>NC_142179.1:30335000-30667500 GCF_026936395.1 Plectropomus leopardus
ATGAGGGATTAGCTAAGTTTGAGAAATGTCAACAGTCTGTTTGATAATAATACTGCGTTAGACGGCGTCACATTAGCTGACTAGCACCACTGATGCTGTTAATTCACATAATAAACTTACGTGTATGTTATCATAAGAGCAAACCACAAAAACTAAAGTTAACAAAACGCACGTCAACCAAAACACAACATTAGCTAGCTAGCCGTCTCAGCGTGATACAGCTAGCGATGCAAAACATAACGCTGCTGTTTCGTTAGCTTAGCTCATCGTTACCCGCAGCGAAGTGAAGCGGTGTTGATTTTCGACCAGCCATGTCCTTCGCGTTTACATTCACCGAATCGACAAGTCTCTTTACTCGGGATACATCTCCGTTACGACAGGCCTCGAACAACTCCCTGAACGCCCCGCCGATGCCGCTGCTACCGTCGGTGGGGCTGGCGGCTCCGGAGCCGGGGCTGGAGACGCTGCTGCTGCCGCCGCCAGAGGTTGTCGTGGTGAAGCTTGCGCTGCTCGTTAGGACCGGGGCGGGCAGGTCCGGGGAGGCCAGAGCCATCTCGATCCCTCCGCTGCACTCCCTCTCATTCTCCGGGGGTCCGACGGCCGAGGTCAGCAGAGCCATCGGCGGAGAGGCCGGAGGGGCGCCCGAAATAGAGCTGTTCCTCGGCGGAGACTGTAATGTACTCTGCTGTTGTTGCTGCTGCGAGGAGCGACGAGACACCGCCATTACAGCAGCTCGCAGGCGACAATAAAAACTGCTCCTCCTTTCCGGTGAAAGTGGTCGGGCTTCCTGTCAGCTGTTTACTCTCAGAGGAGGCTGGCTGTGGAGGAGAAAACCCCGATATCCCATATATTTTATTTATAAGACCATTTGGCGCCCAGAAATAAATTATAACTAATTTATGTAATTTAAATATTCACATATTCATGCCAATTGTCTATTACTATATTTCTTGCATTTATATTTTACACACTTACATACTCAGCATACTAAAACAAGTGCTAATTGTTTAGTCTTATATTTAGATTTTTACATTTCTATTTTTATTTATAATGCTTGTACTTCTGCTTAGGATAATTTTCATCAGACTGCAACACCCCCCCCCCCCCAAGGTTAACACTGTTAGGTCTGTCAGCACTGTTGCTGTTAACACTTTTACCGCAGCGACTGCAGCCAGCCACAAACACGTCAGATCAGCCAACAACAAATACCAAGTCTTAAATTTGAAAATGCCATTTACTTCGGCCAAATGACTAGATTACACTGCACCACTATGATTTTAAAGTGTCTGAGGAAGAGAAAGAGACTCAAGTTATATTTAAAGTCTTACCAATTACTAAAGCTTTATTTATACCATGCACATTTAAGTATTATGGACATACAAAGCTGAATACTTAAAGATGAATTCTAGGATCTAACTTGTAAACATGTTTAAAGCTGTTTTGTAAAGAACAGAGTTGTAAAAAAAATAACTATCAGTCACAGTGGAAGGGCCTGAACATAGGCAAAACTGATCGCAACTATGCCACAGGAACAGTGGCTGAAAAAAATACTAAAATACTCAAGTCAAACTTTGGGCCAATATTCACTTAAAACTTAACTGTTTTCCTTCTCCTTATTAGTCTTGAAATTAAAATATATGAATGTGCAACACAATTTTTTGCTGTAATGCAATACGGTGTAAACCCTGCGAAAAAGGGTTAGCTTTAATCAAGGTGTGAGGTAGGGCAGCCTTCTCAGAAACAATTAAAGGCTTGATCCATATGGTGATCCTGGGTGAAAATCTACAGTATACTCTAGAGACATTTTAATAATGAATCCCTCATTAATTTCAATGAGTTGTTCGTCATTTGGGTGTTTCAGTTCTTTTTCCTCACAGCTGGTTTTGCTGTGACGAGAGCAGTTTGCTTATGGTTGTAACTGGTCCAGGTCAGAGGAAGAAGAGCCTGTCTGATAGCTGGATGGCCGGCTCTGAGTGCAGGTACTGGCCAGACAGGAAAGCCAGTTTGTGGGCATACTTGCATGGTGCTGGAACGCGAATGGTGCCCGGCCAGTTCCAGTACAAATGGCACATCTTGAAAGTCAGCCTGGTGTGGGAACAAAGCAACACTGCTAAATGTGTTCTGAAACTGATTAAATATTAACATTTAAAGCCTCTCTTTTCTTTAGGCCTGAAGATGAAATACCTAAAATGTATGAAAAAACTTATTCTTTACACTTTTATTCCAGGTTGTATTTTTTTGACGTTCAAAATAATCGGATCCCTTTTTTTAGTCGCTGTTAATGTGGGTCATGAATGGCTTGTACTAGGGCTGTCGCTTTTTTTGCGTATGTCTTTCACAGTTCAGCACATTGTCTATGGTAACAGCTACCACTGATGTGCGAGGTTAAATTTATCTGGCATGCTGCCAATGCTTTCTGCAACATAGACAGCTGTGTGTCTATGTTTTTCCACGTGGTGTCATGCAGTTTAAATCTACCTTTTGAGATTATGGTGTGACTTGGACTTTTATATAATGGCTCCTGTTCTTTGTGAGATCCTGAAACGACTTCCAAAACAATACCAATAGGCCACACGAGCTTCTGGCGAGGGGCCTACTAAAGCTAAGTATGCAGAACAGTCGGCAGTCAGACGAGGTTGTACACTTGCAGTTGCTCCGCTCGTCTGTGACGCCTGCACCGCCTTAGGTGCCAAGCTAAAGTTAGCAGGTAAATCTGCAGATTTGTCACCGTCGTAGAGTAAAACAGACATGCCTAACTTAATATCCCTTATTTTAACATTTCTGACTGTTTTAATGCCTGCATAAATGTCTAAGTCTGATGTTTATATGTTTGACATTGTTTGTCCTTTGACATTTACTAATCTGATTCTTATAAGAATCATTGCCTGCCTCACTGACTACCATGTTACTAAATTACTTAGTTGCACATTACACACATGAACAACATTTTGTCCTACAACGGGTGTAGAGTCCACACTGTGTATGTGCCATGACAAAGTGAAGCACATTTCTTTACAAATAGCTATGCTAAAGATACAACACTCTATATTTTAAATAACCAAGAGCAGCAGCAAACATGTTGCAATGTCTTAATAAAATGTTAGAAAATATATAAAACATGTTTAGTTTGGCACAAAAATCTCAGATTTATATTGATCAGCTGTGAGGTGGGCACTGGTGGACAAAGTGAGGTCCATATGTTAAATGCCTTACCGAAAACTAGTCCGACATCATTAAAATGCTCAATGAAGCTTACATTCTTCTGAATAGTAAAACTTTGTCAAATTACAATACATAAACAGTCCAGCTGATCTAAACTAATACCAGACATTGACTAAATTAATATGATCTCTGCGCATTATTGTCACCAATGCCAATAGTATTTGTTTGTTGTGTTTTATTATGCTTTATTTTGGGGTTTTTTTTTTTGACTGTTGTGTGCTAAAATGTATATATGGTCTGTTAAGACTGCAAAACTGAATTGCCCTTTGGGACAAATAAAGTTGTCTGAATCTGAATAGTTTTCCTTGAAGCATGTCAATTAAATGTCAAAAATACTGTCAAAGTGAAAGAACACTAAAAACAAAAACAAAAAAAAATACCAGCTGGTTAAAAAAGTATCATTCAGATAGCATATACAGAATTAAACAGATATTTTACATGTGTACCAATAATGAGTATGATGTTTAGTGGAAAAGAAAACTGGTTACTCATACCTTTGCAAATGGTCAGGTGGGAGGTTTGCCGTGTTGTACAGAGAGATGTAGTGTGTAGGAAGTCCACAGCCCTGTCGAATGTGATGTGCCATCAGATAGAAGTCCACCCTGAATGAAAAGAACCCCAAAAACTTTGGTGTTAGAAACTTTAAATAGCCAACAGCGTGTACACTGGCTCTTTGATGGTGTTCTCTTCAAAGTGAACATATTTACTCCTGCTGCCAGGAGATGATGTTGCAGCTTTTTTGATGTAGGCAGGTGAAATAAATAAATAAAAAGCAGCACCCCTCTTCCACTACCCCATTAGGCTGCTCATACACTTCACCTCTCCAATCTTCTTCGTGTAAGAAGGATCTTTTCATGATTTCTCTCTCTGTATTACATTCAGAGTGCACACACTGAACCGCAGTTAGACTGGATCCATCTCACACCGCCATGTTCAGATGGTCGTGTCGTTTCTTGGTTGTTGATGGGGTTCAAAAATAAAAACAATGTTTTTTAAAACTAAATTGCTATCGTAAAAGCCTATTCAAGCAGAGAGCAAGAACGAATCAACAAACACGGGGTCATTACGCCAAAGACTGACCAGTCACTCTGGGTGAGGGTGTGATCCAGAACTGTCCCGGGAGGAGGTGTGCCAAAGCTCTGCGCTGCACAGGCGTAGAGGGTGGTGCTGATGCGCTTTTGGACCACAATGAAGACCAGCTTGGGCTCATAGCTGGGGAACGTCTCAAAACATTTGATCAACTGTGGGATCTCGTACTGCTCCACCATCTTCAACTGGCTGTCTGACACACCATCCCGATACACCACAATCTTCTCTGGCAAGTTGTGGTTCACCTGCACAAAACAACATGCACAAGAGTTATGGTGTAGGTGATGGAATGAAAATATTCAAGTTGAAAAGTAGTACTGCAATGGACTCTGTGTTTATAAATGTGGCATTACATTTTTTTTTATTAGCTACATAACATCTAGATACAGATCAGAATGGAGCAATACTCTGAGGAAGTTCATATTCTCAATACACTGACTCTGATCAGACGGTGTTTATTTGGTACCTTAGTTTTGATTTTGCTTCCGTAAGGCCGACAGTCATTAAACAGTAACTAAATGGTTAATTTTCAAGAATTTAAGAAAAACAGACAAAAAACGAAAATCAAAACGGTCTTTCCCTTAGTCTGATGCTCCATTCATGAGTTCAGTCCATTGAGAGGTGGTGAAATTTTAATGTTTTCTGTTGTAAATGTCTTATATTATACAGGTATTTTCTGTTGTCTTTGCAGACAGGAAGCCGCATTCACATGTGCTAACATTTCCTGCTGCCCAGCCTTGGGTCTCCGTGGTTCGTTGACTGCTCTGCAGAGCGCACCAACCAATTTTATCAATTCTCTAAAGTGATACAGTAAAAATGCTTTATTATGAGTCTGTAGTCGGACTTGCCCTTAATTGAAATCAATCAGTTATTATGCAAGTTATTCTTCTGCAACCCCAAATCAAATAATTGAGTAATTTCCCTCACAATTTAATGGGATTTCTTAATTTGTGAGAGACCCATGGAACATATAAATGTATACTTCCTGTGAATATAATCCAATTAATCTTATTTTCATATATATCTTTTGTACACACTCTGCGTAACACCATATTTTGAAAAGAGGACATAGTTGCGCGTATTCTGGATGGTTTCAAAGCATTTACCACAAAGGTCAGAATACAGTTGGCTGATGGCTAACTTGACTGAAATCTTTTTCTCGGCCAGCTACTGTGCTTCTGAGGAAGTCTTGAGGCAGCATCTGCATCTCCTCAGCAGCCATGTTGATCTTGTTCACATCTTTCACAAGAATTTAAATATTTTTTGAATGCTTTGGTTTTTGTTTAACACGGTACAGTTACTGGAAATCTGTTATGTCACTAAACTGTATTCTACAACTGAAGTAAATAATATGTTGTCTTTGAGAGATAAACAGGATTCAGAAATGTAATACTTAAACTGAACATATTTGACATTATTTCAAATGTTGGGTTTATTTCTTAATATCTATACGTTGATAAAAAAAAAAAAGAATCAAATCAACAGCTCCTCACTAGTTAGGCAGAGACCCCCCTAAAATAATAGTGGGGGAAACACAGCATTCTTGTAACACATGTTGGTAGCATCTACCTCATAGTACTTCTGCAGTGCAGCCAGTAAGCAAACTCTGAAGCCATCGATCAGTTCTTCAGTGGGCGTCTGGAAAGTCACTCTGGAGTACCAGCGGGTCAGTGAGCTGAGGAAGGTAAAGAAAAAAGGCAAATGCATTTCCATCCCAATATTACAATCATTAGCACAAGTGATTGTTGCTAAAGGAAAAAGTGAAATACACGGTTAATCTCTAACACAAACATTTTTAGCACTGATCTGCAGATATAATGTGTGGCTTTGGGGAATTTTCTAAAAGACTTTCTGCTTATACAACCTTAAAATCTGCTGGTCTCATCATACAAAGTGACTCTGAGGCCTGTGTTTGGTAATAATGTGAAACTTGTACTGCAGGTAGTAGTTAAAACAGACTCTCACACAGTGCTTTATGCTCTACAAACAGTAAAGGAAATCTTTAGGAACAACTACTAAGACAATATTAAATTAAAAAAACAGTACGGGGGAATAAGTTTACCTGTTCACACTTGCGACAAAGCCCATGACTGACTGATGTGCCTTGCTGGTGTCATGGTGGACGTCAACTCCAACCACCATCAAGTTTTTCTGTAAGATTGAGAAAGGGGACAATTTTTCCATTAACTTGCGTAAATTTATACACCAATAAACCACATCAACAACATCTGTGTAATCCTGTTCTGATGGCACTGTGGTATAAATGTTTCCTTCCAATATGATTCTCAAGGGCAGTATAATGCCTATAATTGACAGAATCCAACACACTGTTGCTCAGATAAATCTTAATTATATTGTTTTCCCCAAACCATTTAGCCCACACAGATAAGGCGTTCTCTTCCTGCTCTTTAAGACATGACACTCACCAGAGGGACGTTGACAGTCCACAGTTCTCCGCCCAACTTGCTGTTCATCTGCAGCAGTATTTTTTGCGCAACACTCTTCAGTTTCTGCGGCTGGGATATTGTCCGGACATTGATGGCCTGTTGTACAAAAAGTGACAAAAAAAAAAAAGAGAGACAGATCTTTAGTTTAAACAGGAAAAAAATATTTTCCCAAGAAGAAAGAATACAGTATGTTGAACAGTTTCAATTGGTGCCCTCTTTTCCCTTCATTCTTGATCAGCTATGGACAACCACATGGACAAGCAGTGCAAACCTGGGATGGGATGGGACTTTTAACACAGCAGAGCTTCTTGATGGCACTGTAGAGATCGTCTCTGTTGCCGACCATGATGCACACTACCAGTTGCAAATTGGGCTGAAAACAGAAAGGAAAAGGAGAGTTACACGGTCAGGATGTGTTCACTGGTACCAGACATCATTTTAACATTGTCAATTAAAAAGCTTGTGCAGCTGTTTAAACATCTTTAACTCTTTGGCAGTTAAGTAGATGCAGTTTGAAGTTGATGGGCTAAAATATGCAAAATCATTCAGGGCTTTCCAGTTGATGGTTGCTAATGTTGTCCAAGGCATCCAGACTGGAACCAGGTCAGTCATTTTGCAGTCGTGTTTCTGCAGCAACCATTGTTAGAGAGTTAAAAATAGAGTTTTGAAATGCCATAAACAAGACAAATACTGTTATTTAGTTGCAGCAAAAGCTATTTAGTCACAACGTATTTAAACCACAGAAACATACTGGCTGTTTTGTATTATAAATTAAGTTTGTCTAACATCCCAATTGCAGAGTACCTTTATTATATCAGATAGCACAACCTTTTTTTTTGTTTTGGAGGGCACAGCCTCTATACACCAGACGCCCGCTCTATCCACTGAGCCACCAGGCGGCCCATAGCCGACATTTAAACGGCAATAAAAAACTTCAGATTTAAGCTGAAAATAAGCAAAATTAAGAAGCAGTCTGTGAAACAGAGTGTCAGAGTCAAAGGAGGAAAAAGATGACATGATATGATTTTTCAATTCACCATCAGTTTGTCAAAAGCATAACATAACAAACGTTCAATGTGGACACATCCTGTGTGGTACACAGTGGGACAAGCTTGGAGGATGCAGGGAAAGGCAGACGAATGATATACATATATATCTATCTGTCTGCCTACAGAAATAAATGAATCTTGAGATAGATTGATAATTTTAAGTATTGTTAAGATGCTAATCATTATGTCGTACCTCACTGGTGAGCTGAGAGTGGATGCTCTTGACATAAGTCTCGGTGCGATCGTCCCTCAGCTCCACACGAATGGGTCGCTCCAGTCGCATCCCAATGGGCACGGCCACCTTGTTAAAGGTGGAAACAAGCTCCTCTGCCTGCTCTGCACAGCGGCGGGGGAAGAAGATGGCCCAGATCTTCATTGGGATCTAAGAGTGAGATGGGAGAGTTGGTGAAACCACATTTGCTGGGACAAAGACAAAATAATATACTGTATGCTTGAGAGGATGGATAGGAACTTTTAGTATGAATATGAATTTTACCATCACTGAAGAGTTTGATTATTAGGCCTAAACTAGTCACTAGTAAATCAACTGTGGAAAATAGTCACAGACTGGACAATGTTGCTGCCTTACATCATCAGCTTTCAAGTTGAAAGGTTTTTTCTGATGTTGCATTACATCTAAATTATACCGATCAGAAGTCAGGAGGCAGCAGCAGAGATCTGCCTCCAGCACTCACAGAGCTGATCGAAGGATCCCTGCAAACCTCTCTGGACCAGGACACATCAGCACTGGTGGTAAAGGATGACGACTGCAGACAGATGGTCTCCACCGGCAGAGTTCTACCTTTAGTCTGCAAGAAATGAAGACAATATCCCAAATACTGTCAAATGTGTGGTAACAAGAACAAAAATAACCAAGAAACACATTAGCTTAAAAAGCAGACAACAAATCATATTAAGACTAGATTCTAAGGTTTTCTTTCACACCTGCTTCAACACAGTACTATAAGTGTATTATATATTCACTGTTTAAGTAAACAAAATAATCATAGTTTTTACCAAGAAAGAAAAAATGACAAAACAATGGTAGAGAAATGCATATCTAGGGTAATTTTAGTACCATAAAATGTTTCAATTAAAAATGTATGCAGTTATAACTTGGTAAAGTAACAACAGTAGAGCTTGCAGGGTTAAACTGTCTCGAACGAGCTCTGTGAATTGTGTTTTGATTTATCTCCGTTGAAAACGATATATGCGAAACAGGGTCAAAGTTCAGGACGCAGTGTTATGAATAAGTAATATGTCCCGTTTGTGTGTATACTGCATGCAACAGTACATACTATGTAAGGGCAGCTGTAGTACAATAAAAGTAAAAAGAATCAGTATGTGTTATGGAGCACATCCTGGTTCTAGAAAGGGACACGCACATTTTTGCATCGGCCACTGTAAATTTCCTACATGCTTAGCACTCAGGAGACGTTTTGGTTGTTTGCAATCTGCAACCTGACTGCTAGACGCCACTAAATTCTAGATACTGGACCTTTCACTATAGAAAGTTAAAATAAACCTTTCAGTGTTAACAGCGGAGCCTCACCACCAGGATATCTGACTCAATGGCCAGTCCCCATCGGCTGAGCTCCTTCAGACTCTCCGGGTTGGTGCTGATGTTCTTCAGAAGTTGTTTTATTGAGTGGGTGTGCTGCTCAGCGCTCACATTGATGTGCATGGTCAGATCCTGCAACACATGAAAGACATTGTTACAGAGTCGTTTTCCACAAGTTCTTTATGACCTACTTTCAATTCAAATATTTTCAGACCTGTACTAAGATGACATATTATTGTGCCACACTTTCTAAACCATTTACACTTTGCATTCTTCTATTTCTGACCTCCTACAGTTTAAAACTATTGATATGCCAAATTTGAATGGGACATTTGAACTTATGCTTATGATCTGCCAATTATGAGTCAATTACACTCAACTACTATTTTGCTGGAACAACTCTTTTTTCACATTTTTAAATTTGTTTTAGACAACAGCTGAGGCTATAAATAAACACGGCAGCTTTTAAGTGTTTGAACTTACAGACTAATGTAGCAGTTTTGGTGAGACACTGCACGTCCAGCCCTAAAGATAGAATCTGAGAGGTTTTGCAGTTTAAACCAATACTGTCAAAACTGGAGTAACCTTGTCATGTGACTCTAATTGAGCTATCATAACAGACCTACTTTGCCCACATTCAGCACAATAAAATATAGTAACTGTAAAATAAAAAATAATAAAGCATTATATATTGTCATTCATAACATAAGGACAAGGCATTTAAAGATGCATTGTGAGCTTTAGAGCAGTCTCTGAGAGGACGAATATTGTGTTAACACATCAAATTTACCTTCATAGCTCTGAAGTCCTTCCTCATTTTCTCTGGGATTCCTGTCATAAAGGAAAGCTCTGGTACTAAAAGGATCTCTCCAGTAATAATTTGCTGCAAAAAAGAAAATAAAACTTAAAACCATCATCACAGTTGACTGCTAACATATTTGGATAAAATATCTTTCTGTCATTATGTTTCTGTTGGACTAATGGAGCAATCTACACTATCCATTTGTATGTGGAACAAGTAGTACTGATGCTTCAGATGGATGTTCTCACATGGGATAGTATGGCACAGCTTTAATTAAAATACCCGATTCAGTTATTGTAAAGAAATTCTTTCTATTTTGTTTAAGTCCTGATGTGAAATATGTGAAAATTTTAAAACTTATTTTGGCCACAAGGTGGCATTCTGATGCAAGGAGTGAGGTCATGGCAGCTGGGTGGTGTGTTGTAAAAAGATTTACAGTTATGTCGAAGAAAAAAATTAGAATTGACTTTGAGCATTTATTTTAATATAACTGATGCTTAACAGTGCGTTTACCTTTCCTCCTGGCTTGGCCCTCTCCTTTGGCCGATGCATGAGCAGAGGTTGGTCCATCTCTTTGATTGTAATCCCATAGTTCTTGCTGTTAAAATGTGCAAGGCCATGCAATGCAATTGTAACAAATGAGTGCTCATAGTTCAATAGGTATTTCTCTGCTACAAAGATGATTTTTTCATAAACCTGGACTCTCTGTGCAGTAGTAAGATGCAAATACTTTTCTGAAATTGGTGCTACATGACTAGGGTTGGGTACTGAAACCCAGTGTAAGACCAGTACCTACTGGATCGAATCTTAACGCAGATTTCAGTGCCTAATTTCAGTGCCAATTGTGTGAGTAGCGAGACAGAGAGCAAGCGATTGAGAACATTAGAGCGTGCGTGCGTGTGTGTGTGTGTGTGCCGGTCTCACTGCAGTGACAGTCTCAGCTGCTCATAAATGATAGAGAAATGTCTGTCTGCTGAGTCTCCCCTGAGTGAATGAGTTGATTACAGATCCCAAATCAAGGGAAATCGAATTTATGAAGTATCGTTTTAGCACCAGTATTGGCAAAAAAAACAAACAACCAATACCTAACCCCGCACATGACCAGAGAAAACTGAGAAAAAGGGTTGTGTCATTCGCTTTTGGTCAAGATTTAGAACACTTTTAACTACCAGAATGCACTGCGCCGCAGACCAATTAACGCTCACGCTGCTGAGTGATCCAGCTCGTCTGTTTCTCCTACGTAAAGATATATGAGAGCCTCTTGGTAACAAACAATCTCAAATAACAGTTAAACGATAAATTAAAATATGTTTATGAAAACATTTGAGATGAGAAATAGGCAAAGCAGCAACAGAATCTTGGTTCATATTTTATCAGCACGAAGCCATTTGATCTCAGCCTCCGTTTTTATAATGCGGGGAACAGTATGGTGCACACTTCCTGTTCACAAACTCATCTAAAACAGGGCACTAAAAATGTTGAAAATGACATTTTGGTCAAGAAATAGGCATTACAGTTACAGAATTTGTTTAGTTTATATTTGATCAGTGTAACCTAGTTATACAGTTTTGTCTGAGTTTGAGAGACATAGAGACAGGCGGGGATGAGGCAGCCTCACCTGTAGTATTCCACAAAAGTGGTTTGCGTGCCATCCATCAAAGTGAAGGTGTCCTTTGGGGACTTGTTCCACTCGATGCCATCGATGCGGTAGGTGCGGTTGTTGTAGCGGGTGATGACGATGCTGCCGATGAGCTCTTTGGTGCATTCGTCCTGGAAGTTCTGTTTGCTCTGATGGTACAGCATGTTCCTGGCAGACAGCAGGGGGCAAAGGTCATAGTTTTCCCATTTTCAATTTCAGCAGAAAGGTCATGTGCCTTGTTTTGGCCTATATCGATTAAACAGAAGTGCGTAGCTAGGGCAATATTGTTTCAGTTCATAAATAATCTATAGGTGGAATAGGCCTGTTGCATTTGACAAACGACCTCACCTCTTGATCCAACCACACTCCCAGAGAGTAAGCTTATAGTGGCTGCTTCTATTTACAGCTCTGTCTCCAAGGACAGACACACTAAGAACATCTTATCTTATAACCTGCTATTCAAATATATATGACTCTATCTCAGAATATGACATTTACTGTATATAACTGTGTGGTTTGGTCATGGCATATTCAGTGTTTAAACTTGTATGAGCATGTCTACAGAGGACATGCCAGAGAAATAGGATAAAGCTGCACTTTTGATTTTATCATACAAGAAAAAGTGATTCCCTCCCTCGAGCACTTACCACAGGAGTATTTCAACACATTCTGGAAATAAAAGTGCAAGGCCCCAAATTCCTTTAAATAAAAAAATCTTTCATTTGACTTATAAAGGTGAATTTATCTGTTAGTGTTGGCTTGATGTCTGAACTCACATGACATCCAGCACAGAGTCATTCCGCAGGACTTTGTGAGTCACATCCACATTCAGGTACAGGCCTCCGTCTGTGCGCTTGATACTGGTTGAGTAACCTGGCCACACTTGCAGTCTACAAAAACAGACAGGATAATGAATTGACTAGAGTCGTCACATTAGCTGGTGTCTGCCCTCTGATGTCAACATAAAACTGTGTACTGACCGATGTTTTCCAAGAATGACTGCGCTTTCTGGATCGTAATGATTTCGACCCACTATCTTCAGCCCGATGATTTTCATGACCCTTAAAACAAAACAAACAAAAAAAAAAACCAACTACTGACTATCCTAATAGTAACATATGATGGCAGAATAATTTGAAAAATAATTATGGTTTCTTAAGTTATTTCATTGAAGGGATTTTAAAAAAATATAGGAAAAAATGTTTTATCTTCCGTAACAGGCTGGCTTTGTGCCAAACAGATCAGGTTGCTGATTTAAGCTACTTTTTAATTTACCAGAATGTGTCATAATGACAAATGCTAGTTAAGCCAGTTTACACTAAAATAAACACGTTTGAGCACACACACCTGACCAGACCAGCAAAACTCTAAATCAGCCCAACTTTACTGAAGTGTTCAATCTCTGCCCAAACACTGTAGGAGCCTTTTTTAAAAAACATACCTCCTGAGCACGACATTGTAGAATGGGATGCATAGATCCGAGTTGGGTGGCAAAATCTTCGTCATCTGGATTTTGATTTGTATTTCCTCATTATCGGTTCGTCTCAAACTCTTGAGAACAACCACCTGCATGTCATCAAAATATTAAAGACAAGAAAGAAAGGAATCCGGTGTTATGTTCAGCAATGTGACAAGATTTACATTGTATAGGTCTGCACATTAAAATACTCAATACATTTAAACTGACAAACACTTTTTAAAATTAGTTTGAGACCTTTGTTGGAACTTGGTCTTCACAGTATGTCTATATACACAATTTAAATAAAGACAACAAACTGAAGACATTAAGACATCTTTGTCAGTTAGCCACACCCCTAATACAGTTAACTGCAATACTTACGTCTTTTAGCTTGACAGGCAGGAAGAGTATGGAGCCATCAAAAGCTACGACTTCCCCTGTGGCCGAGCGGTGATCTTTCATCATGCCAAAGCGCATTGCCATTGATTCAACATTTGGACTGAAAGATAATACTGAAAACACTCATGACTTCTAACAATACATACAGCACTTTCCAATCGCCAGTTTCATCTGAACACATTGAACAAAGAGCTGCTTAGGAACAGTCTTGCATTAAACAGGTCTACTCTGGGATCGTATAAACAGTCCTCTACACTATCCTCAGTGTGGATTTAGCTTTGGTTGAGTCCATTGTTTTTGTTCACATTGTGATTCAAAAATAAATTAGCTATCCAAAGATGAACAAGCTTTTGTTTCACTTGAAATGTTGACTAAATCTTCATATCATTGTTTTCTTGATTTCCGTTTTTGAAAAAGGTTGCTAAATTAAGAAACACAAATTAGTGTACTTACGTGAATGTAACATGGTACTGATACACAGCTTCATTCTTGCAATGAATGGGGATGTAGTTTGAGCAAATATTTATAGGAGCTCCTTTTGTTCCAGCTTTATTTAGTGGCTCACTGACCAGATGAGAATATACATGCAAAAAAAGATCATTTCAGCACAACTCTCAATCACAGTTGGTATCTTTGTGGTTCTGAGTTTTATCATCTGTGTCTTTAAAGTGAATAGTGGCCCTGAGACACCAAGCCGATCTCAAAGAACTAGCGCTGATAAAGGCTGACTGATCAAACGCATTATGTCGCCTTGCATCTTTAAAATGTTACACACCACAAGACAACAGTCAAAGTCCTCCCGACAGCCAACATGTACATACTGTACGCTCTGTGCATCTACTTAATCAATAAAGTCTGCATCATATGCTCAAAATAAATGTAATATTTCTATTTGTTTTGTACTGCCATCCTCAGTCATGGTATGGAAGAAGAGGCGGATGAGTGCTATAATAGCCTCCCACAATGCATGCGTTAAGCTTCAGATATGCTAGACTCACAGCCAGTTGGTGAGGGGGGATCGTTTGCTACTGAAACATAATGTCAGCTGGAGGTCAGCTTGGTGTGTAAAGGCTCTTAGAAGAAAATACAAAGTAGAAAAGTTTACTTACCGGACTGTCTCCATTTGCAGCTCTTTTTTCTCTGGTGCAACAGCAGGAAGCTCCAGCGCCTCCTTAGTGGTGGGCACCAGCTGCACGGTTCCTTCACATTATTTGCATTTTAAAATCTTTTTCTTCCTATCATTTCAACTTAATAAAGTGACATTAGTGAAAGCCTAAAATCTACTTTAACATGGCTGGAGGTAACATTTTATCCTTTGCAATCTATCATGAATGATTGGGAACACTTTTCAAAGTTTCCCTACCTGTGTGGGAAGTCTGAGTGTGTAGGGCTGCCTGTTGCTCAGGGGCTGGAGACACAGAATGGACACGACCTGGAGAAATAGGAAGAGGTAGTGCGCGTCCTCTGCCTCCTCCAAGGTGAGGCATTGCTGTTCTTACAAGTCCCGTCATCGTCTGAGGGGGCAAACCTCGGCTATGGAAACTGGAATAGGTCAAATTCCACAGTAGCCAGGGTTAAATATCTGTTTTTCAATATAGACAATAGCCGCAAAATTTCATATCAGTGATCTTTTTAAAGGTATGGAAGGGTATGACCAACAAGAAACCTGTGGTGTCCTCAAATGGGCAGTTAAAAATAAACTCACAATTAACCATAGTGAGAACATGTGTGTATCTTAATATCTGCTCTAACATTTACAAAAATAAAAGTGCCCACAAACGACTGCACCACTCCAGTTAGACAAACAGATCCAGATTCCGGTATATTAGGCGCACTGAACTAAACCCAACCAGATAAAACAGTGCTTCAATAAATCCATCCTTCATAGAGTTTACAATATTGATTCAACTTCATGGTCGTTTTGGAGGATGTAGTTTAGTTGTATTGCACTTTACCAGTGGGTGTTTCTAATATTCTGTGTATGTTAGTCAGTACAATGGACCTTATCACTCCTCTGCCGCCTACCTGCTGCCTCTGCCCATCACCTCCTCAGGTAGGCCCATGCTTTCTGGCCTTCTGAAGACACCTTTCAGCTTCAGATCACCAGAATCTCCAGCTGCTCCTCTTCCTACAACAAAATGCAACAAGTCAGTACTAGGGATGAGGATCTAAACCCCGTTCTATTGCGGACGCGGTTCCACTTTTTACAAAACCTGAAAATCAATTATGCTTGAGCTTAACGACACTGCTATCGAGTCCCGTGGGTCCTGTTGAGGCACACCATTTAAATCCGTTCACTGGTCAGCATACATAGATTTTAAGTCAAATTAAACCTAAATGCATTACCTTTTGACTGTCTTTGCTTAAAAAGAAGAAAAACCCCTTCAGCTCTGTCAGCTGCTGCTGCACAGCTGGCACAATCTTCATCATCACCACTTCACCACTAAAAGCAGCAGCAGTGGTAAGAACACCCAAACTCCTGACAGTTAAAAATAGTAATCAAATGTTGAAATGCGAGTTGAAATCAGCAGGATAAGAGCAAGTTAGCAAAATAAATTTGGTTGTTTCATTGTGATGTGTTCAAGATGTGCTTAGTAAAATGACTTTTGGGCAAAGGTAAATAAAAACTTCATGATGTGTTCAAATGTAACATCAAGAAAAAAAAAATCAGTTTTTGGTGAGAAACTTGAATAATACAGTTCTTTGGGTGAGAAATATGTTTCCCAGCAAGATAATCATCTTTTAATACATAATTAAAATTACTGATGCCAAGATTTTTCAAATTAAATATTTAAATTAAAATACAATAATTTCTTTCTTATATTTAATAAATTACATTCAATCTCAAAGAAATTTGAATCAAATGAATTTAAGCATTAAATTGATACTTTTTCAAAAATTCTACACCAGTCACATCCTGGTTTCTCCGTACCACAAGAGGGTGCCAAAGCTTTATGCATTAGTGATGAACTAAGAATTAATTACTCCATAATTATTCTTAAACATCATATCACACAAAAGACACTGTCTGTGAATGACACACTACCTTTATCTGGCAGTGGTAGGTGTAACACTGCTGTGTTTCAGAACAGCACGCCTGATGTTTTTATGTGAAAAAACACCTGACATCATTATAATTAAACATTATTAATGCACTGTGGCGATTACTGATCGTGGGTCCTGCTGGTCATGACAAAGCAACATTCTGAGTAAGTTGTTAGAATTTGCAGAAACACTGTGCAATAATCCAGTTTACATCTTCTCTTCCCGTCTCATCTCCGTCTCTCTAACGCGACAAGCTGCTGTCTCATTAGTGCTGCCACGCTCAAGGCTTTCTGATTCGGCTTTTGACCACCGTGATCTGTTAAGGTCCAACATATTTACGTCTCTCCGGTCATAATGTCCTGTTAAAATATTTCCCTTTGCAAATACGTTTGCCTAACACTGTGTCATTACAGAAAGCAAGAGTGTCCACAGTGAATCTGTTAACTATGCACCTCTGTAACATCATGTAAACAAACTACACGGGTTATCAGCTGTGGGCTCAAGATCATGGACTTTAGGTGTAACCACTTAAAAAATGGGGTGAGTGCATGCTGTCTTTCGGTCATTTGTACTGTTAAAACAGAAAACAAATGTCTTAAAAGTGTGATATTTACTGGAAATAACATAATATAGCTAACAGCAAGTAGGTTATAACCAGAAACTTTCAGCTCAGTTTGTTTTTTTTTGGTTGTTCGGATTTGAGTCATTGATTAATGCATGTGTAGGGGTCGGGCTGGTCGAGTTGGCTCCCTTAGTGGACCGAGTTGGGCCAGGTTTTAAAAAACCCTGACCCTGGCGCATTACTAGTGGCTACCAATAACTATCAATGAACCAATAATTAATAATAATTAATTAATTAATAATTGATCCCCGCCCTGTCTATATTTCCCCCCAAAAATCCAAGGTTAATACAGACCCAGTGGCGGTGCTCCTCTTCCCCATGAGGGCTCGATGCCCATTCCTCTAAACATTGAGACCAGTGTAGATCCTTGATCATGAGTAGTCATGTCAGCCTGTAAGCAGACAACAAACCTTAGCATCTGTTTATAGAGCATTATCATTCAGAGAGTTAAAACACGCCAACTGTATATGCATGTAGACAGTTTTGTTACAACCTTTTTGGCTGTCAAAACAGAGGTCTCCTCTGTTTGGTCTCGCGTTGTCGTTTCACGTAGAGGCATCTGTTTGTGTTTTGGCTCCAGACTCGGCAGAATTGCACCTCTTGCTACTCCAACCTTTGGTTCAGCCGCTGGGAAAAGCATTCCTCTCGCTCGGCCAACTCCTCCATGATCAGGCTGCATCAGCAGCCCTCTAGCTCGTCCAGCCACAGGTTCAGCAATGTGTAGAGTTACTCCTGGTCCTTGTGGGGTATCGCCAGGAGTGAGGAGACCCCTGGCTCGTCCTATAGTGGGCCCTTCTGTAGAGAGCTGCAGTCCTCTACCACGTCCTACAGCCGGCTCCTGAGGCTGTAGTCCTGCTCCGCGTCCCAGCCAGGGAACGCCCGTCATACCACTGAGGTCAGGAGGCTTCTTTGGGTCCATTTGGTCAACTTTATATTACCAGTTGACACAACAATGGGTTAACTGCAGAGAAACATCCATAGTATAAAAATTAGCAGTAAGTCTCATTGATAGCACACTATCAAGAGGAAATTATACACACAAAAATTTAATGACGAAAAAAGGGTCAATGCAATGTGCATTTTCTATTCTGACAAAAAGATGCCAAGTACAGGGGAGGTCTGCCTGTAAAGTCAGTGGTAAGGTGCAGAAATGCATTAACTCTTTAGAAACCTCAGCTAATCGGATTGATTTCTTTCAAGAACATGGGAGGAAGGCAATTTAACAAGTCTCGCAAATTTGCAACAATTACTAAAAAGTTAAAAGAAAATGATCTGAAAACAATAATAATAAAAAAATATCTGAAGTAAAATGCTAGAAAATGAAAAAATATGTATTACACATCCTGTAAAATATTTTGAATATATAATTCACAGATATAGTTTCTGGACGTTTCCCCTTTCTTTTCTGGATGAATATTTTTGAATATTTCTCCCTCTCTCTCTCATTTTTTAAATGATAACTTTCAGGATGTTTTCTTGTCACTTTTAACTCATTTCTTGCATTTTGCTCATTTCCTTTTCCCATGTTTTTGAAGAGAATTAAACCTTTTTGCTCAGATTTCAAAGGTTTAAATACTAAAAGGCTTCTAAATGCAACACAAGAAAATGTGATGCCCCTCCAGGGTTCAAGGGTTAAAATACATCTGTCAAAACCATTGACTATGTAAAAACAGTATATAAACTATAGACTTTATATACAGTCTATGGTCAAAACTAATACCGCCCTTGGTGTTGGTTAGAGATACAAAATTTAAGGCCACATAATAAAATACAAATATAATGTATTTACTTCAACACAAGGCTGCAGTTTTGTTCAACTCATATTTTTCTTTATAGCTCGACGCAGTTAAATTTACTGAAAGACACACTGACAAATTAACTTATCACATGAATCATTTTTATGTAAACTATGCTAACAAAAGAACTCTGCGGGAAAAAATAATAAAGACACAGTGCTGATGAGCCCACAAGGAAAATAAGCTAGCTAATGTTACCCTCAAGTGCATCTGTGCCAGCTTTGTATTACCGGGTTGTCTGACTTCAAAGTACGCTAACGAGAATTAGCCAGACTTAAGGGCGCCTTGCTTCACCATTTCGACATGTTCTTCACAAAGTACTGTTACTGTTACATTTACTATATGGTACACGGTCAGCTAAGGTCAACAGCAGCTATTAGCTAACGCTAAGCTAATTGCAAAAAACCGAACACGTGTTGCGGATAATTACACAGCAGAGCCTCAACCACAGGAGATTAAAAACAACCGAAATACGCCCAAAAAACCTCGACGTCCTTGACAAACACTACTACAATGTTAGTTATCATTATTACAGTATGAGAAGCTGAAATACACGAACACATCTCTCACCTTAAGACAAACTGTCAAGTCCAGCATTAAACTAATCTATCCGATAGATTCAGCGGATTGATAGACGCCATTCCTCCCTAAATCCTTATTGGATAATCAGTGGATTTTGCCGCAGAGCATTGGTTTATTGAGCTGTCAATCTTTTACTGTTAATTTAAATCAAACTCGAGCAGCATACTGCTGTGTTGCTCTCTGGCGGTTAACGTGGGCACCGCAGGTGTAAAAGGTAACGCCTGACCAATTTAATGTACTGTAATAGTAGCGTCAATGTGCAATGCAGCATCAGTTTATTAATGTCTGTAACCTGCATTACCTGCGCTTAACTTTTAATGCAGACTCCTGAGGTGCAGCAGTTTAATCAGGCTCCCATGGAATAGCCTAATTTAATAATGGTTTAATGATTAAATCTTAATATTACCCAAGTAATGCAGTCAAGAAAAGTCATGTGCAAAACCAGATGAGAGATTATAATACTCAGGTGAAGCAGAATGCTTTTTAATTAAATTGACTAGACCCGCTAGATGTAATTTACAACATTAAAACTGTATTTTGTCCTTTTTGTATTCCTTAACTCTTTGAAACCCAGAGAGCTATCAGTTTTCTTGTGTAGTATTAAGGTGCCTTTCAAATGCAATTAAAGCATTGAAATCTGAGCAAATTTGTTTCTTTTTCTTTTGAAAACAGGGTCAAAAATACAATGAGCAACTTGGCAAGAGATGTCCTACAAACTGCAAGAAAATAAAATTAGTCTTGAGAGAGAGAGAGCAATTATTAAAGAATGATAATTTAAGAAAATCTATATGTTTATTTATTCATTTGTTGTTTTTTGTTTGTTTTTCTTTTTTCTTTTTAATTTTAATTACATTTAAGTAATTTTAAGTTTGTTGAGGTTTCAAATTTTTTCTGCTCCATGATTCAGCATGGCATGTTTCATATTCCTCCAGTTCATACATATTTGAACCTGGGAGATAAACAGCTTTGTGTTGGTGGCTTACTGCAGCCAATTAAGTCACTGGGGCAGAAGCATCTTTGTGCAGCTTGCAGATGGTGAGTAATATGTTTGACTGTATTACCATATGGTTGCATTAAATCTAATGCACTGCTATTTTATGGTTATTCACAAAGCAGTTACCATCACAAATTGAGCCAATTATGCCCCTGATCTATGAGATAAAACAGTCACCACAGGAAAAGTGATTGGTAGAAACTGTGGCTGTTTGTAGACTTTTTCCAATGAGGGCTTTGACTCTGACCTTCACATGATCAATGACATACGTATTTAAGATGCTTAAGACAAAGCTAAAAAAATATAGCTTTGTGAATAAACTATGTGATAACAGGTGGTCTCTGTTATCATTGGGGAAATTACCCAAAATTCTGTGTTTTACAGCCATGTATGGTGTTCAAGAGTAATTAGTAAAAATGGCAAGTCTTGCAAACTTTGCTTTCAATCATTGTCTCGCTTCACAACTATGCACATTCATTTTGGACACAAGCAAAGCACAACTAAAGTGATGATAATCATGTTGAAAATATGCTTCACCACCTACTCAGGGTCAGCTGCTGACATGTGCATAGAATTGTGTCTCATAGTTATATCAAAACATATTTTCTAATAAGAGCTAGAAAGGAAGTGGGGCTAACATTCTTTAAAGTCCAAAAGCCCAGAGCTTTGGTTTTCAGGTCACCGGTCAGGCATATTGGCAATTAGCCTTAGACTCCTTTGAAATAATCACAAAAATGCTCCCAGAGGTGTTGAGGTGAGGTCTTTGTGCTGGCACCTGGTCTCTGCAAGAATAGATTAATCACTGGACCACAAAGTAACCATTCCTTTTGTACTTTTATAATGACTACTGTTTTTTTGTGAGGAGTTACTTAAAAAAATAAAGGTAAAACAGTTAACATATATATATACAGTTATTTTTGTGACTAATGAAAATGCCCTTTTCTGGGCCTGATGGGGCTTTTAAAGGAATTTAGTTTAAAAGGTTGTGATGCCATCTATTGACATTTACAGGCAACTGCCACAGATATGAAAATCACATTGATCTTCGAATCTAAATGTTATATATCAAATCAGTGGTGGATAAAGTACCTGAAAGCCATACTTGAGTAGAAGAAAAGATATCTTACCAGAAAATGTCTTTACTAGAAGTTAAAGTCACCAATTAGGATATTATTTGAGTAAAAGTCTAAAAGTATCTGATATTTACTGTTCTTAAGTATAAAAAGCAATTGTATTATATTAAACATACTTAAGCACTGAGAGTAAAAGCACAAGTAAGTGCTGTTAATAATAATAATTATGTACACCACCTCAAAAATGGATCCTACATTACACTTAAAGAGAGAAAGTTATTTTAAGGACTTAAAGAACAACATGTATCTATTTTAATTTCCTCCCATTCCTTCATTTGTTCGTCCATCCCTTCCTCTCAGTTTTGTAGTAAATAACTGAAATGCTTAGGGAAAATGTACTTTAATACTTTTTTTTAAAGAAAATGTAGTGGCGTAAAAGTAAAAGTTGACAGACATGAAAACCCATGTAAAGTGCTGGTACTTCTGAAAAATACTTAAGAACCTTATCAAAGTATCATTACTTTGATAAATTACACTGTAGTATATGACACAGTATATGCAGTATCTTGTATATTGACTCACTGTATATGGTGTTGGATACACGCCTCAGTAAAATGTAAAACAGTAGCTAACAGCTTGTCAGAGAGGTTTTATTTAATTCTAATTAGAGCAAGCCTTGTTTTAGATCTGTCGGGGCTAATCAGCAATCAGTAATTATTTACCTGTTGAGAATAAACCCAGAGGAACTTGACTTGTTTGTGACCTTGTATCTAGACTCCTTGCAGCTGAAATAATCTAAAAAAGGAAGGGCTTACAGGTCATTGTATTTTTTTCTCAAAAACTATCAGTGATGTTTTTTGGTTTAAAGCGCTTTGCTGATTTAGTGCAGCAGCTCAGCGTCCAGCAGCAGAGATGTGTGGCAGTTTGTAGGTGTGATGCAAATCAGGTGTTCCCGAAAAAATGGGTAATAGTTTATATTCATTGTTTAATTCAGTATAACTGTGAGCCCAGCGGGAGTGAAAGGTTTCATTTTCTCCATGGTTATCTCCTCAACTGTAGCTGGTTACTAACTATAGAATTCTGGCCTCAATCATATATAACAACCAATACAATACCCCTCCTCCCCCATCCCCACTGTACTGTCCAACAATCAAACAGAATCAACTGCACAAAAAATTATAAGCACATATAAATAAATTAAATGTGACAAAATTGTAGGTGAAACATTAAATGAATTATATTAAAATTAAGTGCAATATATATTTAAACAATAATAAATAATTAATAATTAAGTAAAAAATTTAATTGAGATTATTACCATAAATTAATAAATAAATAAATACAAATAAAAAGATTTTAAAAAACTAAACTATACATAAAATGGGTTCAGTACTACAATACTGCATTTTTTATTGTTTATTTAACAGGGAAAATAAACAATAAATTTCTCCAAATAGCTTAAAGCTCATTTTCATCTGTGATCCCTGGATGGAGGCTGCTGTTGCTGCCAGTGGCCTCAAGAGTCAACACTGACAGAGGAACTTTTATTGTGTAAAAAAAGTTAACTATTATTGTGAACTTGTAGATGAAACTGTCAACCTTCAATGTCATAGTAGAGTCGTTTCCATTAAAGCTTTAGATAAATCCATAACTTTAAGGTGTTTTGATGTCTGTCCAGTGAACTCATTGGCGGTTATGTGAGGAGCAACATGCGACTGGCTTTGACTCGAGCTAAGAATGAACACCAGGGTACGACTCTGCTGCTGTGATTCTCCTTCAGCTACTTTTTGGAAATGAATCACAGTGGAAGCTGCTAAACACAGCTGATAGTAAAGTCTGTGTTAAGAGATGAAAAGCCACGAAACATTTATTGATATAAAAATTAAAGGTCTTGGGTTGCCATGGCTATGACTTTGCAAATGGGATTTTAACATTTTTTTAATCCACATAAATATGTATTAATGTTTTTGCTAATGCATTTTTTAGGAGTTAGAATTTTTTTTCTCCACAAAATGACATGACCTCCCTTTATCTTGTAACAATGTGTATTTCGAACAGGGAGTTTTAATGTCTCAGACAAATACTCATTTAAAATGTGTTTTTCTGAAAAAAATTCCAATCACACACAAGCTGTGAGCGGGCTTTTTTCTGTTTTAGACATCACTCTCACTCTCATATTTCACACTTTCAATCAATTAAATTCAACACTTTGGCTGCACTGATGAAAATTAGCTTTATTTTGAAGTGTGACCTTGTTGCGAACATTTACGGCTAAACCAAATAGTATATAGTTTTAGCTAAGTTGTGATAAATTTATTGATACTGATAATTTACTGAAATAATTTACCTTTGACTCTGAGTAAATATAGGCCAGTGCATTGAGATAATGTATTACTGAGCTAAAAAGGATTTTAAGACCACATGAGAAACCTCTTGGCTTCGCTAGTAGCCTAAGCTAGTATTAATAGCTTGTTTGAAAGCTAGAATAATCAAACACGTATGAGTAATACGACTGATTAGAATATTGCTCATCCACCTTATCAGTGAGGACGAGACCATCTAACACCATCTTCGACACCAGCTAAAATCAACTAAAACCAGCAACCCGCATAAGCTGGTTTTTAGCTGTTTTTTTTCAGCAGGGTGTCTATGGTTATTCCCAGTGGCTAATCTAAGTGGCTAAGCACCAACAGCGGTTCTTTTCAAAAGTAATTTGCCTTCAATTTAGAAAATCCTGTTCGGATGTGTTAGTGTGTATTTATGAGTTATAAGAAATAATAAATAACCTTTTACAAAGAACAGGTGTTTTACTGTAATCTAGCTCAGGCCTTGTTTTTTTAAACATAGCTGTCAGAGATGGCAGCGGTATGATCACATAATGCCGTCTGAGACACTACAGGTGTGGTGTTACCAATGTTTTATTTCTGAATCACCTTAGAGAAGAGGAACAGCATAGCCTACTGTTAAATAGCCTACCATTAACATTTAAAAACACAGGTTCCAGCGTTGTGTCGATAAAGGTTTTATATTCAACAGGAAAAACATTTCAATAAAACACTACGTCAGTGTAGGAAATTAGGCCCATAAGTCACGCAGTATGGGTGCTAGGAATAAGGTGGATAGGTAAGGTAAGGTGACGTAAGCTTATATTGACATTTGCAAGAAAACACTGGTTTTATTCATTGTTTCTGATTTGGAAGTAATTGTTTCTTTGAGTTCAGCACAAACACCGTCCATGTTGTTCACTGGGGATGTCTGTGGCCAGGCACTTGAGAAACAAATGTGTTTTTCTGCTCCTCTCTTACATTCTGTTGTCATGATGAAATTAGCTGTTTGTTGCCTAGCTCCTGCTCCGTGCCTGATTGTGTCACTTTATTAAGGTCATGTTCACAAATCCTCAATTTGCTGCCAAGAAAACGAGGTAAACAATGCTTATCTCCCCCCTGGCCTGTGAGGAGAGACAATCTCCACCTGCCTGCCTTCTGCTGCAATCTACATCTAAAGAACAGACATTTAACTTCAGCTGACTGACTGATAACATTATGCCAGTTCATGTCAGAGGCATAGACATTGTCAACAGCATTACCTGTCCTGTCTAATACAGCATATTTGGATAAGATCTGAAGGGTTGCTTTTTGCAGTGTGCTTTGACATTTACACTCTAGAAAATGATTGGCATGTTGGTCTAATTACAGGTCAGAAGGTAAAACGTGATGGCAGCTTGCATCATTCCCATGAAAGGACATGTTTACTCAATGTTTTTGGTTTCATTACTGTCCAATTAGAAGGCTTGTGAGCAAACGTCACATGGATATACATGGGGCTTGTTTATTGGACAGAGTCTCTGTAACCTGAAAGCCAGACAGGCCACGGGGGATTTGGGCTGCAAGGGAGATCAAAACAAGTTTTGCATTTGGGGTCACTTCCTGCAATTGATTCAAACGACGCTTTCACTTCTGACAAACCACACCACGGTTTTAATAAAGGAGCACACAGATCTGAGTTTTCAGCTGTCTCAGCATGAGAACCTGGCCGCACCAAAGTCCCAATGTCTACTAATTAAAGATGTGCCGTGCAGGACTTCTCTGCAGAGACTCTGCCGTCTGCCTGTATTTTCTTATTTTCTAAGTTTTGGGCATTTATGGGCATGTACGCCCACAGCACTCAGGAGAGGCTGAGCCATAAAAAGGTAGAAACCAGGTGCCAGACTGTAAACAGCAGGTATCCACAGTACTCAGAAATAAGCAAATATAACGAGGTAAATTGCCAAACGACAGTGAATCCGCTTTAACTCTCACTTTTGCTGTTGTGTGTTTTCACCATAAACTGTACAAATAATGGACATAGTGCTAAGACGTCACCCATTGGTTTGTGGACTTCTTTGAAGCCTGACATTTTGGCTGTTGCCATCGTGTGTTTTTGGAGCCAAAAGTGACCATAGTTGGATGAGAGGAAGAAGCTGTGAAGTGGATGTGATTTATAGACTGTAACGACCGCTCGAAGACAGCCTGTCACTCAAGTGGCCCAGCCCTTATTTATGTGTAACTTTCAGCCTTGATGAAATTTACATAGGTGGGTTATAAAAAAACACCCCTTGTACAACTGTCTGTAATCTTGAAATTAGTTATAGAGACCAAAACTGTTTCTTGTACCAGGCTGTAAACATGTTTATTTCTGATGCGAAGTTGGGCATTTTAACATGAGGGTCTATGGGGATTTACTCTGTTTTGGAGCCAACCTCAAGTGGCCATTCAACTAACTGCAGTTTTTGGCACTCGGCTTGATTTTTCAGCCTCAGAGGTCAACCAATTCTGACTACCAACTCATCACATGGTGACACCCGGTCAGTGACCTTCTGTGTAGGAGTGTGAACGCGCATGGACGTGTCAGATGATAACGTGGCCAAATGAAACCAGTCGCGTGCACCTGAAATGCTGAAGTACAACGTCACGTAATAATGCTGCCGATAACACTGTAATATACAGAGTGTGAGTGTGCTTATAGGGTAAGCGGTGGGGAGGTAGATGGGTCCAACAAACAACTGACTTGCATGCAGGAGTCTGGAGTTCGCGTCCCTAGTGTGTGTGTGTTTTCTCCACCTTACAGTGTGCCTCTTTTGACTGACTCTAACCCACTGTGACTTTGGTGCCTAATCCCAACCATCGTGACAGTCCACGCTGTTGTTTGAACATAGGGACCATGCTGCTTCATCCCCTATACATGCATTTGTTGACATCATCGCAGTGGCATCTCGGAGCTTAAACAGCTTACGCACAATACCTAAAACATCATAGGTTAACGCAGAAGGTCACTGACTGAGAGTTCAGATTGAGAATGATTTGCGGAGGTTGCCGCTTGGCTTTCACGAACAGTTACTCAAAGTCCTGCATACTATAACTTAAAATGCTCAAGAGTCAGAGTCCATACATACTTGATGCCTGGAAGTACCACACAATTATCAATGCTCACATTGGATTGCTGAACAGATCTACTAAACACTGGCCAAGGGGCCCAAAGGGTCAGGGGGCCTGTGAGCGAGAATCTCTGTTTGAAGTTAAGTGTGTGTGTTAGAGATGCAAAACTTTCACAAAGAACCACTAAACTAACAAAGAGAGATAATAAAAGGGATGATGAAGAGATGCAAACAACTACACAGACACAAGCAACCAAAAAGAGATGCAGAGTGACCACAAAAAAACACAAATAAAAGGACATAGAAAACAGACACTAAGGGACACAAAATGAACACTGATGAAAAAAAAGACATCATAAAAAGCCAAACAACCACAAAGAGATACAAAATGTACACATAGAGACAAAAAAACAACCACAGAGAAATGCAAAATGACCATGGCTGTATGGTTGCGTCCTCAAAGATGAAACATTAACCTCAGTTTGATTTGAATTTCTCATCATGTTCTCTCCTAACCAACGCTCCTCATTGCTCCCAAAGCATGTGTAATCCATACCTGTTTAACCCCTCTCATTACAAGATCCCCAGAGGAGCTGAAAGAGACACTGACATGTTGACAGGTTGTTTTGCATAAGCCCTGAGAACTTGCCTCAGAGGCTTTCCACCCTGGAAACACGACCCGTCTCCTCTGACTTCTGCGCATCGGTAATATCCTTAGCGTCAATAAGCCAAATTTCCTTGACAGCAGGAGGTTTGGCGGAACCTGCCAATGGTCAGTGGCGCTAATTTCATGTGACAATCATTACTGACCTGTCTGTCAAACTGAGGAGCAGGTAATGGTGACTAAAAGGCCGTAACTGTGGTGGCTTGCGTCTAAGGTGGGGGAGGAGCGGTGATGACAGACTATGAGGGAAATGTGGGAAATGGCACTGGCCCCTCCAGAGCCAGAGGGGACAAACACACCACAGCTGTTGCGGCCTGGACGATGATGCAAGCAGCCAAAGTCCTGGGAAGCTTTCCCATATGTCCACACTGTCTTCCAGCATCATCAGCAGTGCTGGACTTTCTCTTTTGATTTGTCTCTGGTGCTTAGCTACATCTGAGGAGCCAAGGCAACCAAGAAGAGCGTCAGCACAACACAAAAGCATATTGTGCACTATAAGAGAGTTGAGTTTGAGGGAGATATTCTATTTATAAACAGGTGATTTTTGCTTGTTGGAGGCTCTGGCAAAATGCCATGAGGTTCATTTCCTGTCTCTTCTTCAAATTCGAGAGGCATGTGGGAAAAGCAGAGATTTTTTTTTAACAAAACCTGCTGCATGATTTTTTTTTCTCCAAAAAGGCTTGGCCGTGTTTAGGGGCTGTCATTGAGGTTTCCGAAAAGCTCATTCTGTGAATCATGATGAGGAGATATTATGTGTGCAACCCATATGTGATATTATGTGGGATTTTTGTGATATTACCTCACAGCCAGATATAAAATAGACAAACATTTGATTCTATAATATAACTGCACACAAGGAAACGCACCTTAGAATCTGTATTTTCTGATGAGTATATACAGAATATTTCACTTCATTTTGTCCATGGACCACAATTGGTTTTATAGTCATATTATAATACATAAAAGAACACAGACACACAGTGCAGTAAGGGGGGGTGGGATGTGTCCTATATACAAGTCCAACAACATTAAGGGAGACTAGGGTTGGTTGTTATACTGATTTGTAAAATTAAGAATTGTAAATGGACCTGCACTTGTATAGCGCTTTTCTAGTCATTTGATCACTCAAAGCCCTCTAACACTATGAGTCACATTCACACGTACATTCATACACTGGTGTCTGAGGCGACTGTACAAGGTTCCACCTGTTACTCTGTTTTTAAACATTTATGCACACACCATCACACAACAATGGCACAGCCATTGGGAGTAATAGGAGTTCAATATCTTGGCCAAGGATACTTCGACATGTTGTCTGGAGAAGCTCGGGATCGAACCACCAAGGAGGATGACCTGCTCTACCTCCTGAGCAACAGCTGCCCAAGTTGTAAGTGTATTTATATTATAAGACATTGAAACTAATTTGAATGTTTAAAAAACAGCATTTACACTGTTACTTTATTATAATGTTGAATGGTCACTGGCTTAAGTAATGAGACATCCCTATATGAATTGCCTAAAACTGTTGTTTGGTTTTGAATATGAGCTGATATTCTACATTGCTTGTTTTTTTTCTTGAGGGGGTTAACTACAGCATTTAACATTTCCCATGATGGGGCTGCCTGGCACAAATGCACAACTTGACTTTTATTGCGAATCATTTAATTAAACATTTAACAGACCTTAATATTCCATTTTCTGCAGGTTAAAATAATCTAACAAAATTTTGGCCAAAAAAGAATAGCAGAGAGCGAAAAGTTTACGAACCAGCCCCGGTCTCTCCTATTCAGTGGTGCTCGACTTACACTTTCCCACTGTAGAAACCACAGCAGCCTTTACATCTTAAATGGCAGATGGGTATATAGAATGAAAATAAACATAATATTAATTTATAAGTACAAAGACAAACCCATCATAACACAATCGTCATCATCAGCGTCATCATCTACAGTAACTGTCAAGGTGGTGGGTACAGTTTGGAGAGGAAACCCCGCGCCTAAATGCACCAATAACCACCAAATAAACTATTCATGCATTTGCACGCCCCGTGAGTCCACTTTGAAACCGCTGCTCTGAAGTCTCGTATTTGGTTGTGCGCCCTAAGAGATGCGTCACATGGATAGGTGCGGTTTGCGCAGCGCAACTCCCCAAATAGTCCACATTTGTCTGCTTGGTGAACTGAGAAACGAGCACTCTGGGAGCAGCTGTTTAGATTCTGTAACTTTTTTTTCATTACATAGTTTTGGAGTACAGTTATTTTTGCCTGCAGGGATGGAGCACGCGTCTAAAACCTTTTTTCAGATGGATCATTCTTAAACAGAGACCGGTCAAGTGAGTTGCTGGCAGCTGTGATGTGGTGCAGCTGCAACAGCCTCGATCTAACACCGCTAGACAGGAGTCGAGAGCAGGTTACACATATCCAAATATGCGCGTAATTGGAGTGCACTGGCGAGGCGTCCCTTGCACCCCCTCCGAGATACCGTTGTCGTGATGTTCAATACTTCGGGAATTGAGCACACTTTTAACAAGAAAGGGGATGTTTCCGAAGTTATCAATGGTACTCTGCCTCTGGGCACCACCAGCCCCACAGCCATGTGGAATGAGTCGTGCGGGGAGCAGCTGCAGGATTTCGGGAGACCGGAGAAGATCATCATCGGGGTGATGTTGGCGATCATCACGGCGGTCACCGTCATGGGGAACACGCTGGTGGTGATCGCCGTGTGCGTGGTGAAGAAACTAAGGCAACCTTCAAACTACCTTCTGGTGTCTCTTGCAGTGGCGGACCTGTCAGTGGCCATAGTTGTGATGCCGTTTGTAATAGTGACGGACCTCACCGGGGGAAAGTGGCTTTTTGGAGAGGTGTTCTGCAACATCTTCATCGGCATGGATGTAATGTGCTGCACTGCCTCAATCATGACCCTGTGTGTGATCAGCGTCGATAGGTAAGTTTGTAAAGTTAGTAACTAAAGCTGATTTGATGTAAAAGCCTATCGATTTTCAGTGCCACCAGAATTACGCACGCAGAATGACGCGGAGAGGACCAAATACGTGTCCTTTTGTAAGCTGCTCTAAACCACATAAGTACACTGACAGCAGGAACACTTCATGAAGTAATGATTTCGATTTTGCGTCAGAGAATGGCATTAAAATGTCTGATTCCAGATCAGGCGTTCCTCTAATTATCTGTGCCGCTGAAGCCATTGATCCAGAAAATTAATACGCAGACTGTGATTAATTTATAGCACGCTGAATTAATTTGCTTGACCGGAACATGAGCAGTGTTTCCTGTAATTACGCATTTAGGATCAGTGCCCATCGACCTTACAGCTGCGATGACTTTGATAGGCGGTTTACCATCGTCCTACATGTCTGTTGAGGACGCACCGCACCTGCGCTCCGCTACAACGCCCCCGTAACAGTAAAATGAAAGTGTTGTAGGTAAGGTTCACCTCAGAGAAAGCTGAAATATTGTTTTTCTCACTACATAAATATGAGATTTACCATCCTGCTGTTTTACATCAACACATTGTTCCTAAATTATTCATTCAAATTAGTTCCCAAATGCCCCCCCCCCCCACCTTAACCCTTTAACAACTGCATTGGCATCAGTTTTCTTGTGCTGAATTCAGACGCCTTATACTAGAACACAAATCTTTGAAACTTGAGAAAATTGGTTTTATTTCATTCAAAAACATGGAAAAATCATGAGCAGTTTGGCAAAAAAATGTCCTGCAAGAAGAAGAAGAAGAAGAAGAAGAAGGAAAAAAAGTTTAGCTGAGGGGGGTTTAACAGATATTATTAAAAAAACAAGCAAACAAGGGGAAATGTCCAAATAATATTTGTAATTCTCTTGATTATATATTTAAAATTATGTTACAGGAATTTTTTTTAAATATATATATACAAACACACACACATCTTCCTGTCTTCCTCTTTTTGCTTTTGTTTGCCTTTTTAATGTTTTATTTTTTCTATTTTCAGACCATTTTCTTGTTATTTTTTACTGATTTCTCTGGGCCATTTCTTGTTCAGTTGCACGACTCTCTTCCCCTGGGTTTGTCCCAGTCAGTTCGAACTGTTTGACAAGTAAAATTATTTTTTTTTTAAAAGGTGCAAATTAGTCTCAAACCTGAAAGGCAGTGATGTGCCAGAATAGTGTCTAGCCTGACAAATTTTACGTACACATAAAGTGATACTATATGTATTTTATACGATATTGATACTATACTAATGATAACCAGGAATGTAAGAAACTGCAATTTTAGTAATTTAAGTAGGTATGGGTACTGGAGATTAAATAGTAAAAGAAAGCAATGCAGGTACACCCCACCCACTGAGATCCACTCTCAGGTGTACCCCAGCTGTTTGGAGTCACAGCGCAGAATGCCAGAGCTCAGCCTGACAGCTTGTGACAAACGAGACACTGTAATCCACAATGAAATAAAAGTCAAGTGATTGGTGTCCTTGTTCTGCCTCAGTAACCATAATGAAGACAGAGGCTCATTGTAGTATTGATGATCTGATTATTCCTCCTGCTTGCCAATCAGGTATTATTACCTCAGTGCATTACACCCACAATTATGCATGCTTGTGGATGCGCTAAGCACAATGGATGTAAGTAGGCCTGAGGAGCTAATGATATTATGGGAAGAACTGGATCACAGAGATCATTCTGGGAGTGAGCTGAAGCTGACAGAGGTATGGATGTGTTTTGGGGTGATTGGGTACCAAGGCTAAGAAGCCCTTCAGGGGGTTACGGTAGAGGTCACAGAGGTCACAATGATAACTGAAGATGCAGGGACAGTGTTTGTGACTTGTGCATCACCTGTGGCTGCTCACTCTCCAGTGAGGTCATGAGCTGGCCTTTTCAGTCAGTATGGAAGCAGCTATATATAGCCTGTATTTTTTTCCCATCATGACATGAGCAAATATACAAGGAGGACAATGTTTAGATTTAGATAGGAAGAACTAACCTGAGGTGAAATAATATATACATATATATATATGTGTGTGTGTGTGTGTGTGTGTGTGTATTTTTGTTATTTACAAGAACATATGAAAATCAGACAATAGTTTGCACCTTATGCAACCCATCAATTTCAAAAAGCCAGCAAGCAAACTAGTACAAAACAAAAAAAACAACTAAAGCAACAACAGTACCTACGAAAAACAAACAAAAAGCAAAATACATGAATGAATATTTAAATGAATGTGGAAAATAAATAAATAAATCGAAAGGTTAGTCTTACAGATCATAAAACTGCATGCTTTATCAAAATAAGGTGTTTTAATTAGCTAACTATTCCATCTGTTGTCTTTAGGACATGGTTACTAAGGAGCGTGACCATACTGAGTACACTCATCTACTCAGCTTATAGTTATATGAATTTTTTTTTCAAGTGTAGCTATTTTCAACAGTGCATCAGTCCAGGCTTGAATGTGTGGAGTACCGCTGTCTCCCCAAGTTATTGGCAACAGCAAAAGCTACAGACATCGGCTTATTATACAAATAATAAGAGAAATAACAATGTCAATGCCTTTCACCAGGCCTTTCTTTGGTGGAGGATATGTAGGAGGCAAACCAGCACTGTCGGGTCTCACGGCCATTGTCTGTGATAACGGATGTGCTCATTGTATATACTCAGACAGGACAAATGCGCCCACCTGTGAGCGAGCATTTCTGAAAAGAAAGAGGAGTAGGTGACTGAATCTGGTGCCATGAAATCGAAGTGTGCACGCCCACCAAACCACACCATCCCAGAGCATCTTTTCCATGTCCTCCAGATGCTTTCAACTACGAGACTAACTGAGATTTTTAAATAATTATGAAGTCAATGTGGGTTTATTTTCATCCCTGCACAAGCTGCACAGACCGTTCTGTAAACTGTTTGCACTGATATCCGTGAAAACAGGCTCGTTTGAATTCAACAATGCAGAGCGTGTTTGGCATATGATTCACAATGGGAATCATAGAGATAATTCATTAGGATGGGAATTGCCAATTAGACACATGATTAGCCGTAATTAGGGCTCTCTCGCTGTCATTTTGGATTCCCAAGGACATGCATTGTGAAATTAAGATGAACAGTAGGGAGTGCTGCAAATGAGGCTAAGGATTGAGCAGGTTTGTTTGTGGGAGTTATGCACTCCCTGAAGACTAGGCACTCTGCTGGGATATTGATTGCCTTTCAGAGCTCCTTTAGGTTTGCAGGAAAATGTTGCATATATGTATGTGTCAATATGGACAATGCGGGGCTGGAGGAGGGGTCCCTAGTGTAAGGGGCCAGTGAATTTATGATCCTGCAGGGACCTGACAGGCTTCAATAGATGCTGTCATCCTGGTGGAATACACAATCTCTGCCATTCAGCACTTAACATGAGTCTAGTCAGTGCTGGATAAAACCCCTGCGGATCCTGGGGCAAAAATTGGGCCCCAACGATATATTTAGATAATAATAATAATAATATTCATGATTTAAAACTACTTTTTGACACAGGGATCTTATACTTTACAAGAGATGAGTTTAAAGGGAATTTTGATACAAAGATATCGGCATTTGTATTTGCATTTGCAATCTCTAGGCAACAGTACAACATTTTGGTATGAGTTATTTGTAGTCCATTTGTAGCCCCATTAGTAGTGACTGATCTGAGTGGCAGGTAAACAGTCTTTGTGAAAGGCAGAAGGTATTGGAAAAATTTAACCTTGGCAACCATTGTCTATTAAAAATCTATTTTTTAAAAATCTATTTGTATTCATATGCAGATATCTGTTTGAGATTATCTGAAATGACAAGCAAAGAGAAGTCATGGCCCAGATATCTACTGGCTACACCCCTCGAAATATTGGCTGTTGCCCCCAGACTGGTCCCGAGGTTGGATAATGGCTTACTCCAGCCATGTAGTATAAAGTTCGTGGACGAAGAGATACCTTTACAGAAATGATTGAAATTCATGCAGCAGAGTGTGAGCTATCCTGGCTGTTAGTCGTGAACATAAGTCAAACCCCTAAACAATCCAAACCAACATTTTCCAAATTGCAATTCAACAGTTCTGTTTCAGGCCACCTGCCTGGTAAATGCCCACATTTTTCAAAACCCACGCCTTTAAGAAAGCTCCCTATAGAGGTAATGAGTACTTACAGATTAAGTCCTCAGTAAAATCCACGAAGAGCCCTTTTAACATTGCAGGACTTAATCAAAGTAATAAAGCCCCACCGCACTAACTGATTCAAGTCACCAATGTTTATCAGTATACTTTGATTGGCTGCGAAAAGGCTAGAAATGCTGCGCAGCTTATAAATGTAATAATTCTTAATAATTCATCGGTAGTACGTGGTAAGGCGTCAGGGTCTGGACCTGGAACACAGTCCACCTAAATGACACATTTCACTCAAATTATAAACAGAATCAAAATCTGAATATACAACCTATTGCTTCATTTTTTCCCTTCGATGTGCTTTTATTATAGTCTACTATAGCAATAATGCCCCTTAGAAATCTTAGTTTAGCAACCTTTCTCACCCAATAATTGTGAGCTATTGACAGACTTGAAGAAAAGGTTACCCGTCCTGTGGCCTGGGTCACATCAAACTAACAGCAGAATACTCTTCAGTGGTATTGATTCACTACTGTAGGTGCAAACGATGATTTATGGCTTTGAAAGCCATGCTTATGGATGAGTACCAATTCAGCACCTCCAGCCTCTTTAAGTGGAGATTCAACAACTGCAAATTGAACCTAACACACCGCAGCATTGACCCAGTCACAGCAGAAGAGTCCGGTCTGAGTGTTGGGAAGTGAATATAAAAGGGAAGTTTTATATGAATGTAGGTCTGCTCTTTCACAAGATATCCCAGCTTGCACTTTCAGAAACGGCTTTTGTACCCACTTCCTCAAAAAGTTAGTATCTCTTTTGGCTATAGTCAGTTTTTACCTTTGCTGAGAGTAATATGTTGTATGTTCAATAATTCAAAAGTCAAATATGAATGATTTATTCACAACAGTGGCAAGAGACGGGAGTCCTTTGCTGTAGTTCCTCAGACGTCTAAGAAAAGACAGTGCTAAAGGAACGGAGGAACTCGCTACAGCAAGAGACAGAGTTAAATTTGCAAATCAAATATAGCCTGGCTTAACTATGAGTGAACTTGTGGAAGATGGATGTAGGTCAAGAAAAAAAAAAAACAACACATAACTGCAGTAAAGTAAACTTTTCCACCGAGATTCAGACGAAAAAAAACACAGTGTAGGTGTGATCACACCCGTAAGATTCTGCAGGGGATTTGAGGGAGGAAATCATGCTTGCTGGGGCCCTTAGATGGCAGCAGGATTAGCCACAGCCTTCACATCCTTTCTGCCAAATGGTGTGTCAATGATGAGCCGAGTTCACACACAGCTCCCACACTGACCCGGCCTCAACGTCTGATAATATTTCTGTGAGGTCGGCGCGTAAGTTCGTCCCAGGAGAAGCAGCGCTTGGCTAGTGCAGCTGGGGAACATCCATCCGCGGCAGCAGACACAGATGACTTGACCTAGCTGACGCATCCTCAGGTAATGTGATGTGACGCCTAAGCTCCTCTCTCTCAGGCACTATTCACTTCCCACTTGTCGGCCACCTCGCTGAAATGTGGAGGATTGGACATCTCCTGCGAGGACAGTGCGATCAGATCAAAGGCGGCCCATGCTTGTAAAGGGATGCTAAATCGGGACAAAGTGTGCTTTGGCGCTAAATAGGATGTTACACTGCTTTCTTAAATCTTGTGAGCACAACCAGTTTACAAGGAGTGCTACAGTGCACAGTTGCCACATTCAATGTTACAAGCCACTACAGTTGTTTTGTCCAGAAAAGACAAACCACTCTCATCCTTAAAGAGAAACAATATTTAAATTTAAAAATCCAGCTCTGCTCACATGCTGAAAACAAGCACTTCTTCCAGAGCAAAACTGCTGTCAATGAAACTATTTCAGAGCACCATTAAATAAAAAATGCTGTGAGAAGGCATTTGGCAAGTTAATCATTGATAAGTGCTGCTTGTACTATCAACCGCAGCTGAGTTTCTGTCCTGTTTGACTGTCTGTTTGACTTCTATAACAGCAGCGCGTGAAGTAAGAGACAAATTGTTGGTTGATCGTGTAGTCAGATAAGGTGGTGTCTGTGTGGTAATGGACCTGAGGGAGTTTGAGATGACTGAAAATAGAAAGTCAAAGGGAGCAGAGCAAAACTGATGGCAGCGGCTTCTTGTTTGTCTCTTAGCTTTTTGATTTATCTTAACTTGTACCGGGGTATTGTCACTGAGTCATAAGGTCATGGTCACTGAAAAGATATTAAGGTGACTGTTGGTGACAGATTTGGAGCCATTTATCTCATATGGTGTGAGCAACCATTGCTTGAGAGCTTGTGGTTGATTCAATAGAAAATCAAATATATTTAGCTCTGGCGTGTTGTCATATCTATGGCAGCAGGTCCAGCATGGGTCCATTCACGCCATATGGAAGTTACCATATTTAGCAGATCCTTTGTCCTACTTGCCTATTTGATCAGAAAGCTTGGCTTCTGCCTACTACCAGATGACATGTGAAACTTTTTTATTAACTACATACTGTAGCCTAATTATGCAAAGATGTTTTTGCATCCAAATGTTTAGGACAAGCAATCTCATATCTTTTTAAAAGAAAATCAGACTTTGTTAAATACAGAAACATCTGAAAAGCAAACATGAGTCGTTTCTGACAGCTCCAGTGAATCATTCAATCTAGCCCCTATTATAGAGAACATGGTCAATATTAATTCAGTGGGGACCACCCAAGCAAAAATAATTGAGGGCAAACATCATTGTCTTTAAAAAGGCTGTGGCAAGCTCTTTTTAAGCTCACATGAAGTTAGTGGTATCTTGCGAAGCTAGGCAACCTAAGGTAGGATTATTGAAACTTTTTTGGATGAGGACCAGATTAGAAAATGTGACAATATCTGGGGGCCAGCTGCTTCACGCATCATATGGGTTATTACAAATATATCACATACAAATGACACAAATGTTTCATCTTCAAGTGAAAAAGTATTCAACTTTCCCGGCAGGACTTTGTAAAATTATTTATCTTCAGCATCCACTGGTATCCATCATATCATGCTAGTTTGTCGGGAAGGGGGCAAAATAATGCTCAAAAGTTAGGCTTAATTTTGGTGAGAGGAAAACTGGCATGCTGATTTTCAAAGGGGTCCGTCAAACTCTCACCTCAAGATATCTGATTGAAAATGAGTTCTGTTGGTACCCACAAGTCTTTCTTAAACTTGAGAGAGCTTGTTTTATAGTAAAGGTTTTTTTTTCTTACAATCAATTTAGTCCTTCAAATGAAAGGTGTTGTCTTTTTACGAAAAAAAGAACAAATCTGAAGAACAATGAAACACAACACCTGTATATAAGCTATAGATACACATTAAAACAGGATTGTTGTTGCCCCTGGAGAGTAAAACTCTTTTTTTTGGACTCAAACCTCAGAATGGGCAAAAAGAGACAATACTTATTAAACATATTGCTTGTAGCAGGTAAAAAGGCCCTTACAGGGAAATGGCTATTGCAGGAGAGCCCAACCTTAAATGCATGGATGGACATTACAATGGATTTTTATAAAATGTAGAAGATCACAGCACATGTTAATTTTCTGGGAAGGTGGGTTGACTATGTAACACCCCACAGGCCAGACTGTATTTTTACACGCTTATAATGACAAAAAAAAAAAAAAAAAACACTCCCCACGTGTTTTACACTTTTCACTGTTCCTTTTATGTTTCTGTCATAAATTTTAAAAATTTGTCATTTTTCAGACATATATAAAGGCTGTACAAAGCTTTTGAAATCAAGGTAAGAGATGGTATGTTAAATGCCAATAAAAAGTATCTTTAAAAAAACAGATTGGATTGAAAGGATTGTTGTTGAATTCAAAATGTTAACTGTACCAGTGTAAGTCTACGCACATCAGATAATTAGTAAAATTAACTATAAAATAAGAAACCGAAATATATCAGTACACGATTCATTAATTGTCCATGTTGACTTATTTTTTAGCTAGCCTGTATACTTCAACATCATAATCGAACACCTAAAATTTACTTGGCTTTTGGTTTTTCTTGTGCCAGATTTTCAGTGGCCCCATCTGGCCTACCCTGAGTAAAATTTCTTGAGACACTGCTGTATTCGTTCAAAATGTCAATTAAACTCTTTGTCGCTGTCTTGAGTTGTCAAATGGCATAAACAAATACATGCCATGACCTAATCTCCCATCTCTACCTTCCACAGGACAAATTTCACTTTCAGATAATTGACAACAGATATGATGAAGTGCCTAACTGCCACTGCAGAGTTAGAGATATTGAACTAAACCACAGTGCACTCTGCGAATGGTCTGGTTAGCATGCATCCCATTTCCCCCTTTGCCTTCATTACAGCCTTGTCCTTCCCCGTCTAATTGCATTCTCACTTTGTTCTGTGTAAAGAGATCCCTCTAATTTGCAAATAGCTCAAGAAAAAAGGGCAATCAGCAAAGGGCAGAAATTGAAACATTAAACTGAATGCAATCTGATAAACAAGACAAGACGAAGAGGAAGAAGAAAACAAGACTGAGGGTCAAGAGAGCTGGCGGCTCTGTGAAGCTGTCAAGTAATTTACCAAGCTAAATGCTAACAACAGCAAGCTAACGTGCAGACAGTTACAATGCTAAGATGCTGGAATGTTTAGCAGGTGTAATGTTGCCGTGCTGACCACCTAAGTTTAGTGTTGTAGCTCAATCGCTAATTATAGTTGTGTTTTTTTGAGTTGATTCACTGACACCTTCTCGAGAGTCACGTCGCTAGCGTGGCTAATGATCACTCTGCACATGTAGTTTTCACTCTGTTGTTGCCTTCAAGTCATATTTAATATTAAATTCCACAGTGGAAAAAATACAATTTTTTTGACTACTGCCAGTCTAATTCAAGCCCCCAGGAACGGAGCTGGGCATTGAAGTTAATCTGACATCATGGCCAAACCGTGTAATCACAGCTACCAGCTCTGTGCCATTGGACCCCATAGATTTACAAAGTGAAAGATAAAGTCTGTGAATTTCATGTCTGTCCCATTGCCATGAATGCGATGCTTCAAAAAGGCCTTGGGGGAATTTCCTCAAATTCTGCACAAATGTCCACTTTGACTTGGGGATGAAATCATGAGAATTTGATGGTCAAAATTCAAAGGTCACAGTCAAAAACCTATTTTTAGCCATAAAGAATTCTAAGAAGGCTAATTATAACAAAATTTTACATAAACGTCTTATAAGATAGAATAATGAAGTGATGACATTTTGTATCCAAAAGGTCAAAGGTCAAATTCAATGTGATATCATATTGTTTTGCAAAAACATTTCCACCATTATTCAACACCATAACTAAGGAACAGAGAGGGAGACATTTGGTCAGATACTGACACTAATCTTGGGTGTCTTGAAATTGAGCTGTTTAGATCTTCTGTGCTGCCAGGGGGAAGATGTATATGAAGAATCCGTGTTTTAGAATTTGTTATTTCTTTGCAGCAAAATCCATATTTAAAGCATTATCAGCTGTCATGACTATGTGTGAGTCTGGAGAAATAAGGATATAAACAGCAACTTGACTTGTTTGAAGAGACAATAATTCTATATATTTGTGGTTTTGTTGTTTTTTATCTACTTAAACTTTTCAGTACAAACACTGAAATAGCCCTTATTTGAGTCAGTTTATCCCAAAAGTTGCAAAATTTACCAATAGCCATTTCTCTATTGCAATTCGTGAGTGAGCCCGAGACAGCTGGGAGGCGGGATTGAAAAAAAAAAATAGTGGCCTTGCTCTGTGGGCTGATGGATGTGGAAGATTCAGGTTGTTTTACACCTGGAAATTAAACTTTTCTGGCATCATGTGCCACTGATCAACTTTCACAGGAATGAATGAGCCAAGCCTCCAACGCTTTATCCAGATCTCTTTTACAACTATGCTTTAGGTCTGAGGGGGACATAGAATTATGGTGAAGAAAAGAAACATTTCAAACTGCTACATGTGTGAAACAGCACAGAAATTCACGCTTCACTGACGGCATGTTTTGATTTCTCTTGATTTATTGGTTGCCCCCATAGGGAGCCACTTAAATCAGATTTGCCCACGCAACTAATCAGTGAGCTCTTGAACTAGATCCAGCTATGCATCATTGGCTTTGAGTAGTAGTTGTTGTATTGATGGATCAAAGACGAAAATGAAAATAACCACCCCAAGTGCTTCCACAAATGAAAATTAGGTTATGAAGCGAGTTGCTTTTGGGGTTTTCTGCAGATGCTTCTTTTTTTGGTAAAAACCATCTGACCTCAATTTGATGTTTCTGTTTTGACTTCCCTCAACTGAAAACACACAGTTTTTGATGTTTTGAGGGAGTTGTGTGAACTTGGTGTTGATGAAAGCTATTGAAAACTGAAGTTTCCTGAAAAGCTAGGGATACCCATCTCTCATAAGTCAGCAGCAGTGTTGGTACGTCACACTTTCCTGTGTAATTTGACATCGATGATGATGGATTAGTACGCAGTTCACAAATAGACATCTGAGTTTTGCTACTCCCAGCTTGTCACCCTATTTACCCAGCAATCTCTGAGGACAGGAAGAAGAAAAGGGCAAAGTGCTGAGTGACTTTAGTGTGACATAAATCATGCTTTGTGTTTGGCATAACAAAGGTGGCTCCACCATTATTCATCAAGATTGAACAAAGGGCCAACGAGCATTTACCAAGAGTTGAGATAATGGGTTTCCTGTTGATGGAGCTGAGAGGCTGCAAACACACAACCCAGCACCCTGTGGTTTGCAGATAATATGTTTTGAAGATCAAGCATACTGCTGCTGTTGAAGAATAACTACGCAACTCAAGTTTGGGGTATCATCTGTGTACATGAACTGCATATTTATATTGTCCATTCAATTGGCAATGAATGCTCCTATAAACAATTACTGAGAAGTTAACTTTAGTGACTAATTATGTGTATCCATGCGTATTTATATTTAGAGGAAGTAAGGTATATGTGTCTTTATTTGAGCATAATGTTGCCAAAGGTAACAGCTCATAAAACCAATCTCTTAAGACATGCAGACATTTATAACTGCCTCATATTTCTCCCACTGACACATCACTCTTCATATATGTTCACTGCTGTGCATCATTATAGTTGTCAGTTCATTCTTAACTCATTATCCACTATTGTATGAAGGAAATGTGATTCAGTGTGGCTTTATTGCTGAAATATTTCCTCATATTCAGGTCAGGTAGATGCTGAGAAGTTAGTGATCTAACCCGCAGCACTGAACAGACTTTGTATTCCAGCTGTGACATAGAAAACTGAGTTATGGCAACCCAGCACTGCCAAACTGCCCTTGAGCAAGACACTAAATCCCAGAACTGACCACAAACTGGGTCAGTGCACTGTAGGCAGCCCTGCACTCTTTGAAATGCCCGTGAGTGTGTCCACGACATACTGGGAATAGGAAAATTCCAGTTACAAGCAGCATCAAATGTAACCAAGCGCATTAAAAGTTGATATTGAAAGCTCATTCTTAACAGTAATTGACCAAAAATATCTCACTACAAGCTCTATTAGTGGCTGTATTGAAGCTTTTAATTATATTTCACTAGACTTTAAGTAGTCATAAAATTGGAAATCTGAACATTTAACCGGGAATATTCCAGTTTATTAGACGGCTTCACCATAGCTACCAATGGACCTTGTTATGGGAAAGTTTTTGTCAGTTGTAACAGCATCTTTGAACCACGTGTACATATGCTGACCATCAGGAAAACATACCAAGTTTTAGGGAAAAGTTGTGAAAAACACAAACACCCACGTTATCCAACTGTCTTTGGATTAGATTTTGTCTAAAAATCTCCATGACAACACATTGTGATTCAGTAGTACTGCATGTCGAGGATCAAACTCAGATTATTCAAAGTAGAAAGACTTTGAATAAAAAATATCATCAGCTTGGTGCTCAGAACAGTGTACCATTGTTGGTGGATTGTGTGGGTGTGTCTGTGTCTGCGAGGATGTAGGACTACATATCTGATTAGCCCTGGGGAGACACGAGTGTGAAGGCTCATATAATTACTCTTTCTGTTTCTGTGTAAATTTCAGTAACCTCTTACCAAAAAGCTGCCGTGCAATTGTACAAGTATTACACTTCTCACTGTCTTACCTTTGAGTCAAATGCTGATGTTGTGGCCCTCCATCACTCAGTGTAAATATAAAGGTAATGATCTAGCTGGCACACATGGTTGATTTTGGTCTCTCCTAACACTAATAATAGGCTAAGATCATATTATAGTGCTTAATGCTCAGGTAAAATTTATTTTACCCAGATCCAATCTTTTTACCTAGATTGTTCACATTCATGTTTGAGGTGACCCATACTTAACATTAGTGTGAGTGCATCTCTGCCCCTGAAACACTTCACATGCAACCAATAACATCACGCATACACACACACACACACACACACACACACACACACACACACTGGAAGAATAACAAAAATGGACACATTTATGAGACAGTTATTTTGGGAAAATGAATGAAATAGCAATGCAAACATTCCTCTCCCAAATGATTTGCTGCAGAGGTCAGATGACAATTTCTCTTATACTGAGGAGAGAACTGGCCATCATTCCAAAGGGCAGTTTTTCCAATGCCACACAGTGGTTGTATGGCCAGTGATCAGTAACACATTAGGACCGCATGTTAAAGTGGCCTAGATCTGACTGGAAATTGGAATTTAAGTGTCCACACTGCTCCGAAAAAAATATAATCTGTGTATCATAAGATCAAAGACATCAGATTTGCAGCCTTTAGGCATAATGCCGCTAGTTTTTTTTCCAAATTTGGCACAACTTCTACAGCGCTTGTTTTCACCCAAAAGGGTGTGTGTTTATTCTGACAACATATGCCTGCACTCATGAAATGGAATATATTTTCTGGGGACCATGAATGTCTGTATGAAATTTTATGCCTATCCATTAAATAGATGTTGAGATATTTCATTGGATAAGTTATAACTTTGACCTGCTGGTTGCATTAGTGGAAAAATCAGGGGATAAAGCTGCATAATGCATATTGTGTATATAAACGTAAGCAGAATTGCTGAACAGATTTGTTTGTGTTTAAGTCACACTTCAACCTTGCTAGCATGGCCAGAAATACATGGGGCTGTAGAAAGCTTATGTGGCTGTTTATATCAGGGTGCAAATAGTATCTGCCACAGAAAAATAGCCTGCTATCTCACTGTTGCACTATGTCATTGCAAAATGTAAAATGTGTGTGGTTTTATGTAAATATGAGACACCTCTTTAAAAGTACCACAAGTACTTTTCTTCGGCTCAACTGATAAGGCTCAATGATCAACATATTATACTGTACTGTATAGTGCATGTGAATGTGTAGCCAATGATCCGACCAGCACAGATGGAATTTTGTGTAATTTATTCTCCCTAAAACCTAGCGTACAGACTCTCAGATGAATGATTTTATGAATTTAAACCATTATGACATTTGGTCCACAACAGACTACTGTAGCTATTTAGAAATATACTCCTCCCTTTTTTTTGTTAATATTAAGCTCATTGTGCAGTTAAGCATTATGACTAGATTGACTGTTTCTACCCCATCATTACATGCCTTGCTTTGGCAACATAACTGTGACCTTTAGTGCACCAGATCAGTATTATCAGTGTTATTACCTTGTTGCCACAGCTGTGCTTGCTCGCCCATGATGGTATTTTGTTTGGCTGTCTTTCAAATTAGCATGCGTGTAGATGAATCCTGGAAATGTACAAATGTATTACTGTACATAAATATGCTTTTCCAGTAAAAAGGGCCTAATAACTTCTCCCCTCACTTCTTGTAAGTGAGATAAACAACAGTAAAATTGCTTTTGTAATGAATATTCTTGCCATCAGGCATTGTTTGTCTGATTTTTGCTCAGACAGGAACAAAGATCCCACCTCCATATCTTGTGTTGTGAAGTATGCCTTTTGGTGCGAAATTAAAATGTATTCCATTCACTTTCTTCTCCTGGAAAACATTAATGTCGGTGTAGCTCATGAAAGCAGTGAGGCTTCTATCATCCTTTTTTGTTTGAATATTACCTCTGGCATAGCTGAACATAAAGTATTCCCTTTGTGCGCCTTTCTCATTTGTTTTATCTAAATGTTTCTTTATAGAATACTACTTAATTGTTTGATTTATAGGTTGCATATCTTTCATTTAAATGACACACTTAACATCTGGCTGAGGGCTATTTTATCAATCATTTAGAAGAACACAAAGGCCTTAAATCTCCTGTGTTGTACTGTTCAGGTTGAGAATATAGGAGAACACCCAAAATGCAGGAGTCTATGTAATGTCAAGAAATTATTCTAACAAGATCTGTATCTGCTGCTATGATGATATAGATGTCTTTGCCAATGATGTTGCATATGAGCTACTATTTAAAGAAGTACTTTCACTATTGGAAAGATGGATAAAGATCATAAAATTAGACTTTCTATTTAGTAGAAAGACAAAATTTTTTTTTGGCATTTTTGTTATACGACTAGAGAAAACAGAGGAAAAGGACTGTGGCATTTGTTTTTGGTCGAGAGTTGAAAACCTACAACTTCCGTTTTGACACTGGAAACAATATGACTGAATGGTAACAAACAATCTTGATTTACAGTTAAACAGTGCACTAAAATATGCCTCTGAAAACATTTATGGTGAGAAAAGTCAACCCAGCAAAAGAATCTTGGTTCATATTTGATTAGCACTGACTGTTTTTACAGTTTCATTTCAGTATGTTATGCCTTAGTTTGAACATTACAGCAAACTAGAAACAGCCTACTTCCTGGTCCTAGGTTCTTATATTACAGCTAAACAACAGACTAAAATATGTTTCTGAAGACATTTAAGGTGAGAAATAGGCAATACAATAACAGAATATTTGTTTGTGTTTGATAAGTACTGCCTTTACAGTTCAATTGAAGTAAAACCTGGAATTGAGTTAGAATATTACCACACCTGGTTCCTTCGTCTTGAAGCCAATTTGTTTTTTGAACGGGTTTTTGGTTAGATGCCTGAAATAAGGTCTGTGGTAAACACAAGCTTAAGAGACTCTCATGTTTTGTTCTAAGACATAAGATACATCACAAAATATGCCACTAGCAAATTTGTAGCGTTTACATGTGTTAAAAAGAATGGCTGATAATAAGTGGGAAAATGAGACCACAGAGTGTCAGACAGAGTGTCACAGCTGTGCGATGGTAGTGTAGTTATAGCCTAATGTTAACGTCTTATTTCTGGCCAATTATTTTATGCTTCAGAAATCATAAAAGTGGCGTTCATTTGTAAAGTTTATCTTGCTGAACAAAACATATAATTATCATACACTTTTGTTTGCCACAGAGTTTATTTTCTGGAATAATACAAATCTAATGAGAATAAGATTGACTCTTTGTTGAGGGAACCAGGGTGACATTAAGTGCCCTGTTGGCCTTCAAATAAATTTGTTTTCTGTGGTTGCAGGCATAATGCGGGAGTACAATCTGTAGTTCAGGCAACAGTCCAAGAACCAATGAGAATCTTGACTTGAGCTGAGAGATGAGCGGAGAGATCTGGTCACGGACTCATGGCTAAGATGGATGGAGGTTTACCGCAGTCCAAATACACATACTACACACATTGCTATGATATAAAGCTTATTAAGAATTTAAAGTATCCCTTTAAACACAATGATGTGACCACTGTTCCCCCAAAAGGTAAATCTCAAGGAAGAGGCCCTTGGAAAAGTACAGCAGGTACATTTGTATAGACACTTCAATAACAAAGCAATTTAAAGTTCTTGACACAAGAAATTTTAAAAAAGCATAATAAAAAGATAGGGGTTTGCCCCAAAAGGCTTTGCATTGATACATGGTAAGCAGTGATACAGAAACAAACTGTACAAATAGATACAAATACAAACATTTGTTATCTTGTTATATTAATGGGGAAATCTTTCATTTTTTTGGGGCTCCTGGAATGAATTAGGGAATTTCTGTCTGTTTTGAAAGATGGCAGAAGTTTATTGTAGCCGCGGATTTGTGCAAGTGCGTATGTATTTGTAATAGAACTTTGTGTACTAGTCATGAATTAAACATGTTTGAGGATTTTGTACATGATTGTTGTTTTATTTTGCCTCGTCATAAAAAATGGATATGGAAGGTATGAAACTGAAAATATGATTCATGCTCTATAAAAATTCCTCAGAGATGTATGAACATGTTTGAACCTTGAAATGTATTGTATCGCTATAACAAGACATTTTCTCTGCATGTGCTCAAGGCGATTTCAAAAAAATACAATTCAGCCAGAATACAGGTATCAGAAGCATCTTCTTGCTTTTTGCTGAGTTCTTAAATATCTATGATATTTTCAAGTCCCAAAAATAAAAGGTCAGTAAGAGAATGTGAGGCAGAGAAAAAGTTCATCCCTCCACGTTTGCCCTCACGTTACATGGTATTGTCTAGTGAATCAGGAACAAGTTAGATACAACTCCTCCTCACTGTCCTTTTCCATTTGCAGAGCCACAAAATGATGACATGTAATGGGCCGCACAGCTACTTCAGCTACACTAACTGCTGGCTAGATGCCAAATTGGAAGAAAGTGAGTCGGCTCAAAAAAGGAGCTGCCTGTGGTATCCTTGGTAACTGAAATTGTTCAATTTTTTTCTGAAAGGTCAGAAGTAAAATAGGAGGAAGTGGAGAATTAGATTCCTCCCCCACATCTGAGACTTCCTCTAAGCTTATTTCATTTTCGAGGTGTCCTTTAAGGAAGCGAGTGCACTCGGTGACAGAACCAAAGGGAAGGTGACAAAGATGGAGGAGCTCCTCACAGTCACTCTCTCACATCATCATGACAGGAAAAAGAGAAGAAGATGGACTTGCTGGCACATACTTATTCACCTTCCACGAACAGCCTTGACTCATTGTATAATAATGAAGAGAGACTTAGCGCACATTAATATTTGAGTGAGCGTTTTGGGACCTCACTAAATGAGTTTGCAGGTTTGGGGCTGTCAGAGGGATGCTGACCACAGTAAATTTACATTTTGGTGGGCAGTAGTAGCACTTCACATGCCATATTACACACACATTTAAGATTCCTTGAGCAGCAGTGGCATGCATGTACAAATTTAATTTTCTTGGTATAAAAGTCCATTTTAGAATTGACAGGGAGAATAAAATGGCTAAATGCACATCAAGCAGGCAAAAATCCATTCAGGAAGTTAAAGTAAACGGTGTGATGAGGCAGAAGATGGCATTCTTCACTTTGCACTGAAAAACATCCAGGAAACACAACACATGCTTCACTGCCCAAAAGAGCACAGACAGAAGGTATGACTAAAAGTTTTCTTTGACTGATGAGCTTCCCAACAGTGCTGGTCAAAAAAAATAGTCCTTGTTGTTTATGTATATGTAAATTTTGTGTTAACCTCATTATCTTGCTTACATAATAGTTATTTATAGGCGGGACCATGAAAATTAAGGTTGTGACCAATTTACTTCTCCTGCAGAATATTAACTACAAGAAGCAGTAAGACATAGAGGGGGAGAAATCATCATCTTGGTTTATTATAGAGGAATTCCGCAGTGACTTGAAACATGAGACAAAATTTAATTTGTTGCTTAAACTTAACCAAAAATCGTGACTCAGGATTGGAAGGCATGGTAGATAAATGTGCTTCTATGCCACTGATAGCCGTGGTTGACTGTCCATCTGTCCATCCCATTCTTGTGAATATGATATCTCAGGAATGCCTTGAGGATTTTTTTTTCAAAGTTTGCACAAAGATTTACTAATGCTCAACGATGATTTAATAAGAATTTGGTGGTCAAAAGTCACTATGACCTTGGGTCCATCTCATTCTAGTGAATTCAATATCTCAAGAAGGCCTTGAGAGAATTTCCTTAAATTTGGCACCAACTTCAAATTGGACACTAGAATAAACTGATTAGAATTTGGTGTTCAAAGGTCATTGTGATCTCACAAAATATGTTTTTGGCCATAACCTGAGAATTTGTACGCAAACTATGACAAAATTTCACACAAATGTCTAATGAGTAAAATGATGAAGTGACGGCATTTTATATCCAAAATGTTAAAGGTCAACTTCACTGTGACATCATAATGTTCTGCAAAAACACTTATCAGGCCATTATTCAATATCTTAACTAAGGAACAGATTGGAATACATTTGGCCAGATATTGAATTGGTGACAATTATTTTGTCCACTTTGTAACTGTGCCGATCATGGCTACACATGAGTTTGGAAAGACATGAATGTAAACTGTAACTGCAACTTAACTAGTTTGTGGAGGCATACAACAGCAAGGCAGTGCTTTTAGTTTCACTAAAATTTAACCACAACTTAATTGGTAGAACAATTCCACAACATATAAAAGATATTTTCCAGAGAAAAGGTTGTCCTGAGAGAGCGAAATAATGCCTGATGACTTAGACTATCATGCACACTTAAAGATAAAGATAAAAATTATTAGTTAACATACAAAGGTGATTTCAGAATAACCAAAAGAAATTATTTTAACTAGTTTTGGGGCAAAAAAATGGCATTGTGAGGGGTGGAGGAAAAAAGCACACAAAGAATTTAGGAAAAAAGAGATATTTAACTTAACTTTAATTGTGTTCTATGATAAAACCAAAGCCTTGGCCTATAGTTGTCTAACCAAACCTTTTATAGAATAACCCCAATCATTGGTCATAAAACACACATCTTAAAGTGCTTTGTACCGCAGAAAATATAGTCAGATGACTCTGTTTGACTCAGTTTGTTGAAGCGATGGATCACAGATCTAGACATGTGCGTGAGTGCTTTCGAAGCATCGTGAGGACTGGAAGAGATGAGAGAAGCTCTCTAAGGCTGCCATTATCAGAATGAAGAGGTTGTAACACCCGTGAAAGAGCAGGGCCAGATGATGTGAGTGTCCAGTGGGACAGGGAGTCCGAAAAGTGAGACGAAAAGAGAACAACGTTAAATAATGTGTGTGATGGGAATAGTATGTTTTTCCCTAAACAATATTTATATGCGTGTGTGTGTGTGTGTGTGTGTGTGTGTGTGTGTGTGTATACTGTACATATTCTGTATGGATGGCAATATGTTTTCCCCTCTTAAAGCATGGTAGCTAATGGCCAGTGAAACAGTTTAAAAACAACACATTTTATAATTTCGAAGTCTTGCAGCATACTATTGGAGACTCCAGGAAGTACTTAACCCCTGTAAAACCACAATATACTGCTTTTACACTTGGTTATAGGTGCTGGTAGATAGGACAAAGGCAGCCTATGTGTATTTCCCAGTGTCGAGCTATCCCTTTTATGACATTTTGCCTATGTATCTTCAAGAAAGTGTAGAATCAAATGCACACAGCCTAGTCAATTGTTTTGTGTAGTCCAGTTTGTTGAGGAGGAATACATTCAACAGTGACTGCTGCCACAAGGAAACAACTGAAAGTCACACTTGAGATTCCCATCCTTGTATTGTTTGACCTGAAGTGTTTTTTTCGTGATGCACCATTTTGCCTTAAGTGGATTGAATTGAATTGGCTGCATTTTTATTTCAGCTTCATGTTCATGCACAAATCCTGTAGACAATGTGCATCCTGTCGACAATGTGCAATATGCAATTGAGTGTGTGTCTATTTCCCAAGCCTTCATGACATGTACCTGCCTCTGGTGTTTGCTCAGTTGGGAATAAGGTACTATTTCTATACCAGCATTCAATGGAAACAGTATGAGGGTGCATGAAAGGTGTCAATAACTTTTGGAAACAGACAGCCTTGCCCACTTCAGGCAAAGATTGGCCACTATGAACGACTCCCACAAAAGATTCAGTCATTCCTATCTGAATGTTCTGAATGTTTGTGTTTTAAGGCTTACAGATTGGCAAATCCTAAAACCATAGAGGAATGACCTGCCCTACTCTCCCTATGTACTCATCGTCTTCGTACACTGGGTTGGGGTTAGGGTACAAAAGTCAGGGTAAGTCAGTCAGGGGCAGAATGAGGCAAGTAAGGCGGGCCATTCTTTGTCCATCCTAGAATTCACAAATTCGCTTAACCCTCACTACCACAGCAAGCTTTTCAAACCTCCTTCAAGTGTGGTAGGCCAGAACAGTTATAAACTCTTTCGAGGGGTGTCATGGTTGGACGACATGTTAGATAAACTAGTTTAGTTTGAGTGTACCCCACTGTTAAGTCACCTTGCTGTGTTTTTTCAATGGAGTGTTTGTTCTTCTCAACAAAGCTGAATGGATCACCTTTGTCTGCTTTCTGTAATTTTAATGTACTCAACTCATCTGTGGCTTAACTGAACTACCTCACATTGTGTTGCCAAGTTTATGTGTAGCTTTTAAGTTGCCATATCTCTTTTATTGTACAGCCCTATTCTCTACTCTATTCCACAGAGCCTGTAGACTCTTTGCTTTGTTATCCAAGGACACCGAGCTCTGACAGGGATGGACACGCTGACTGTTGGAAGGGGAATCCATTTATCACCGTGGCACTAATAGCTGCCCATCATCTCTATCGCTGTGAGAGCCAGTAAACACCCGATAGGGACAGCTGGTGTGCTGTGCTGCTGAGGCCATAAAATATCCACTGTACTGCTTTACAACAATTAGGAGGAAGTAAAACAGACATCATAAAGGTGTCGGGACTGAAAGTCATAGGAGTGGAAGCATTGTCTCTAGGTGTGCCTTTCAAGTGTACGCAATGATTCAAATGCAAATAGCTAACCGTTAAGAGAAGCTTATGACTGGAACATAATTAGTATTAAGCAAAGTATTATATTCTTTAAAGGGTAGTCAGGGCTGCCATATGTAGGGGGATTGAACACCAGTATTATTCAGGAAACCACAGGTGGCCTGAGACCTTGAGTTATGCTAAGGATTACAGTTCATTTTGTGTCAGACATCACTTTCAAGGTAGCCGCTGTGCTTATACAGTTCCTTCAGGATTTCATGTGCTGTTTTTGGGATTGTTGCTACCTGAAATTCCTTTCTGTCAGGGATCAGCACAACTTGATCTCATCATTACTCATTTTTGCCGTGTAATGCTAATAGTAAGCCCTATCACTGTGTGTGTGCCTGTACAACCATTTCTTACTCCGAACATGTCAAATAGCACCACTCTGTCAGTGCTTTTAGCGTATGACCGTGATGCCTAAACCTAACCATCCGTGACTTTGTTGCCTAATCCTAACCATTGTGACAGTCTACGCTGTTGTGTAAACATAGGGACTGTGCTGCTCTCTGCATGCTGTGACTTAAAGGTAATGGGCAGCGGCATCCCACCATGTGCATTATTGACATCACTGTAACAGCATTCCGGAGTGTAAAAAGCTGAAGAATACCTGTAATGTCATAGGTAGAAGCAGAGGGTCCTGACAGAGCGGCACCATGTGAGAACGTGTTGGCCTGTGTGAGACTCTGTTCCAGGCACAGGGCTGCAGAGATAGAGAGAGGGAGGCTGAGCAAATCAATACGTTGCATGCAGCTCTACAGTAAAAGGAGATTTTACTCATTTTAAAAGTAAAATTAGCAGTAAATTTGCTGTTACTAGACAAAACTGCAAGATTGTGCAGAATTCATAGGGACTGGCTAAATTTGCATATGTTGTTATAATCACAGCATGCAAAATTCTGGAGGGACTGCTTGTAGGACAATACAGTAAATCAACCACAGATGATTCCATACTAGTATCTTGCAATTCAGTATTGCATGTAGAAGAATACAGTATATACATTTTATCTTGCATTACATCGTCAGTTGTCTCTTTTTGTGTTCAAAGAACATTTGACTGATTTCAAGCTGTGTGTTGGCAAGTCAAGTAAGAACTGAAGAAACATGTAAAATCTTTTAGCAACACTTTATATTATAGTAAGATGAGAAAGGGAAGTAGAATGACCTTTCACTCCCAGTCTTGTAGAACTAATCTTACATAAATAGGTAACTGAAAACCAAGGCTGCTAACTCTTAACCATTGACCGTGATATTCAAGCAATTGACACTATTACAGTACCAGTACCGAGACCAGCCAAAAAGGACACAGAAAGACAGCAACAATTTCTCACATGCTATAAATAAAACGGTCGGCAAATAAGTCCTTATCTTATAAAGTCGATTAGGTTCATAAGGTATAATAACCTAAGTTTTCTGAAAAGTGTCCCTGACCAAATTGACCATATAATTTCAAGTAGGGTACAGCACATTACTGTGCACTGAAAGGCATTTCAGATGATATTATAACGCACTGAAAATATCCCCATTTTTAGACTCTCATAAATGTTGTCCGTCAGATGTTTGCTCAAATTTTCAGTGCAGTGTTTTGCAGAATAACCCTGCCTATGACCATATGAAATTTCAAGACATTTTACTGCAGACACAGATTTAGAGAAAATTAAAAGGAAAGTTAGCTCCAATGACATTATAGCATTCATAATTCCCTGATATTTGAATTGCTGTTAAGCTGGTATAAAGTTTACAGTGTTTTCCATCTTCATTTAGCGTGTTGATATGCTAACATTCAGAAATGAGCACTCAATATAATACTGATGCGCAGGTTAGGTTTTTTTTTAAAACCCACACCAACTAGGCCCATTATGAAAACCAATTTGTGCCAACCGACCTGGAAACATACGTGTCAAACAATGACCTGCAACCGCCATCCAAACCAAAGCTGAAAGTTTCCGGTAACGATTATTGCTAATAACAACCTTCTTGTTGTTGGCTATTTTGTCTGTCAGATGTGACATAAAACTTGTGTTTTCTGTTTTCACACAGCAAGTACTTACAAATCTTTTGAGTGTTCATGTCCTTAGTATTATCTCAAGTGCATAGATATTGTTCATGGTTTGTTTACACGACTGCACAGCTAATTGGTACAGTGTTTGTTTACAGGACGGTATAGAAGTGCATATCTGACATATTCAGTATGGTCAAGAGGCGCTTGCTAGTTTGGACACAGTGTTAGGCCAACATATTCTCAGAAGGAAATATTTTTTACCAAACATTATAACCGGAGAGAGTTAAATATATCAGACTTCATCAGACTCCTGGTCAACGCCAGATAATGGAAAACCTTAGCACAGCAGTGCTGGTGATAAAGCTGCTCACTGTTTGTATTTAAGAGATTCAGAGGGAGATGGAGAAAATGAAAGAGAAGGTGGACAATTGCACCATTTCTCTGTAAGTCATAAATAACTTATTCAAAACACTGCTTTGTCACCTTATGGCACCTAAAACCTGCGACAAGCTTACCTGAACCACCCGACCTGCAGGCTGTGGGTCAACCTGCACCACACTACAACACAAAGTACAGCTGAGATTGAAGGGATTATCATAAATTGTGTCATAAATCAAAGTAAAACTCTGATCTGCAAGGGACACCAGATGAAAACTTCAGTGATTCAAATATTTCCTCTGTTTCCTGAAATTTCTTGGCAATCCATTTAATAGCTATTGAAACATTTCAGTCTGGATCAATGTGTTGGAAACAACTGACTGACTAACATTGCTACCCCTATCCCACGCAGCTATCCTAGCTAGGAATACAAAGGTTGAGCACTTCATTTTACAAAACCAGAGTGAATGAAACCCTTACCTTGCATGCAGCAGCCCATACAGCTTTATGTCTCCCTATTGCTCTGAACTGAAGAGAATGACATAGTTATGCATTAATGCAATTAAAGAGTTATTAGGTGATTAGCAGCTATCTCCACAGCTAGCCTTTACTAAGGGTATGTGCATGAAGATAAGCTAAAATACACATGTTTTTGTGATTAGGGTGAACTGACTTTTTATGCTTAATATCATAGACTCAGGCAAGTGCAGCTCAACATGTAAAGTCAGTCACCTCTTCAAAGTCTTATTTTTATTAAAAAGATTTGCTGAACATAGAATACATCCCTCATCTTTATGAAGTGTACTCAATTTGCCCTATGCACATTTTGGTAAACATTTCTTTTGTCTTAGGTGGCCTTTCCAAGGCATCTTCTGTGGCTAAATAAGTGCCAACAATTGTTCACAGACTATTTGACACCAGTCTGACCTAAGCTGGCAGTCCTGTGGCTGGAGTTAACAGACAAATCTGAAGGATGAAGTTTGTCTGTCCAGGGATGACTCAGTTTGGCTTATGTAAGAGTGTAAATGAGATTTGAAAAAAAGACTACTGCTGCTATTTTACTCCCTCATTCAACCTTCACCGGAGCAGAAGTCAGAGAACAAAACAGAACCTGAACTAAACACCGCGGGTTTGTTTGATCTAAAAAGAGTAAGGCTGAATTCAGTGTAAAGTATGAAACAGATGGGATTACGCCTTTGCTTCCTTGTCGAGGAGGAAATTAAAGCTCATGTTGTGCAGTGTGCTTTGTGAGAGAAGCAGCTCAATTTCTGTCTTACGGAGGTTCCCCAAATAGAATAGGAGAGCTGAAGCATTCCTTGAGGACTAAGGTTTGTTGTCTAATGTCGGAGAAATCCCAGAACTCTCACTAGACAGATTTAGTACAATTCAGTCTAGGGCAGCTAAGAATAAATACTCTGTGATGATATTTTTGTTGAAATAAACACTGTTTCATTTTAGTTGTTATTTATTTTTTTACCTAAAGAGAAATCTCATTGTTTAAGGGCTAGCACAGCTAGTAAAAGCTATTATTACAACGGTGTTACACAAAAAATCTATAAGAAAAAGATATGTAGCAACAAGAGTTTACACTGGAACAATGGATTTGGTGTTTTCAGATTTTTCCCTGCTTCAACACTCGCTTCACTTTATGTAAAGCAAACCAAGGATGAAGGCAATGAATATACTCTGACTGCTTGGTAAAAAGCAGCCAAATTGCACCTCTCAGTTCTTGAAGAGACAGTTCTTCAGCCAGGAAGCTTTGATTCTGGGTGAAGTCTGCATCTCACTGCCCACTACTGATAGACTGTAACAAAAAAAGACATTCTCCCGAAAATGGGCAACTCTTCACTTTGTCACAGGCTCATTATGGGCCACCATGAGTGTATGACATAGGAATTCTGAATGTCTCAGTGAGATGAATGAGTGAGGATTCTCCTGCGGAGGGTTTATGTGGGAAAAAAAAAAAATCCCACAGACTTCCCTCCAGACCTGTTACTTTTTTTTAGGAGCTCCTGTTCTAAATTTACCACCCCTCCACCCAAACCAACTGCAGCTTGGTAAATATTTCACCGTGTATCCCCTCTCAGACATAAAAGGTTTGAGAAGTGCTCCCGGACATGACTGAAGACTGTTGCACACCGTGGCCGCTTACAGCATTTTAGCACAGGAAATAGTTCACTTTAGCGTGCCCTAGCTGGTAGCCTAGCGGAAGTAATGGAATTCTCCATTAGCTCAGCCACACTTTTGTCAGTGGCAGGGTAATCCTCGAGGGCTGCTGTAGCTGTGGATATGTCCCAAATCCTCCTGAGATATCAAAAAACACACTTTAAACTCCCTGTGTGTCACTGTTACTGTCTAGTGCATGGTGTTTCCTGGGAGGGGATTGTAATCCATTGCCACTGGTATTTTGCATGAATATGCACTCCCTCTGAGGTGTGAAGTATCCCATTTGGTTTACAATATGTTTGTAAAATATGCTAAAATGTCATTTATTGTTACATTTGACTCTACTTAGTTGCAAAGATGCAGTTATACATATTTGTATACTGAACAAAAATTTAGATATAACACATTTGGTTTTACTCCCATTTTTCACAGGTTTAAGTTAAAAATCTGAGACTTTTTTTAATGCAAATTGTGGTCACAAATTTGTTAAAATTCATCGTGGTGAGCACTTTTCCTCTTCTAAGATAAGAGGCTGTTTGATCACACGACACAATAACACAAATGTCCCAAGTTTTGAGGGATTGTGCCATTGACATGCTGAGAAACATCCACTAGAGCTGTAGCCCCTGAAATAAATGTTCCTTTCACCAAAACAAGAGGCCTGCAATGTGCATTTATTTGGCAGTACGTCCAACCAGCCACACAACCACAGACCACATGTAACCACACCAGCCCAGGACCTTCAAATCTGACATCATGCAAGAATGTCAGTGACCAGCCACCATTAAAGCTGAAACAATGTAAAGGGTTTGCACAACCAAGTTTTTTCCCACAAATTCTCAGTAACTGTCCTAGGGAAGCTTATCTGCATGCTCGTCTTCATAGCAGGATCTTAACCTGACAGAAGTTTGTATTTGTTACTGACCTGAGCAGTTATGAGCCCAATGGATGGATGTACTGCCAAATTCAGAAAAACAACATTGGAGAAGACTTATGATAGCTTATGGCCAGCACTGTCCATGATCAGAAAACAGCAAATACAGGATGGAGCGTGAGGTCAAACAGAGAACAGTGCACCATTTTGCAATGGAAAAATGTCTTAGATCTTTAACTTAAACCTGGGGAAAATGGGAGCAAAAACTAAAGTGTTGCATTTAAAAAAAAAATGTTCATTGTAAAATAACAATGGATCAAATGACTGCATGCCATGTGAGAGTTTTCAGTTGTTGGTATGAAACCACAGATAATTATCACCTTTTGCAGTTCCACATGGCTATAGTTAATGAGTTATTTTATTGATGCAAAAAAAACTGTGTAAACTGTGGGTCTAAACTGTGTAAGAAAAAAAAATCAGATATATAATAAATGGATAAGTAAACATGTTAAGTAGTACAACAGAATAAAAAAAGTAATTAACACAGAATCCCATCATTCAGTGGAGACTTGCTGGTGTTTCAGTGGTGCACAACATGGGTGTAACAACCACAATTTTGTTATCAGTGTCCACAAAGAGTGAGCTCACCTAAGTGAAGTCATGTCTATATTCTCACGGATGTCCTGTATGCAAAGGAACATAAATACGTGTTCTTCATTTTGTATGCCAGTCTTAGAGCAACACACACAAAGTTCAGGTGGTGTATGGCTCCACCTCCCAATTTCAATTCACAGTCTTTGAGAGGACAAGCTGAACTATGTAAAAGTAATCCTCAAATGGTCTTCAATGTACTGTGTATTGCTCAGCTTTAAGAATCTCAATGATCATTGTTTTAATTTTATGGTCCACAACTTAAGTGTTTTGATTCACCCTCACAGTCCTCATTAGCATAGTTTTTAACAAAAGCAGGAGGCTGAAAAGCACTAAAAATCTACTGTATATTTCCTGCCCATCCCCAGACAGCAGAAAGACAGGGTTAGCAACTAGGTTGTGAACATAATGGAGCATTTAACAGCTGAAAGGCCAGATATTTCCCTCAGGAGTTAGTGAAGAGCAAAACAGACCTTAAAGTAGAGTGAATATTGGACTTGCATCCATCAGGTGTTCAGGAACTCAAAATGAATGATAATGTTGCTCTGTGTTTGCTGGGTGCAAAAAAGGAACTGATTGCTAACAATTTTCTACCATATCAACTTTAAAGATGTAAATATGTCAAAATTGTATTTATAGCTTGTTTGCGTTGCCCCAAGTGCCCAAAAATGATGTTATTGCAGTTTTAATGTTGCATGTTACATTTCCATTATTTTGTTATGTTTGCATATCTAGTTGGTTTTTTTTTAATGTTTATTCGGTACATTGTAGGGCTGCCATTATTAGTTGCGCATATGTACACCTAATTTTGTGATACTCATACATTATATACCGGTCATGTATGGTGTAGCCTGCTCATATGGGTCAGGAGAGTTTAAAGGGACAGTTCACACCAAATTAAAACATACACATTTTTCCTCTTACATAGTGCTATTAATCAGTCTAGATTTTTTGAGGTTTTTTTGTACAAGTCACCACATTTGGAAGATATCATGAGCTGTACAGATGTCTGCCTTTTCTCAAATATAGTGGAACTAAATGGCACTCTGTACACATACATTTGAAAGATCAACAGCCACGTCTCTTTCCAGAAATCATGACCTGGTTAATCAAGATAATCCACAGACCCTCCCAGAGCACTTTTATGTAGTAACATAGGAACTGTTTTCCTCCCACTGAATTTTTATTTATTCATTATTTAACCCATATTTAACAAGGCAAGTCCCGTTGAGATCAACAATCTCTTTTTCAAGGGAGACATTGCCAAGACAACAGGATAATAAAAGTTATAGACAAACAATAATAGCCACAATAAAAGAAAGATAAAAGATATATATTAAAATGTAGAAATATTAAAACACTTACGCAAAATGACGGGTACCAACCGATTCAATCACCCTCGTACTTATAAGAGCTTTAAAATCAGGCAATGAGATGAGTTGTCTTAGTTTCTAAGAGAACTTGTTTCTAATTAGCTACTCCAAGTGATGGGGAGCAGAGCGCAAAAAAGCTTTCTCTCCCAGCACAAGGAACAGACAAAACAACTAGATCTTGAGATCGCAGACTATAACAGTCAGATCTCTTTTCAATCATATTGCAAATGTATGAAGGACCCAGTAGGGCTTTATAAATTAACAAATACCAATGACTGAGCCTACGAAAGGTCAAAGATGGCCATCCAGCCCTTGAATAAAGCATACATGGATGAACTACACTTGCCAACTGAATCACTGCATAGATGAGAGCAGGCCAATATTTTGGTGCTTTTAACACCATAAGCTAAGTGTCATCTTGTTCCATTATATTGGAGAGAAGGCAGACATATCTACATCCAATATCTCTGACACCTGGCAACTCACACCAAAACACCAACAATTTGATAAAAAGCCCTACGGGTATGAAGAAAAATGTGTAGTTTTGATTTTGGGGTGCCCTGTCCCTTTAATCCCTTCATATCAAAACCAACTGGAGGTCCCACAGATGTTCACATCAGCTCATCTTGCTAAAACACGAGCAGGAAGCTGTGTAATGAAGTGTTAAAATGCGTGCTGACTGATCCAACCTGGCAGTTGTTTGTCTCCAAAGGATGCTGAGAGCATTTTGTATCCAATGAGAGTGCGTCTGCAAACAGCTCTGCCTTCTAAAGGGTTGGAGATGAGTCATGGGTTTGTGCCGTCCACCCCAACAACACAGAAATCTCCCCACAAATAAGTAACACAACCACCTTCCTCATTATTGAATAATGCATTCAGGGAGTGTTGCATTACTGGGTTTCCATTATGTATCCCTAACAATTCCCACAGCATGGAGTGTACCCATCTCAGGATCTGTCTCACATATATTTGACACCGCTCCCTGAGCCAAGGGATCTTTAAGAGGGACTCTGTGATAGTGTTTGTAATGGTTTCACTGGGAACTACAAAGTCACTGTCAAGATGTTTGACATGATTTCCCAGGAAAGATATTTATTCTAAGTTTGATGTCACTGATATCCCATGCCAAATGTAACTCAAAGCAATGCGACAAAAACATTGACTGAAATGATGAATGTGTATTTGACTTTTTTTTCCTCCTGTTCTTCTTTTGTCTCATGGTCGTCTGTGCCACCACTCGTCCACTCCAGCTGCCACGGGCGACAAAATAATGACACCTGTCTCTGATAAATGATGGACGTTTCACTTGTTGTCATGGTAACACTGAAGAATTCTGATGTGACTGGCATGTAGGTCACATGCCTCAAGTGCCCATCAAATTATACATGTGGTCCAGATAGGGACTGGAAAAACAAAATCGTGACTCTGAGCGTCTTTTTTTAGCTGATTAAAAAACATCAGATCTGTGTCAGATCTGCGTGTGTGTGTGTGTCGGGGGGTTGATGGTGCGTTGGGAATATAATTCAGTGCTTTCAGCTGCAGTGCAGTTGTAGCCTTATTGTCCTTTCCAAGTGATTGTGATCTAGATCAATACCGCTTGCACTATGTGTTGTCAGTTGTTAACAAGCTACAGTGTGCAGCAGAGATGCTGGACTACAGCGCCCTATTTTCTGAAGCCAGTTAGCTTTTGGCAAACTAAAAATTTGGATTAGTACTATTTTGTATTCGCAAGTAACTTTTTGTTGCCAAAGCCACTGTGTACCAGTAAAGTTTTTAAAAGAACTGAAGTGGACTCAGAGACATCAAAGGGACAGTTCTCTGCCAAATCAAAAAGACATATTTTCCCTCTTACCTGTGGTGTTATTCATCTATCTAGATTGTTTTGGTGTGATGGCTGCCTGCTCTCGAATATAATGGAACTAGATGGCACTCGGCCTGTGGTGCTGAAAGCCTCAAAAAAGATATATTTGAAAAACTCAACAGTAATGTGTCTTTCCAGAAATCTTAAGCTGGTTACTCAGTTTAAGTAATCCACAGACCTTGTGAGCACATGCAGGAACTATTTTCTTTCTACCAAGTGACACCCGCCAACTGTATAACAAAAGCAAAAGGAAAGAGTATGTACTCATGTATGCTCGTGCTTGTGAAGGTGGGAGATGTAAACATTAATTGCATCCTCTTTACAGTTGGGGGGTGTAGTTCAGTAGAAAGAAAATAGCTCCTTCATGAAACTGCTCTTAACAAGGTCTGTGGATTATCTCAAGTAACTAGGTCATGATTTCTGGAAAGAGACATTGCTGTTGAGGTTTTCAAATATACTTTTTAGGTGCTCTCAGCATTACATATCAAGTGCCATCTAGATTGATAAATAGCACTACAGGTATATAAAAATAAAAAATGATAAAAATTAAGGCATTATTGTGTATACTGTCAGATCACACTTGACTCATATAAAGTCAACATCTAAAAGCCATGAAGAAGTGAAGAATCTTGTCCAGGCTGACTGAGCTGAATTTGATGTCCATGGTGCTGATAGCATCTCTAAAGCTTTTTATCTCATGATTAACAGAAGAGATGGAAACTAGAAAAACAGCCGGGAGTGTCAAGAATACAGCTTTCATCAATGACGCATTTGATGCTGATGAAGGCTATGGGCATGCAGCCAGCACGCGCTGACATGTACACACAGATTTATCTTTTTGCCAGAATAGTGGCTATTTTCCCAGTTTTGTACAAATTCAAGCTTTTCACACCTCACTTTATCTTTATTTTCCCGACACCTCCAGCTGCTATTTGAAACCGCCGAGCTGCCCGTTTGATTGATAGCTCCCTCTCTACCTGCTAAGCTCCTCCAAAGCCAAAGAAAAGCAGCTAATGGCCCTCCAGGCAATGACGGAGCTTATGACCTCTCATTGAGATGTCTGTCTTTGAAATGAGTGGACGTGGATTTGATAATACCACACTGCAGTGTCATCTCAATGAAGATAGGCAGCAGATTTCTTTGCTTCAGCAGAGCGTCTGCATGCATTATAGATATGATAAGTGGATAATATGCCTTGTTTTTTTAGAGAAAACATCAAGGTAGCTTCAACTGCTTGCATCCCTTTATTGAAAATCTGCCCTGAGGTTGGTACTGATTCTTTTTTTGTCTCCTTTCCTCTCAGATATCTGGGGATCACACGGCCTCTCACCTACCCAGCGCGGCAGAACGGCCAGCTGATGGCGAAGATGATCCTGGGAGTATGGCTGGTGTCAGCATCCATCACCCTGCCACCTTTCTGCGGCTGGGCCAAAAACGTTCACACAGCCGGTGTGTGCCTCATTAGCCAAGACTTTGGCTACACCATCTATTCAACAGCTGTAGCCTTCTACATCCCTATGCTGGTCATGCTGGTCATGTACTACAAGATCTTCAGGGCAGCCCGCAAGAGTGGCGCCAAGCACCGCTTCACTGACCTTTCACGCCGCGAGCGCCTCGAAACAGTGACTAATGAGGCGCTGCGAATGCAGGGCCTGAAGCCCCCCGGTGTGGCGGAGGAGTGCGCGGCCTTGTCCCGCCTGCTGAACCGTGAGCGTAGAAACATCTCCATCTTCAAGCGGGAGCAGAAAGCGGCGACGACACTGGGGGTGATCGTGGGGGTGTTTGCCGTGTGCTGGCTGCCGTTCTTTATCCTGTCCACTGCCAGGCCCTTTATTTGCGGAGTGGAGTGTAGCTGTGTGCCCATCTGGCTGGAGCGCACACTGCTCTGGTTAGGCTACGCCAACTCCCTAATGAACCCCTTCATCTACGCCTTCTTCAACCGAGACCTGCGCTCCACTTATCGTGACCTTCTCCGCTGTCGTTATCGAAACATCAACCGCAGACTGTCTGCTGTGGGCGTGCATGAGGCTCTTAAGGTTTAAAGCGGGGTACTTCAACAGCATATTGAATCTCAGAAAGCGGGGAATGGCGGACCTGTGTCTGTGCGCCCGGTGCTTAAAGGGCGACGTGCACTCAGTGGGCCTGTAGATAAGACAAAGACTGACAGAATGGGAGTCACTGTTGGTGGCTCGCTGGCCCCTCCGCAAAGGCAGAGAGACGGCACGATCACTTCATTGTGTGTGTGACTCAGTCATTCTATTTTGGGAAAGAAAATCATAGAGCATACTTGATGGGCTATTCAAGTCGACACTGCTTTTGTGCATATGCCACAATTTTGTCCTGGCTCCGGATTTATGGAGGGATAATGTAGTGACAAAGGAAATGTCACGTAAACACAGTCAATCATCCCAGGGCTTTCAGAGGGAACACAAAACAGACGCATTTCTGTATATAAACAAAACTGATGTTTGATAGGGGGAAACATTTGTTGTGTGGCACAGTGTCTTCTGAACATCTTCATCTAAACGTTTGAGCACATCCCAGATTCATGTCAAACAGGGAGCGAAGACTTTGTATTGTGCTTTGTGCCAGGATTCAATATTATTTATATCATTTTTTCTCAAGTTTTCAATTTGGTCCCTCTCACTAAATTTATCAGGAGCACCGTAAATGTTTCACAAATGTTTAAAATGTGCTGATGCCAAGCGAAGGTGGTGTGGAGAATGGTGTTAAAATGCAACACGAAAGGATCATTTTTCATTCATGAAATCTCAGTGTTTGTTGCTATAAAAAGAAACTGAAAGTAGTTTGTTTAGAGTCTGCATGAAACATGCTTGTCTTACATGCCACTGTATACATAAATCATAAGAGAATCTGAATAGTGAATGACAGTTTGGCAGAAGTGTTTCTATGTTTCACACGCACACTTGAATTCAAAATGAACTCAATACTGAACTTTTCAGAAACCATGATACTGTGGGCATTTTTCACTCTTAGTCATTTTGCCTTGATCGGTGTGATTCCACATTTGGCTGCTGACCTTATTGGTGTTATACAGCCAAACAAACCTGTTGCAGTTTCACTTTAAGAATTCACGCGTTTTGCCCCACTGGTTGTCAACACTGTTTTTTTTTCTAAATTTTGAATCAGGTTGTGGTCACTTCCCTTCTGACACCCATTTGAACTCTTTGGTGACCTTTTGAACCCGTGTCAAATGTCATCATTTGAGCAGTGTGTGCTTTTTCTACCTCGAATTTCTGAGATTATCTGTACATTTCCTCCAAACAGATGTACCGCTGTCTTGCGTCATTTTGTAATTAACTGCTATTTTATATTGTGTGGGATCGATCTGTCTACAACTGCTCCGTGACTGCTCTGTTTGACTGCTTTGTCATTACCTTCAGAAAGAAGCTGGAGACGTGGCAAAGCATTTCATCACTTTGTAAATAAAGAAACACTTGGTAAAAATGTCATTGTGGCCTACATCGGTCAACTCAGATGATATACATTAGCGCACAGTTCTGAAAAGCAGAAGATCTTTCTTCCCTCATTGTCAAACTGAAGACAATCCACACAGGTCTCCCAGCTTTCTGGCCCCACAGAGCACATCCTCATCAAAAGCCTGACGCACAGTTTGTCGTACAAAATTCATTATACTCGCTTACTAGACTGATAGGTCTATCAGAAGGAATAAAGACACACCTTAAGGCCTGCTAGAAGCCTTTGAAACACGATGAATCACAGCATTTCTTAAGAGTTACCGCCAAGGCCGTCATGCTACCGCAAGGACTCTGGAGACGTGTATGAGGATGGTGACCCAAAAAAGACGCCTTTATTCTCTGTCTGCTTGGAGTAAAATCTTTTATTCAGAGTCTGGGTGACAGCTGTCTGCTTGCTTTCATGACTGAAACTGTCCTGTAGAGACACAGGGACGAGGTGGAGTCTGCCATGTGCGGTGTGTCGTGGTCAGACGATGTGTAGTTCAAATGCTCAAACCAGTAGGGACTAAAACTCACTTCGTCTGAAAAACAGAAAGTGACTGGAACAAGCAGTCAGGTTCAAAGCACGCAGGACCCTTGAAACTGTATGTAATCTGTACGAACATGTACCTGAACCCTAGATCTGTTTTGCGTTTTTACACCACGGACAGTAAATGTAGGCTGGGTTTACGTTTACAAGACGGTAATTGCAGCGTCAACAACAAAAGTAATGTAACGATACAGAGGACCCTCTGCACATAGTTGATCGTTCACAGAACGAGACTGCATGTCGGTATGATCAGAACAAAAAAGAACCATCTGGAGTGTTTAGAGTCTCTGTTGCAATCTATGGGATGTTGAAGAATAGCTGGTTTGTGCATGGAGTCCTGATGATTCTCTCCTGGCCAAACTGGCATGTTTCTAGCTCCACCTTCTAGTATCAGATCGCGTGCTAAGTAGGCCTACCTCAACAGAGGAGTAACAAAAAAAGGGACGCAATAGACGCAATAGAGAGGTAATGTTGGTACTAACCTTACATTTGACAAGGGAATTGCAAAAATACCTAATGTGCAATGAGTTGAAATGAACTGAACCATACTGGTTGGTGGAAACATGGCCTAATGTATGTAACCATGTCAGTAAAGAATTATCAAGGCTGTGTTTGTACCAAACAAACATCTAAACCTAACACAGTACAGCCTTGCTAACTCTGTGAGGCTGTATTTAGGCACAGCTACTGAGGGGAATGCCAACATCAGCATGCTAAGACACTCACAAAGATAATGTTAAGTGTCCAATGACTCATTTTTGTTGGCCATTTTGGGGCAGTTAAGCTGTCAATGAGTAAATATGACACAATTTATTACACATCCAGCAGATAGGCACAACATTAGCATTCATTTGGAGTTGTTTTTCTGGCTACCTGGTGACTGTAAGTCTAATATTCACTCTTCTTTACACTCCCTTTTGGTCATCACCAACTGCTGAGGGAAAGGAACCCTTTCACAATGCACATAGTGATTTGATTCATTGTTATCTCAAAAAATATGGCTGATAGCAACTTTAATTTGCTGATGTAGCTAGAATAGCTAAAAATAAGAAAGATGTTCTAAGTTTTTCCAAGCCAAACTGGGTTTTAGAGTGCTTAAGTAGAACCATGTCAGACCTTTATTTGATAGATGTAGATCTGTGTGCATATACTTCCAACAAAAATGTGGCATTCCTGTAGGCATACTTGTTTGTAGCTGCTACTGGCATTAGCATTAACATTAATGCAAAGCCTAAATATCTCATATCAGTACAAATCTTCTCCACTTTTTAAATATAGTTTTACTACGTCACAACATATTTCAAAAATCATCTGCTTGTTTGGGTTGACAATACATTTGGCAAATTCCTGCATGTTGCCGTCTGTCAAATGATCTGGCGTGACTGTTCCCAATTAGAGCATAAGGATTTTTCTAATTATACTTTTCATTGTCACCATGAGTATCTCTCCAAGTCCACTGAACACTGTTACATAATTCAGCTCTAATTCGACAATAACAAAAACCCATATCAGAGTCCCAGGGACAAAATCTGTTTAAATGGGGCTTTGTGGCCTAATGTGTGTCTACTTGGGGAAAAGCGACATGAAAAATGTTTGAAACTAAATAAAGAGCAGGAACATGGCCTCGGCCAGCATACTGACATTTTGTTTTAGCGCATGAAATAGCGGGCAGCTCTTGTGGACCCTTGTGCATCTCTCCTAAGACGTCCAGCCTCCCAGCAGCCATGTCATCAGGCGTTACTTTCGGGAATGAGCACAATTGTGCCTGAGAGGAGTGCCTGCTCTCTCAGTTAGCGTGGCTTGCCTCCTGCACTGGCTCGCAATGTTTGTCATCGCTATCAGTGAACGGAAGGAGAGGGCAAAAATGTTTACGTGTGATGTAGTATATTCATCAAAGGGGGAAAGGATAGTAGCAGATGAGTCTTTTGCATATGCTGCCCAGAGGCTCAGTTGCCAGCTCTGACAGGCTGTGGGGGCTGACGGGGGAACATCCACTCTTGCTTTGCTATTTTTAATCTGCCCCAGTAATTAAGTGGGGAAGCTTTGATTAAGCATGGAGAAAGAGATCTGAAGCGCTACAATTTTACTATCTTGCAATGTGTCCCTTACAGCCCCGTATGTAAACACTCAGTGATTAGGGAAGATCCTTCATTTGACCAGCAAGTGACCACATTTTCATAAAAATAACCACTACCCATTTTATTAATATCTACCGTGGATTTTTTATATGGTGTAGTGCAGTGACAAAACATCAAGTTAATACTTGGCAAGTGGTAGTTTAATATCCCATGTGTTTCCTTTATAAGACACAAACATTCATGGACTACATGTTTTATATTTGTGTCAAATTTGAGATGTGACAAAAGACAACACGAGATATTCAGCTACAAAACATTTTGTTTGTTTTGTCTTGTTGGAAATGTGTATGTAAGAGTGCATGCATTAGCATCTGCAATATGTTCAGTGCATGAATGTACAAACTTTGGAGTGTGCAATAGATTGTTTAGCTTGTAGCTTAGAGCAGTGATTTCCAGCCTAAGTGTCATGATTACCCAGGTATGAAATAAGAAAATTATAATTTCCAAGAAACAGGACTGTAATTACTTTGACCATCTGCCCTCAAAGAATGTCCATATAAGTTGTCTGTGCAAGCAGCTTATTACAACTCATCTTTATGTTTATTGTTAGGCAGTGACTTCTAGTTCCCAAAGTAAACACAAAGAAGGAGTCAGGTGACATAGTATAAAAATTGAGAAGGTCAGGGTGGAAGGATGGGTCAAACAAACACAGGACATTCACCAAAGAGACTGCTGTTTGTGTCCCACATGAAAAAAAAATCAACATTGACTTACTTGACCTTAAGCACATAAGTATTTTTGTTGCTGAACATACTTTGCTTACATCACATTATGTACATCTCATATGTGACTTATGCACTTAACACACATACTTATTTAAAACAAATCATGTTCTAGTCCTAAACTTAGCCATATAGTTTTGTTGCCTAAAGAGTATGTGCCCCTGTTGCTGCCTTCTGTTGTTCATATTATAGTCTCCTATAACTCTATAACTATAAATTAAGCAAATACAGAGCTGGAGAACACCTTTTTCAGGGTCCCATCACATGCTACATGGAGCTGGGGAACAAAAGACCCTTGGAATCAGTGGTGTAGTGGTGGTGGATGTGATAGTTGTACTACTAGGTATATTACTAAAGAAGGAGGGGGGTATACTCTCCTATTTATTTCAATGGCTTTTTGGCTGATAGGTGGGTACACTGTAAAGAGATAGAAAAAGAGGTGGGTAAGCCCTGTATACTTGTGTATACCCTCTACTACACCAGTGCTGGGAACATAGGAACCAGGGGGCATAGGAATGACGCCTGGCTTCGCCTGCATGCTACCATGTTTGCACGATACCACTCATAACAACATTGCCCCAAAGCACTGCTAGTGGTAGAAAAACTGCACAAAGAACCTTTGAGAGATCACAGGAAAGCTTTTCCATATGCTGTGGAAAACAGGAAATGAGTTCCTGTTCACTTTTGAATTGTCTGAAAAATGTAAAAAGAAGTTGGCGCCACACACACAACAAGACAATTTCAAACACAGACAGTGAATCCAAGCCCAAACAACATCACTGACCCACATCCCACACTGTCTGACTGTCAATTGACCACTAGGAAGAGCAGCACAAGAACAAAAATCACTTGGCAGGAAAGACTTCCCCAAAACTGTGACATCTGCTAGCTCCAAAATGGCAGCGTGCGTGAGCTCTTTCTGGCAACTTCTGAACATAGATATCATTTAAGGCGATGCCAGGAAAGTTCACCAAGGATGCTCATATTTACCAGGGGCTCACTCACAAAGACTTCTAGTACTAAGAGTTGCTGCTAGTGAAGAAATTCGAAAAAAAAATCGAAATAAGAATTTCCTCTTACAGTTAACACAAGATCATGTTAAAGATGTGTTATATACAAAGAATTTTAACTCTTAGGTGTGCTTCTTAAGCAGAGGAGAAAATGGTAGGAAGAAGAGAAAGGAGAAATATTCTCCAAATGCTGGATAACAATGAGTTAATGACATACTACAGATTGCATGGTGCATGGAAAATGTGTGTGGTTGATCTTATTTGAAATGCACACACATCTCCCACCCAACACGATGATAATATAATGCCAGAAATAAAGTGGTCACAACAGTAAGATATTTGCTACTGGAAAAATGCAACAGTGCAGCAGTGTGATCAAAGAAAAAGCACATTCACAGTTGCTTATTGTGATGCAGTTCATTTCATTTCTACTGGGTGTCCACATCCTGTAGGCTCACAAAGGGGCATATTTGTGACAACCAATCACATCTGTTAAAAGAATACATAATACCCAGCAACCTCGTCTCCTCACTATGATAAAGGTTTCTGTACCCATCTTGCTCAGACAGGCTCTGAGAATTTTCCTTAATAATTCTTAAGCAAGGACTTTTTGCTATAATGTATTTGCGCTACGTTTGGAGCGCTTTGAAAGTATTCACAGAATGTTTGTCAATACTGCCCCAGGAGGCTGGTCTGTGACCCTTTAAACCAAAGAGATGTGAAAGGCTGAAGATTGGTAAAAAGCTTAGAGAGCTTACTCTTTTTCAGTTTGTATTTTACTGAGAAGTCTTGATGTAATTTAGGAAAATATGACACACTAATTATGTCACATTTGCATTAAATGCTCATCTATTGCAGCCCATGTCGCTTTAGCTATAAGATATATGCACTTATTTTATTATCTTATAATATCTCACTGTTTTTACATTTACCATCAAAGCAGTCATTCATAACTGCAGCTGCAAGAGATATTTCAATTACCTACGCCTTATCAAGGTCACTCTAAATTAATTCCCAGCACGGAGCAATGTAAATCAGATTTGTAAGGTAGTGTGGGCACATGTGTACCCAGCAGTTATATCCTCAAATGTAATTGGACCGTGAATTTAGCCTTGTTCCCCACTTTCCAATCAAATAGAAGCTATAAATACCCCAGTAAACATGTCAATTATGTGTTAATCCGATTTATGTGGTGTGTCCTGAAATATCAACTCCCTCCCACGGCTACCACCAGCGGCCAATCACAGCACAAGAGTCTGCTATTAGTCTATGCCACTTCCTGCGGGGATGGGCCTGTAGCAAATTCACACGCCGAGAAGTTATCTGCAAAGTGTCAAAGTGACAGCCAAAATAGTTTCTTTCCCCTCATTTTATTTTCTGGAGGCAGCTTTCTGTAATTAGGTTCTGTCATACTGCTGGGAGGTAAATGCATGCTTTTTAAGGTTGCTAGCATCAAAGGAACTGTACACGAGGGCGACCGCCTCTGTACACTTCAAAGTGAACACTGTAGAGATCTGCCTGCTTACATTCTCTTGATTTTACTGCCATGTATGTTGTGTTTTACTCAAGCTGTGGAATATCTGAGTGTTGACTCATTGCCTTGTATTTTCACACATGTTCACAACGCAGACTGCCAAGAATCAGAGTCCTCCTACACAACGAGTATGGGATGAGTCCGTCCATTGTGTTGCACTGCACCTGTGATAAAGATCGGTAAGTGTGAGTGTGAGAGTAGTAAAAAGCCACCCATATGTTCTAATACTGCTGTTTCCATATTCACCTAATATGTTTAGTATATCAAAGTAGTTGCACTTACTAAAGGATTGTTTTTAGGGAGCTCACTGAGCATTAATTAAAAACACTGTAACCAATGCATGTCAGCTCTGGTTTCCCATATTTCCAAAATTAAAAATCTGACTCACTCATGAACTGGAAGCTTTAAGCAAGCGTATTACATGCATTTAAAAAAAATGCTGCAGTGAGGAGTGTAAAGCATCTTGTAAATCAGATTTTTCCGACAGGCCTATAATAAGCTCCTGCCGCTAGATTTTCCAGAAATTAAAACACCCACTTGATGGAACAGCCTAGCTCAAACAAATTGGGAAGATTGCTTTAAATAGAATTTGCAACATATTACTATGTCTTAAAATTTGGTATGATTAATTATAGTATTTAAACACAAACGGTTAACTAAAAAACAGTGTCTCTGATTAGTTATCAATGTTAAATGACAATTTAAATAGAATTTATAGATATGATTGGCAAGTACTTCAAGATAAGAAATAGGTTTTATTGCACAGCATTTTCTGATGTTTTTTAAAATTTGTTTTTAGTAATCTTGCATTGAGTGTTTCCCCTTTTTCAAACTGACTTAAAGGTCCAATGTGTTTTAGAGAATTTAGGGGGATTTAGTGGCATCTAGTGGTGAGGTTTGTTGATCGCAACCAGCCGAAACTTTAGTTAGAATTTCTTTATCGTTCATTGTTTGGGAGATTTTTAGCGGCCAAATATCTGCAGAGGTCTCGCTTTCACCAGAACAAACAAACAAACCAGATGGTTAAAATCACGGAATAAAGTAGTTAGTTAGTGTTTCTCCTACACTATTCGGCTCGTCAGAGACAAGACACTAAGCTCATACCTCCATATGTTAGCTCAACTTTTTCCTCTGATAAATTAAGATCCAATTGCTCAGGGGGACTTTGCTGGAAGCTGCGTCATCCGCAACTTAGGAAACATGGCAGTGCAACATGGCGATATCCATGGACGAGGATCTGCTCACTATATAGTTAGAAACAGCTCACTTTTAAATAACAAAAACACAACAATTCTTATTTTCAGGGGATTTTACACTAAAGAAACCATACTTATTCTGTTGTATTTATTTTTTTGCCACTATCTCCCCCTAAATTCCACAAACTGTACCTTTACAAGGATACCTCTGCAATTAAGTATAACACATCCATAAACTTGGGGGACTCACAAGAGACAGATTGTGAAAAGACTGGTCAAACTGGATCCGATACAGGTTGAGATGTTTGTATTTTTCCCCTAGTTCGGATCCTACAATTCCCATAACGCAACTCGATAGCATTTTTTATGACATCATGAGGATTATCTTTACAAACTTTGAAAAGCCACAGATGACATTACACAAATGTTTTACATGTTTTCACAAGATGAGCAGGACTCTGTATGTCAAGTCAACTGAACCGCATGTGCAAAAATTGGTGTAATGCCCCTTTAAACCTTGTGCGCAGTGGACAAAGTTGTCCAGTGTTTTGTTTCTCTACCTCACACTCGGGCAGCTGTGGCTCAGAGAGTGAGTGGGTTGTCCTCTGAATGTCAGCAGTTTAATCCCCCTCTCTTCCAGGCAACATGTCGAGGTATCCTTGGGCAAGATACTGAACCCCAAATTGCTCCCGATGCCGCGTTATCAGAGTGTGAGCGCGTGTGAATGATTACTGAGTAGCAGTCTGCCACCAGTGTGTGAATGGGTGTGTGAATGGGTGAATGTGACAATGTAGTGTGAAAGCGCTTTAAGTGATCAATAAGACTAGAAAAGCACTATACAAGTACAGTCCATTTACCATTTACCATTTACACAGTCACCAGGGCATTTGTCACCTGCATAACTACCTCCTTGCCTTTTTTCTCTGTCTTTTGAGAGCAGTGAAAGAAAACAGCCGTCTGCTGAGACTGTGAATAATGGACTGCTTTCTGCACCCATAGCCTCAGTATGCTGCTTATGAAATGACAGTAAATGCCTTGACCTGTAAAAAGCATCATTTGTTGTTATTTAATTCCTTGTCAGTAATTGTCTGCTTGATTTAGATTTAAAAGGCATTACCATTCATAGTGCTGAGGGACTTTAAGTAGCAGGATTCTTATGCAAGAGATACCAATTTACAAGTTGTGTTAAAGCCATACTGTGTAGAATTATTATGTGATTGTTGGCTCTTTCAAACTACCTTGCAATTCACTTAACTTGATGATTAGCGCTGAGAGTATAATGTAGTCAGTCTAAAGCTGCAGTAAACAACTTCATAAATGACAGTGGGAATTATTTGAACCTCAATGCCTAAAAGCAGAGGTGAAGCCAGGGGGTGACTGATCTGGCTCCAGATCTGAATATTTTCTTAAAAACCTTTTAGGTAACATTCAGCTAACAATATATGCCCATGCTGTTTTTTCCCACTATGTTATTTTGAAGAAATGTAACATACTCTAGTTAATGCTCCACCGTTGGCCTAATATTCAATTGCACTGAAGCCCATCTTTACTTAATGTTGAGGATCCTTGATTTACATTAAGAGCAGCTCAGATTATTATGGCATGGATTCAAATGCAGCAGATTTGTCTGGTAAACATTCATTCTGTGAACTCTAGTCCAGCACAGTATAACAAAAATATGTTTCATAGTAATGCTGTTTGCACCAAAATCCCTCCTATGTTATGTAGCTTAAAATAGTAACATCAGACAATTTTTTTTACTTCTTTTAAGGAGGCAGGAATAAAAATACGTAATTGTCAACATTTGTTGTGTTATGGTCTCAAAATGATGAAGACAGAAGGAGAGCAATTACATACAAAAGAGAATGTAGGCTCTTAAGTCTGGGTCTTCAACAGGGGGTCCTCAAAGTTACTGAAGGGGGGGGCACCAAATCACCTTTTGATTATTTAAGTTTTAATTGATTTTTTTTTGTTTTGGTGTTGGTGGGGGTGGGGTGGGGGGTGGGGTGGGGGGTCTCCTTGGGTGAACATGCCCAAGGTTTGGGCTGAGCCCCTAATGTTTATGTGTTTATGTCTCTGCCCCTGCCTTGTATTTCCTGGTATTTAGATTTGAGGGGAGATGTCGCATTTGCAGCTTTAGTTTCATATGGATTATGATAACTGGGTTGCCAAACATGGAGCAACTCTGGACACCTCTTGCACATTTCTTTTTCTCCCTGAGATGCTAAAAACTCTCAGACTACTCTCTGCAGACTTCCTAAATTCATTTATGTAAACAGAGCACAGCATTACTGTGCAGTGATCCACATTATGTAAACACTTTTATCATATCTAACCAGGACATTCATGACTATTGCCATGCACTGGAAATGTGTGACTGGGTTTTTATCAAACATTTTTAATGGTCTGCAATAGAGCGAGTTTTTAACCTGGGACCTGTAAGAAACTGCATTCAGATTGTGCTGTGTGTGCTGTGTGTGTGTGTGTGCGTGCGTGCCTGAGACTTGAGTGAAGTTGTGAAGCGTGGCTGAGTGGGAGCTAGATTGCACAGCTTGCCTATGTCAGTTTGTTAAGGCTCTGGCGCTGCAGCAGGGTGCCAAGTGAGGACTGACAGCAGTTGGTCTGTGAGCGTGTAGACTCAAGTACACTCAGGTGTTCCTGTGCTGTCTAAGCCAGTTACAGCAGCAGTCAATCTGCACCTGCCTCTTGTCACTGCACATTGTTGCTGATCTGTAGGGCTGAGCCGGTGCAAGGATTTCTCATCCTGACACCTTGTCCGACTGCTCTCAAATCTCAGCTCATGCTGCTCCTGTGGACTCCCACAGTGCATTGACCCCTGGTCACTTAAGTTTACTGGCAGGGATTCATGAAGATGAAGGTCTTTCTCAAAGGTGTTTCTCTTCATCAAAGCTCAGATAATTTGCTGGACAGTAAAATTGGAGCTTGAAAAAATAATCTTATATATCTCCATCTACCAGGACTGCGTGGCATATTAGCAGATCAGCAACATAAGTCCTCAGTTGGCATCTACACAGAATGTGCTCAGGCACAGTATTGAGCGTAGGTCTCCTGCATTTTGGAACGAGCATGAGCTGTGATGTAGCCTGTGTAGACAGCTGTACTAATTGAAATGGAGGCAGACACACCAAACCAACACCAAAGAACAAGTGGGGACAAAGGCAGACTGTTGCGTCGCCTAACGTTGCCTGTATCTCTGCCCAAAAAGGTGCACTTGAACACACTGTAAAAACAACAGCCAACGGCCAACTAGTACATACGTTTTACACCTTAATGAGAGGAAACAACATACCTTTGAGACCAATGCAGACTACGTCTATGAAAAGGCAAGGCAGCCAGAAGAATCGGGTACAAGGGGACATTTGTGGCTTCTGCTGTGACCATCCTAAACAAAGAATAACGTGTGCCCCAGCCCCACGTCCATGAGCACTGCTGCTGTTAAACACTTGTTAATGTATTTTATGTTTTTAACTGCCTTTTAATGTCTGTTTTTACGCTGTTGCCAGAATGCCAAACTCCCAAATCATGAAGTGCCATGGACAATAAAGTTTTCTTATCTTATCTTATAACTCTCCATACCAGCAGGCAGCTGTTGTCTGTATCAGTCATTAAAAAAGGAAAACCAGGAGAGCGACAGGAAAGACTTAAGATGCTTGTCAGCCAGTTAGTGACATTAACAATGCAACCAGATGTTGAAGGAATAAAGCATATTTACTGTGCATTAGTGATAATTAAACAGTTAGTGTCCCAATGGCTAAAAAAAATCTTACCCAAGATAACAAGTTTGTTTTACTTCGTTCCCCCGTGACTTTAATCATTTGTTTGCCTTCCTTAGTTCCGTTTCCCCTTTTGTGCACAAAGCTCAACCGCAAACCAGAGTGATTTTATTCACTGACGTGCTCCACTTGGTCTGATGCTGGTTCAACATGCTGAATAGGCTGAATAGTGTCAGTGGTGCAGGACACACCACAAAGGCTAAGGCAACTGATGCTCACTGACGGAAAACATTGTACGACTGGTTCGGTGTGTTAGGGCCCTTAGGCATAGTTGTGCTTGAAGATTAATACCAACGTCAGCATCATAGACTGTACATAATAATGGACAACATGACAGTTCCCTAAGAGCTAACTTTTATAAATTATACTCTTTGAATCATGGGTATCTGCGCCAGATTTCATGGCAATCCATCCAATAATTGTGGTGATATCCTACTAGAAAACAAAATTTAATCCCCATGGTGGTACTGCAGGAAAAGTCATGAGATTACCGGGTCATTAAGATTTCTTCCTCTAGGGATCATGAATGTCTGTGCGATATATCAGTCTGGATTTAGCCTGAGCAGAGCTGGCCACTACAGCTGAAGAAACCAGGAAAACAGATCCATCTATAGACAATGCCATCCACTCTGTATAATGAGAAAGACTGCATAGGGGAAATCTACTGCAAAAAATATACAGCACCCCAAACTGGAACAAAATAGTACAAGTGATCTGTAGATTAGAGCTTTAAAGTTGTCTCTGCCTCAACAGAGTGTCATTTAATGGAATTTTCCCACACACTGATTTCCCTGACACTATGTGGTCCTTCTTAGTGCTTTGGTACTGTCGATGACACACTAGGTTTGTGATAGTCGCATCACATTTATGACCTTTGTGTGGGCAGCGGTGCCTTCCAGAGGCTGAACGCAACTCGTGCAGCCAAAATGACCTTCAAGACACAAGCTTCAAAGGACAGAATTGGTAACCGCTTCCATCTAAAGAAATCAATGCTCACTGACACAAGACGCTGGTCCTCCTGGCCTCAGCCTTTATGTGGCATCTTACACAAGTCAGCTAGTCTATAATTATATATTTCAATGCATGGCATAGCAGACCCAATCATAGTAATGAACAGGATGGAAAATAAAAGGCTAATGTAACCCCCTCTACCTGAGGCAAGTTTGTTCTCCTGTTTTTGTAAAATGACTTGGATGCATACAGATTCACAGCCATGACCAAAAATAACTAACCGCCTACTCATTCAAGTGCACCACAAAGCCTGCAAGGTGACAGTGGTTTTTACAGAGGGCCTCGTCTTTCTCAAAATCAATAAAGCTGCAGCCTATTATCAACGACACAAAGTCGTTCTTATTCACTTTGAAGCCTTTTTCTGTGCCGTTTTCTTAATCATAATCCTTTACAATGAGCGAGATATACATACTACTTTTTTGATAGATTCCACAAAAAATCAGCACAGTTATTACACACACACACGCACGCACACATACACACACACATTCCCTCAATTGTACTGTTTCGCTACAGTTTCGGTACTGCCCCGCTGGCAAAAACAACTGGAGGCCAAGATAACTGTCTTTAGGAGGCTGTGGTGCTCTCATTGTTTAGGCTAGCACATCAGTTGGTACCAACCATGTCAGCGTGATTTGTCAGGAGGGAGGCAACATTTTGGCAAAGGAAAACAAGGCTTTTCTTAAAGGGGTCCCTCGAGCTCAGTCATTTCTATGTAAAATTTGCGTCTAAAATTTCTCATTACCTAAAGCTTTGAAAAGAAAAGAAAAATGAAAAAATAAATAACAATTTCCTGGTTTTAAAATCCAGCCCAACTGAATTTGCTACTGAACAGCCCCAGTATACCATTTCTTAACTTTCCCAATTTTCATAGTTTTCAACTACACTAAAACAGCATAAACAAATTCCTGAAAAGCAGTTATGACTTTTGCTTTTGGTGAACCACTCTAAGATTTTCAGTGGCCCCATCTGGCCACCCCTTTGTAAATTTTCAGGGGTTACACTGGTAACTTTGAGAATGCCAAATACAAGTCGGCCTTATTACAGGTTACAAAGTGCACAGACCCATTTTTATATCATTGCATTTCCTCTCTCCTAAACCTTGAATGGCAATATATCTGAAGAGGGAAGTGATTGAGCAAATGTTCTTTTATTCCACTCTTTCAAATGCACTAAACAAAACAAACTCTCCTTGCTAATGAATCATGTCCATCTGGGCTGACGACTTGCAGTCTATTCATTCAGTGATGCTCCATTTTCTATTCTCTCCCCCCAAACCTGGTAAGTGTGAGGTGAAATTGTCCACATCCATTACCCATGATATCATCAGAAGTGAGGGCTCCCTGGCTCAGTCCGCAGTGGCGACTATTATGTTGGTCAAGGTTATTGGGCGTACTGGGGTGTAAGAAAGCCAGGACGAGCTGTGCACCGCGTTTCGCAATCTAGGATTTATTTAGTTTGGAGTCGCCTCCATTTGTGACCCTGTCTGCATGTAAGAGGCGAGGGCGGGAGAGCAGATTTAGTAGTTGAGATTTTCTCTGCTGATAGCTCAGCTTGTATTACTCACCCTCCAAAGGACAACACAGCACTGCTTGAGTGGGTCAGCCGACTTGTGCATAATGCATATTTGATAGACATCAGTGCTCTAAAATCAACTAATGTGCATGTAGTTATGTGGGAGGAATTAAACACAGATACCATGGTTACCACTATCCATCTCTTTCATTTGATGTCATAGATACATTTGTCCTTCCACCTAGGAAACATGTTTTATTGTGATAAGCTTAAAGGCAACAAAACTGACCCAAAAGTCCCATATCCCTGGTTTAGTGTTATTTTGAAAATACACAGAATTTGAAAAATGTACTTGCAACAAAACCCAAAACCCTCAATACCTAAGAACACAGATTTGACATGGTAGCTTGATGATGTTTTTAGAGAAATTACCTGCATAGCGTTATTGTGCTATGACAAACATTCATCATGCATTTAGCTTTGAGACAATGATCTGAAAATGCATTTTAAAAAAGGAATATGTTTCACAGCATTACTTGACACTTGTGGATCGATAAATTACAGTGTGTACGCCTTGATGTACAGTATATTTAGGGACATGAAATTGGTTTTTATTTATATGTTTGTTGCTACATGTATTATGTGTATTATCTACATTAGTATTAATTTCCATTGTTTTTTTTCTCTTCCTTGCAGGCAGCTTGTGGCTTCTAGGGTTTCCCACACATTTATTTATTTCTGGCAGGCTACCACAATTAAAACATCTGCCACCCAAGACTTTCTAGCTCCACTGAAATATACAGTATATACAATGCGGTTATTGATTGCAACAAATTTTAGCAGCACTGTGCACTGTTGTCACCAACAGAGAAGCAGAAGCCTCGTACAGTCAGTCCAGAGATGGGGTCCATCCATAGCAGCAACCAGAGCGTGCTGGACACAGCTTTTGCTCTGTGTCAGTCAGCGCTTGATTGCACTGTTACTATGACAACCAGTATCTAATGTCTACAATGTCTAAAAACACAAATCTGATCTGGTCACTTATAAATTATAAGGATGGTGGCAGTTGGGTTTCCTCATTATATCCCTCTCCTGAACATGCACAGATGGCAGCTGTCTACACAGAACTGACCACAGATCAGCTTCAGAAGGTTTTAGAAACTGAGCTCTGCTTTGTCACACAGCAGTGGCACTAAAAAACTGACTCGCCCAGCTCAAATGACATTTCCGTCTCCAATGCCTGATCGGCCCAAGTGATAATAATTGCTCCTGGCCCTCCTCAAACTACAGCTCCTGTGACATCCTCCTCCTACCCGTAGTGCGTTACTACTCTTCTAATAAAAATGTGACAACATGGCATGTAATGCCTCAGGGTGCCAGACCATAAAGGGATCCTAAAAGCCTCTGCTAGACTTGTAGATGACTTTGCAAAATCTTCCTTTTTTCCATGAGCACACATTTGTGTATCCATGTGGAATCAATAATTAAGGAAAGTCTCCAGGCCCTGAAATAAAGACGAAACCCGGCTCCAGTCACTATTATTGTTCCAGGACTGTAACAGTGGCAGCTGATACTGCACATCCAGCTGTATGCCATGGGAGTATACAGCATCTGGACTTTTTCATGAAAATAGAGCTGCTCTGGATGACAGTGTTTACACAATAAGACTCTACAAATTCCTACCAAATTTATACCCTCGAGCAAATAGATAAACAGAGAAATAAAGTCTGTGAATTATCAACTTTCACTTTACATGGCCTCATATTTATGCATTCAATGCTCTAATGTATGCTGTGAAATTTATCTTAGAATGATTGGGCAAACACGATCAGTTTGTAAAGTAGAGTGATAAGAGACCGCAGAGTTCCTGGTAAGTTAGGAAGTCAGTCAGTCGTCCCTTGTTGTCTCAGTAGACGTCAGTCAGGGAGCTTTCTTATTGACTGCTTGTGATCAAAGGTCACAGACTGAGAAAAAAACACTCCACATTCAGTATCAATGTGAGGTGTATATTCATGTCAATTTTATATGAGTGCAGCTTGCCTGTTATCTTGAAGTAAAGGAGAACACGGATACGGATGACTTTGGAAAAGCCACTCAGCGGTGCTCCACTCATGCCGCCAGATGATAACATTTACAGTAATTAACAATGGAATTAATTCTTTTTGGCTCCCTGGAGGTTTTGTAGTGCAAATAATTTTCCATTTTATTTTGTTACTCCCCAAGTAAACAGTTTGGCTCTTTGTATGTGTGTTCCACTAATGTAGCAGGACACTGATCCCAAACACATGGCTAAAGCAGCAAAAGAGGTTTTTTTTTTTTTTTTTTTTTTCAACAATAGTATGTTCTTGACTGGGTAAGTCATTCACATGACCTCAGTCTGACTGAGCAAGTGTTTCACAGGCTGTAGACCAAACTGAAGGTGAAACCCCCACAACCAAAAAAGAACTAGAATAGATTAAGTGCAGGCCTGACAGAGCATCAGCAGGGAAGATAAGTAGGCTACTATTCCTGCACTGCTCACTTAACATGCATGTGAAAATATTTAAATCCAATTTCAGACTAAACATTAAGAATAAATGCATGATTATTTTGACTATATTTAAAAAGAGAAAAAATGTGCATTAGTGCATTCATGGTATTGTTCTTTGCTTTTCCACTCTCCACAGAGACACTTGACTACGGGCAGTGATAAAACAAGAACAGCAGCTCGGTTAAGAGATCCTCATCTCTTGATGGAATGACACAACGCAGCTCAACTGTTTGGACATGTTTGGGTTACATCATGAAGAGATGGACAGAGTCAAATCTTAGCAAGACCAACACATTTTGTTTTCTTTATGATATGAGAATGAACATGAAATGTAAATAAACCTCTTCAAACCTTTCATCATAACATGAGATAATATACTGGAATATTTTTTAGGCTTCAGATAAGGTTTCAGATTATTTAGTGTTACTGGCTCGGGTGTCCTGTGCTTACTGGCAGCATGATGAGCCGCCCATGCTGCCTTTAAGTGAATTTCAAGTGAGGTAAATTGACAGTACTTGTATAAGCGTGTTTGATGGAGTGGCGCTAAAAATGAAGTCTTCTGCCTTTTGTATTGTTATTGCTGACAATACCCACAACATATATGTCATCCACTTTATTTAAAAATCGTGGATTTAAACTGAGCCAGTTTGCACACAGCAAAAGATCCTAAAAATAAGCTCACTAAACTGTTATGAGTGACTTCCATCTTTCAACCTGCAACAATAATGCTATTCTTAGGTTCAGCCAGTATTGTGTTATGGCTTCCACAGAAAAATAGAAGCATTTCTACCTGTTGGATTATTTATGTCTCAAAATCATACACACCTCATGCACAACTCTTACAACAATACCCCACTCCTGGCCTGGGTCAAGTGTACTTTTGATTTAGGTCTGTGTCCTTTGATCCACAAGGATCCAACTTACACTGGGCATTTCAAGTGTCTCGTATCCAAATCAAATCCAGTAAATTAATACATTTTTGTTAAAAATTAGCCAAATATGTGTATCTAGTAAGTAAGTACCCATTATAGAAATACATCACACACTAAACGACCATTTGTAAATCAATTAGTCATTCCATGTTTCCTTACATTCATGAATAAAATCTTTTCTCACATGCCTTCATGGCAAACATTCAATATATTATTGTACTGATTAAGTGAGCACTACTCATTTATTCAGTCATATGCTTAGTAATTTACAAACACATGCATTCTCACTAAAAAAAAACCCTTAGCACAAGAGCCTGGCTAGTGAAAATGTTTTTGCATTTGAGTTATCATTTTACCTTATGAAGGGAGACGTGTTGAATTCTGCTGACACAACCACTAACATGACTTGCGAGCAGCTAGTGACAATGTGGATGTAATAACTGTGCGCGGGGCGTAAGTGACATATAGGCAGTAACGAAATGTGAACACAAGTGGTCAGCTGGAAATGCATGATAGACACAGGTGCGAATGGTGATGTGTCTCGGCTGTCCACCACACATTTTACAGGGGTACAGGGGTACAGGGGTACACAGGCTCTAAGTGTAAATGGGTCAGGGAATGAAGCACTATTTGACCATCCAACAAGCATAATAAGCACAATGGCACTATTAACTCTCTTCAAGCAGATGCACAGCCGACCAGTGCCATTAACTTTAACATTAACCTCAACTTCGATGTAACTCTACCACAGTGTTTTCCTGGCCTTAACCATACTGAAATTGCCATGTGTAGATATTGTAAAAAGGGAGTTTGAAAAATGTTGGTGCTGGATGTAAAAAACTGTTGACACTGAACTTAACTTGGGGGTTTGGAGTAAGGAGTTCCCCTTACACTCTCCAAACTGTAAATAAAAAATGCTTTGTTGACAAATATATTACATCACTACTGAATGATATCAGTAGGTGAAACAGAGTAGCAAAACTATTTATCAATAAAGAAAATATATATTAATGGAAAAAACTTGCATATTATCACTTTAAAGAAAGGTGCTACAAACCTTGATCTCTCACTACCAACTGACTGATCCTGCTTCCACTGATATGGAGCCGAGTGCTGAAATGCTAAAGAGGATGAATCACACAATTGCAAGAAAAAAAATAACACCTCTCTGTTTGACACCTTCAGTTTTCACACTTTGCTGTTGCGAGATCTGAAAGTACCACAAAAACCCTCACAGTTTGCTCTCTGGTATGTGCATGAAATCGTTGCTCCCTTTCAGGTCCGACAGTTCTGGACAGGAAAATTATAGATAAAGAATCTCGAGGCAGACGAGGATGTCATCAGTAGGCAAAGCAACTGCACCTACAACAGAGAGTGAGTGTAGAGGACAAAAATGAATGCAAATGGTTTTTCCTAAAGGTTAGAAAATGAAAGTGGCCAGGTTAAGTCACGGGTAAAAATGCAATACAACGTAATAGATTGCTTCCTAATAGAAACATTATGAGATTATTATACAGGACTTGAAATGATAAATGAAGTGAATGAATCGCTCTGGATTTTGAATCACTTTGGCTTGTTTCTGTAAAAACATTGCTATTAAGGCTACTGATATTTTTGATGTATTACAGAAAGCCTCTTCTGCATAAAAGACTTTTTTACACAGTCTCATTTATCTCCTGAAGACATCCAATTTTTGGCAACCCATTGCTACATTTGGTTGCGTTTGCGGCTAACAAAATTGACACAGAGAAGTGGTGACTTTTCAAACAAGCGCAACTTTCCTTTTTCAAATTTTCAAATGACTTTATACCTGACTGCTGATAATTTCTTAAATTGACCATCATAATGTATGTATGCACAACTAAATAGTGCCAGAATTTTTAATGTGTATATATATTAGTGCTGGGCATAGATTAATTTTTTTAATCTAGATTAATCTCACTGCAATCCTGTAGTTAATCTAGATTAATCTAGATTAAAATCATAGATTTGAATTTTGCCAAAGACATTCAAAATAATATCTATCTATCTAAATGATGAAAATGCATCACAAACTGCTTGAGAAAGCTGTTCTACTATAATATTTGGTAAAGAAAAATAATGTTCCATAAGATTTACTTTGGTGTTTAACTTTTTTTTATTTTGTTAAACACAGACATTTAGGAACACAGGTTCTGTCTCCATGTGGAAAAAGCTTTTTCCTGCTAACTGGAATGAACAGCAGAGGGCGCAGCCTCTGATAACATGACCCTAACTGAACTGTGGGCCTACATTAGAGGTCATGAAGAAGACCATTAACAGTCAGCAGCTTTGTGACACGGCTTGAGCCAATCACTCCGGTCACTCAGGCAGACCAGCTTCCGCCTTGTTCACGCCCCCTCCGCGTAATTCGACCAGGTATACATCCGCGCTTAAACAACAAAGTGAAATTGGTGCCTTGCTCACTGTATAGACCCAACTTAGTGAATAGTTTATCGCGCGATAATTTCCTTATCGCGCGATAAGAATCCCGCGTTAACGCAGCACGTTAACGCCGTTAACGGCCCAGCACTAATATATATACATATATATATGGACTAAAGGCAGACTATCCTTTTCAATATACATAGGTGTGAGACCAAATATATAAATTATAGAAAAACATGAAAGGTATCTTTTGAATGCCTTCATCCTTGACATGCATCAAATAAACTGATCTCACGTTGTATGTGTTATTCACTCTAGTCTGAGTAATTTTCAAAGCCCTAGAAACAAAACCAGCTCATACTTTGTTATGCAGTCGCACAACGGTGCACATAGGTTATCATATAAAGTAAAAACATGCACTGAGAGCACAAGCTGACAGTCACACAGTTTTCCCAAGCCTGTACTGCTATAAACCTGCAAAACTATGCACATCTGGGTGAAATATCAAGTTTATAGGGAGTCCCACTACCAGGGGAAACAAAACCACTATCCTCTTCTTACATTGATTGTGCAATGGTTGATGCGGCTCCTTTGACCTGTAAACTGAGCATTCATATTTCCCGATGATCGTAGCCATGGCAGACAAGTGAAAGCGAGGTTAATAGGGAACCAAAAATGCCAATGGTGTCATTTTTCTATAGCCACTACACTGTGCAGTTGATATTTACTTCATAGTGATTAAAGTAAAAAGCTTGTCTATTTTCACTTGAATTAAAAAAAAACACACAAAGTAAGCCTAATTGAGCCTGAAAGAAAAAAAAGACCGAAAGTGAAACCTTTGATCATGAACTTTCTGTCCAGAAATTCATTAATTAATTAAACAGGACCCTGTTTTCATTTAGTTCCATTTTGAGTTAACACATAAAAACAACCAGCACAGACTCACTAGACACAATTTTTCAGATGTCACATAGATCCTCCTGTTGACATAAAAGCCGTTATTCAACTTTTTCCACAGAGCAGCAGTATTTCACAGCATATGTAAACAGACTTAGAGGTGTAAAATTGGTGGAAATCTACTTTAGGACAATACTGAACCCTTTGCTTTATTTAAAATTATGCTGTGCACTTGCTGTCAATGTGATTTATTCTGTCCAGGTGTCTGGGTTTTAAGGTTGAACTGAAACTTTACTAATATGAAAAACATTGTTAAACTGTGATAGAGCTCATAATATCAGATGCTTATATAGCTTATACATGAACAAACCCTGCAGCTCCTTATTTTTAATCAGCCCAAACTTTACAGCAATAATGCTTCCATCTGTCCTGCTGATACCACCTGGTGCTACAGGCAGGCATGAGGCCTACGACTCTGAAGCCCGCCAGCGGCTCCTATATACAATATAAAAATATGAACATAAACAGATTATGCAGTCCTAGAACCTTGCCTAGTTTGTAATGAAGGCGGCCTTAGAGTAAAGGCTACAGGTAAACATTATTCGTTGTTCTTCCTCTGGAGAGCATTAAGTATCTCACAAATGGCATTTCTGCTCTGTAACCAAAAATTTGTGAAAGCATCCTGACATAAAGTCATTCAGTGACAAAACAGACAGAGTTTCTCCAGGGAGTGTTCTGTAATTCAGTGATAATCATGTTATTGGAACTTGAGGCTACATACAAGTGAACTTTTAGGCCTACAATAGAGGAAAGCTCAAAAGGGTCATCCTAATTTGTAGGTTTCCTTCTCTGTTGACTTTGATTGGCTACATCACATTTCATGCTGATTTACTGGTAACCATTAATTTTTAAAAAAGTTGACAAGCATTGATAAAAAGCTCACAGTTTCCAAAATGGAAAGAGTTTTTCTTCTGAGAAACACAACTGTGATCAATAATAATAAAAAAAAAAAACCAGACACACCTGTAATTAGAGTGTCATAGTTTGACATGTAGGGCCACTGATCAAGGCTCAGTATTTGTCGAGTTGAGAGTGAGAATGTGTTGCCAAAACAGCAGTTTTATGGGCTTATGTGCCCATTATTTATCAATTATATAACCATCGTCATTGTTATCTTTGGACCCTGCGGATAGATGGAAATAAATACATATATAATTAGGTGGTGTTTTTCTTTTAAACTGACAAAGTAGAAGAGTTTGTCAGCTAACCCTCTCCAGGTATAAAAAGCTTGCAAAACCATCATTTGTATTGTTGATGCTGTGTTGACAGAAGTGTGGGAGTCACACACTTGTTGTGGGTTGATGCTGTGAGTGTAAGTAGTTTTTTCGACCCTCTTCATACTCTTCACATTATGATGAATTTAATTCTGTACACAGCGCTGAGCAGGTGAAGAGTTTTAAAACAAGGCCTCCTCTAATGTACATGGAAAAGTGACAAGATTCAGAGCACAAGATCACAGCAGCTGACTGTGCTTCCAAAAAGACTGAAGACTTTCCACCGGGTGTTTCCTGCTTTTTAGAGAATTACTGAACATTGAACACCAGGTGCCATAAAGGATATGCAGTGAAATGTTTCGGAAATGAACATGTCAGTTCAATTTTGAGAGTGCTGCTCTCTTAGTAGCTTTGGCCCTCTTGTCTGCATCCTTAGCGGTGACGCTAATTCACATTTACATCTTAGTCACTTTGCAAGGCTCTTATGTAAAGTGACTTATTATCAGTGCTCCTCAACTACTGTCGGAGAGCAGCGGAAATCACAATCAATGTAAGACTTCATTAAAAGATGGGGCCAGAAAAATAATAAAATAACGGCATGCTCAGTGGTTGTGACACTCCGACAGCAGCAACAGATGACAGAGCACACATGCCAAAATGCTAAGCAGGATCATGTATTTAACAGATACTGTGGGACTGAATCCCTTATGGATCCATGTGTCTTTGTTGGAAAAAAATCATGTTATTTTCTGACTTGATAAGGGTTAACATCTGAGCACCAAGATATGCAAATCTTTCCTCCAATTGTCCTATTTATTTCCCAAGCACGATTTAACTTACGCATGAATATTCCGCTGAAGTCTCGGGGCCTAATAAGAAAACATGATTGAGGTGCCCAGGCAAGGTGGCATAAGTGACTGGAGGAATAGATTTTCTGTCACCAATTCCATCCTCTAATCACTGCTGGATGCTGCATATCAATACTTCAGGTATCAGCTGCTGTAGAGAGAGAATGTCAAAGGGTGTGCACCCAATCTAGTCATGGATTAGGTTTAATCTCATAAAACACAAATATAAATGCATTGGATCTCTGTATGTTTTAGAAACTTGCTGATTTGTATTCAGTCAGCTAACTCATATCAACATAGCTGTGTAAGTATTTTCATATCAAATATAACCTTTTTTCAAATTGAAAAGACAGAAGTTTGAAGTTAAAAAAAAGTAAATCAGCTTTTTCACTTATGTATGGGAGAGTGAATGCCACAGTTGCCCAGGGCCTTACATGCTACTGAATTGTTCAGTTTAATATAGTTTTTAGGGAACTTTTCTTTCTGCATGGATTTTGTGAATTTTGTGAGATTGTTGGTTTTTTTTTTTTTACAAGTCTTAAAAGCAAATCAAAAGGTACAACACAAGAACTTCGACGAACTGGAATGGATTGAATGAAACTGGACTGACTGGACTCAGCTATGAACTGAGGCCTTGTCCACATGCACAGGGGTTTAGGGAATAGGGGGTAGCTTTTTCTATGTGTTATGGCCTTTCGTCAACACGCAAACTGCGTTTTAGTTTACTGAAAACAGTTGTTTTTTAAAACTCGCTGTCTCTGTTCATCCGCCGCACCATTTAAGGTGGTATTTCGTGAGATGGCAGACGTGGCCAAAATAGTGCTGGTTCTAACCTTGTTAAAAGGACTTTTTAAATGTTTACACTAAATGTACAGTCACTCTTCCATCATACTGACGAACAGAGGCATCAGAAAGAGCCATGAAGGTCACTTGTAGCCTTCCAGTAACAGCTATTTTTCAGGCTTCTAATTGGCCAACATCTTCTTCCTCTTTGCGAGGTTTAAGGGTGACGGTTATATTGCAGCCTGTTGGTTTGGCATGCTCTCAGTGCTGCTTCAATTGTGTTTTCTGTCTTTCAATTAATGGGGATTTTGTGGATGGGATTTTTTCTTTTTAGAACAGCCTATATAGGTGAAAGCCTTGTTTTCTAAGATGACATGTGGACCAGCACTGAGGCATGAGAGGCTGATGAGAGAATGAGATGCATGTGGGCGGGGAAGGCTAGGCAACAGCAGAGCAGATGAGGAAAGTGGGAACAGGAGAGTAGATGAGTGGGGCAGTCGGGGGATGGGGAAAGGAGGGAAAGTCTGAGGGCATCTCGAGGATGTAAAGTTGCAATGAGGGTGCATGGGGAATAGGGAGACTATGATAAGCTCAGTCACACTGCAAAACTGAAAAATAAAAAAACATACAGTTCTAACACAAATGAGCTGATTGCTACTAGCTTTGTACTGTTTTACTCAACATAATATGCATGTGCAAGGTACTGCACATGTCCAGTCTGTCTGTCATTAGGATCAACACCTGCTGTTACTTTCTTTGTGCAGTGTTTGTTTTTATCTTCCTTTTTCTACAGGTTTGTACTGAGTTAGTTGCTGCTCTGTGCACACAAGAGGACACAGAGATTCTGTTTTTCTAAAAAAAGAACAGACAGTCTGATTTACAGGATAAAAACTGGGGATGTACAGATAACATACAGCCTCGCTCTCACCACTGGACCTTGTGTTCCTTTTTCATGTTTTTCTTTTCTACACCATTATTTTGCTATGGACAGTTGTGTTCAGCAGCTCCTCTTAACCTTTAGCTGAGGTGATGCCGTCACAAGAAGATACTGAGGGAGAAAACCAGATATGTTTATCTCTCAAGTTCACCATGTTTTTCATATTTGAACACAAGAGAAAAATACTGATATTTTAGGGAAAAGAAGTAAAAGACTTTGTCAGTGAAATGCAGAAATGCTCATCATTAACATTTGCGACTTGGCATTATAACTAAAACAGTTTGGAGTCTCTATACACCAAATGCTGAGAGGTTCTGATGCCATTTGTGATTGCCACGTTTTGCGAGTGTAACGAGCTGTTAGCTGAGCTGCTGATGTCAAGATGAGGGTAGTGGCAACTGCACAGTAATAATGGTAGAAATTACCCTGAAATGAAATAATAAACATCCCTATAAAACTAAATGAACAACAGCATTATTTTGAACTTTTATCCATCTATGTTTTTTCCAGGCTATGGGCCAGACACTCTTTTCCCGGGCCACATCTACAGCTCTTCCCCTGGTATCCAAAAGCCAGGTGATATATGTTCTACCTGCAGTGATCTGCCCCAGGGTGTCCTTCCAGCTGGACGTGTCCAGAATACCTCCACAGGAGAGCGTCTGGCAGGCACCCTGACCTGAAGTGGAACCATTTCAACTGGCTCACTGTGAAGACTGTCAACCCCGTGCAAATCCACCAGTCTCCCACTCTGTCATGTCTCACCTGTAAGCATGACTGAGATAATTGAACATGAACAGACACTAATTCCCAACCTCACAGGGACAATGCACCGTTCTCCTGCTCAGTGCCACGACCTCAGACTTGAAGGCGCCGACTCCAGTTTCTTAATTGTTATCACAAATTGGCTGCTTTTGCTGTAAATCTTATAGTGACCTTGTAGACAGTGGTAACCTTAGCCTCAGGCTACATGCTGCAGGGTGGTTCGCTTATCAAGATGTGTGACAAGTGTTGAGACATTGGGGCATGCGTTAGCTCTAAAATGGAAAGAAATATCCCTCTGGGCTGTAAAGACAACATCGCAGAGCTTAGTGGGTCACAAGATTGACTGCAACATTTTCAGTGATTTGTGCAGTATGACACAACAGTATACAACATTTAATACCTTGGGATTTACCTTCACTGTCAACTATCTGTAGTAAAAGCTACCGAGATGCTGATACAACACTCAGTGGAGTGCAGATCTCTGCCAGGTGACCAAGTAGCCGCCTGAGCTGATTGCAGTCACCCTAGACAATTCTTATAGTTCCAGCAGATGCAGCACAGCGTGTTTCAAAAGTGTCCCAGAAATATGCACCGTGTCTTTTTTTGACAGAGTCATGGAGCAGATTTCTTTTTCCTGCTAACAGGCACTGTATATGAAATAAAGACAGCCCACAATGTAATTATGAACATGAATGGCTCTCTAATACGTAAAACACAGCTACAAATCTTTGATCCATACCATTCAAACTGAACTTTGAACTCATAACACAACTTCTATGTTTTTCTGTAGGCTACAGGACAACAAATTAGGAGATGTCATTAAACACATTTATAATATTACATAGCCAACTTACACAGCACAGAGGCACAAATATCAAGGTTAAATGACCAAATCAACAAAATCTGCAAATCTACAAAATCAGGCTGCCTCAAAATTCAGAACAGAAAGAGTCACAACTGACCTTTTTGAAGTCCAAGGTGTCCTGTCAACAATTTTACAGACGTTTCTTGTATAATGGTGGTCTAAGTGGAGAACAGAGTTTGGGTTGCAGGGGATTTTTTCACTGCAATACTGCCAGCAGCCACTGGGAAAATTTTGCTGCAAGGTTAGTCGGCTTTCCTGGAGGCCTGGGCTAATAAAGCAAAACCATCACAGCCATGGCAACCAGAACATGACGCAGCTGTGCCTCTTGCAATTGTCCTACCTCACAGTCGAAATGGCAGCAAAGATGACAAAAAATGCATTCATCTCAGTTTGTGCCTAACTTTAGTGGATAGTATAATATTGGATATGGAATAAATCTGCAGTTGCTCCAGTTCAAAATGAGAGCAAACTCTAAAACTTTTGTGCCACAATGAGGGCCATGATGTGGCCTACAACAATAAGTAAGCCTTGTTGTTTTCAGCCGAGCTGATTTCTGAAAACCTTGCGCCCCCTACCAACAATGTGACAATGACAATACAAAACAGTCACTACAACAGGTTTCTCAACAATTTTGAATCACTGCAACCATGAGATCCTTGAGCACACAGTCATGAATGTATACTCAAAATATTAGGTCCAGATTGGTCCAGTAGTTTGTGATATTAGCTGCCGACAAACAGATACACACACTCACACATGCACACACAACCAAATGCTCACGCATGGCGGACATAATAAAGTATAACTGTCTAACTTTGGTGCATCCTCTAGGAAATCAGCAAAAATTTAAAAGGGTTTTTTTATTCATCTCACCACAGGCATCAGCTCTGCTCAGTGCACAGTGTTTATGCTGCAGATCAACTGAGGCATAGAGGATATATACAATTAACATCTGGGTATTCCCCAAAGGTGAAGCTTAAACACACTCCATAAGCGACTGAAATCACTCAGCTTACACTGCACATTAATTACCAAAAGTGCATGAGTAAACACAGTCTGGATACAGCTGTAAATATAGTAGTAAGCAGAGCTGTGAGAACAGATTAAAAATCCTCCTTGCCGGAGTGTAGTCCCACCCTGGGGACCCTGTGCGAACAAATGTCTCGGAGGCGTGTGAGTGTTTGATTTGTATACTGCTGCTTCCCCTCCCCAACCTCCTCACTATCCTCAAGGAGAATCGAGTGGAGGAGTGTTACAGGAGAGCAGAGAGGATGCAGGGAGGAGAAGAATTTATAACTCTGCGCAGATCACTTGCTCTATCTGACCATGAGAGAAAATAAATCACAAGTAGAAAGAATGCCAGCAGTGGGAATATAAATCCAGCTGCTCATGTTCAGGTACTGGGATGTTTCCTAGCTACAAATTCCCAAATGACACATTGAATGAAGTGGAAATGCTCCTGGAGTTTTACTACAGCACCGCTGCTATGCATTCTGCTCATCATACAATGTGTCGCATCCCAGCTGCTGCCTGTGTTGCAAGTTTTCTCTGACTAGATTCAGAGTTTTCCATCTGTTGTATAGTCTACTACTTGTAACCACTCAACAGCTGCAGCTGAGAGGTTGGCGGTGGACTGCTTTGTGCTCGGAGTTGCTGAAGGAGGGGAGAGAGTGTTACTCGTGTCCTTTTCCCACGCAGATTTTCTCAGCTGGTCTGAGATTTCAAACTTGGACTCTGCCAAGCTCTTTTAAACAGTGGCAGAGATGTAAAATCTCTCAGAGCGATTCGTGTGACAAATTGATAAAGAGCCTATCATCGTTTGGTAAAAAATGGATGATGGGAGAATAATAAAGTTGAGGTGTCAGGATTTAAATGACTTCTACTAAAGAAACAGTTTAGCACTTACCCCTGAAATTCCCTTATTGACTTAGTGAGAGGGAGAGTTATATAAGAGAATCAATACCAATCTTATATCTGTCCGTTTGAAATGAAGCTACAGCCTGGAGACAGTTATCTTATAGTAGCATTAATACGAGCAGTAATGAGAGAGAGCTAGCCTGGCTCTGTCCAAAGTAAAAAAAAAAACCAACTCACTTTACAACTCACAAATTAACACACATCATCTTATTTGTTTAATTTGTAAAAAAAAAAAAAAAAGTGTAAAAACTACACAATGTAGCTGACAGAGACAGTTTAGTTGATTAGCTATCCTAAATCATCAAATTATTATTTTACATGTCTTCAGCATGACAAATGATCCCAACTTATTGATTTGGGATGCAACGAAGGATCCTTTTTCTGAGGAGAATAAAACAAGAGCAGCCACAAAGGAGGCATCGATTAACTGCGTGGAGTTCTGAAACACATAAGCCTCTTTTACGCTGCCTGTTCAAAGCAGGAATATTGCCCCTTTATGCTGCCTTGCCGTTCTGTGTATAGGTATAATAGGCCTTTAAGCTGCCGTGGAAAGTAGTAACAGCGCTGAAACTGTGTCTGTATAAATAGGACAGCCAAAAGAACAGGATCATGGGCACAGTGTGTTATGTGTGCAACCCTCTGAGTTTTAAAAAGCAGCTATTAGCACTTTCCTGCTAACTCAAAGAAGAAGAACAGTGGCCATAAATCTCCACAAACTGGGAAAACAATAAGATTTGGGAGCGCTTTACAATTCGAGCAGAGGATGACAATAATTGCCATGTAACAGAGAAGGTAAATGATTGTTATTGCTATTGCTACTGTTTATAAAGTACTGTCGACATGTGTATGTCACACTAGAGGCTGACACTGTTGTGTTACATATCACTTTCATCATGCCTGTTTTGGTTCTGTGATGGCAGATGCTATTTAAAATCACACACTGGAGCAGTATGACTGATCAATCAATCAGACAAACACACACACACACACGTAAATAAAAACACAAAAAATTGTACTCATTAACAGCAAGAACTGAGGAAAGACTACCACAAGTGAGGAGACACCAGAGGCCAGATAAAACCAATAGATATAAGATAAAAAAGTAAATAAATAAGGAAGCAGATAAAAGGATTAATAAATAACAGAATAATAGCAATACGAATAAAAAGATAAATAAGTACATGAGTAATTTATTAAATATGTAAACAAAAACAGAGTAAAATGAATAAATATGTACATATAATAAAATTATTAAGAAAGTAGTAAAACTGTAAACACATTTAAAACATATAAATGGTCAACAAATGAATAGTTCAATTAAAAGCCGCTGTGTAAAAATGTAAAGGATGCATAAAAAGATAACTTAGTAGCAGCCCCATAGTGCAACCTTTTATAGAAGGCTATAGTAAACAAGCATCGAGTCCCATGATGCACCTGTGCTGATACTCAGGCACACATATGTCAGCCAGCCGCTGTTGTGAGGTTGAACATATGGTAGGTTGCCAGCTGTGAGTCCTCTGTGTATTCACTGACTATCACTGTTGAACCAAGAGGCTGGCTGAACTTCAGTTGAACTCCTTTTTTTCATAAATTCACACAATTAGACAAGGTAGTGGCACTACTGAGAAAACCAATTGGATAAGCACTTATCGTAGTTTGCATACAAGCACAGGGCCGGACAAGCATTAACTGCCCAACTGGCGGCCATGAGTGAGCAGGAGACGGCGATTTACAACTGAAAGCCCAGGGCGCTGGTCTGCAGAAGCGTGGGAAAAATAGTAATAAAAAGTATGTTCAAACATATTTCAGCATTAGTTTGAATTCTGTGGTACATAAATGAGGCAAGTAAGCTGAGCTGGACAATGAAGATAATATCGTGCTGTCACAGAGTTCATTGATGGCAACTTAGTGTATAATTCTGTTGTTTGGCCACCAACAAGTTTATTGATTTTGGATTATATTTCCTGGTTATTAGCTATGATGAATCTTTTAAAGCAGGAGATAATGCAAACAGTGATTAAATCACCTCCTCATGCAGTCTGTCTACATTAAAAGGAGGAAAGAAAAAATATATTGAGCTGGGATGTGAGGAATGCATTTGCATTTTAAGTTTCTTTTTTATGAAAATGTAATTGTGTGCTCACCTGGACTTCTCACAGGGAAGTGGCTTTTATTGGAAAGGTCGTCGCAGCAGTGGCACGACCCTCCACCCACACCTGTCTCCAAGGGGCCTTGCCTCAGGCTTTATCTGGGCTGCCAGCCCCACTCTGCACACACTTACTGTACTAACAAGCACGAGCGCATACACGCTCACACACTCACTCTGTAATTACTGTCAAGGCAGGCTGTGCAGAGAGAGAACAGGCTGCAGCCAAGTTGTCCTACAGTCCTTCCAGCTGGCTCAGTGTCCATTTAGAATCACTTTATTCTGACTATTTTGAGAACAACAGGAGTCTGATTGTTTTGACAGTGTCTCAGGGATGGGATGGTAATTGCAGAGCAACCCTTTATGACGTTATTGCCCCCATTTATTTGTGCCATTTTGAATTCTGTTATTAATGGCTGTTGTTTGCGACAGCCATATTATTATCACATCTCCAACCTCTACAGTAATCAGACGTCCATTTATTTTCACTGTATGCTGGATGACTGTGCACCATGATTGATGAGAGTGGACTGAAAAAGTTGCTAATAGCTATAAGACGAAGTCTGGAAAAAGCCCCATAACAGAAAAACTTTTTAGCTCATCGTCAGTTCTGAGTTTAATTAGTCATCAAGCTCTTTTAATTTAAGGATCAGGGTGTTGAATCTGGGTGATTTACAGAAACTCTGCATGCAACTTTACCAACTAGTTAATATAGCCTGAATATTTGTGAGATCAAGTTCAGAGGTAAATTACAAGTTCCTGGAGAAAAACATATGCACATTTATCGTCAGTGGCATCGGTATCTGCATTTGCAATCAGCTAAAATGAGTTTGAAATTATCAGCACATCGGATATTGGCAGAAATTCAATATCGTTCATCCCTTTTTAACACGTACTGACCAGGAAGAGACTCAAAGTGATCACAAAGACTAACAAAAAGACACAAAACAATAAAAAAAAAGGAGGCAAAGTCACCACAAAGTCTGCCTGTCTTGCTCCTATGTATGAGAGGTGGTGGGCTCTTTTGCACATCTGTGCCCAGTGGCTCACTCTCCAATAATCCGCCCATAATGTACTGTTTATTTTTTAATAACATTTCAGCACATTAAAAAAATGTGGTTAGATATAATACGTATATTTTTATATTACCTTTCAAAATTAGAGAAATAAGCCAAAAAAAAACCTAAGCTCAAACATCAGCTCCCAGTTGTTGGTTGTCATAGTAACGCCACACACAAGGTGCACAGCAGTTAAAAATAGCGACTACCAGTGCAAGTAAAGGAAAGATTTGTCAGTGTAAACAGAGCTCAAAGAAATGCTGATACACCTCGACCCTGACCCAGTCTGAGACAACTGAACACGAGCCAACCAAAAGAGATAAAATAAGACTGTACACTGAAGCCTACTTGGCTTATGGTCTTCTGTGAAGAGGTGAAGTTAGCCATCCCAAACTGGAATGCTTCATCCACATGGAAAAAGTAGGGCTGTGTCTGACGCTATTCCTTTCCTTACTTTTCCTTACTAATTTTTCCCTTAAATAAGACACACAATTGAAAAAGCGATTGCTCTAATATATCATTGCCATTCATAGTCATCGCTGACATGTAGCGCAACACAACCATGAATTTACAAATCTAGGAAGTGTGGAACATTGTGCACACATAGACACTACTCTTTGATCAATTGTGGTCATTGCATAAAGTGCTCCAAACATCTTACATTCAACTGACAAAGCCCTGAAGTAGTTGTAGCGATTATTACAGGAGAAATGGAGGAAATGACATGATGTTTTGGAGCCACTTAGTTCATAAACCAAGGAGGGCATGGTGGATGGATGGATCATCAAAACACTGGATGTTAAATGTGAAGTTAGGTTTTTTGTCACTTTCTAACCATATGAACTCAAACATGGTCTTCCCTAAACAAAACCAAGTAGGTTTTGTGCCTCCTGTCACATCACAAAAATAATTTATCATTCAACAGTGATTTTTAACACAAATCGTCCTGCTGATAACTGTGTGAGATCACAAAACTGGACACCGCTCCTATATAAACTTGAAATATCATTGTTTACTTTTTTACAGCGTTGGTTGCTGTTACACCTTACATACAACAGGTTTGAAATCCATGCATATGTATCTGGCTTTGCACTGTACTTTAGGTTATATCTGAACTAAGCTGAACAACCGTCCTTTAACGGCTATGCAGAGCTGCAGGGTAGCAGACTAATCCAATCAAAGTAATAACAAGAAAGAAAGAGAGGATGCAAGAAGGAGGGAGGGAGGGAAAGAGATGGATACAAACAGCTTTTGCTGATGAGAGTGAGCCAGTGGGCCGCTGGCTGTTTGTTCCACATCAGAATGTCAAACAGGGCAGCAGCAGCCTGCGCTGAGTCACAGAGGTGAAAATAATGTCAGCTAGTGTTGGAGAAGACGAGTCACCAGACTCTCAGGACCCAAAAGTCACCCACAACTCAAAAGCAGTGCAGACATGGCAGAATACAACCCACACTGCACGGCACATGCTTGAGTTTCCTCCTCCAGGACACGTGGTTGTGCTCTGTTAAGATGCACCTCAAGGAAACGTGACTTCTTCTTCCTCTGTACGTGCACTTCTCGCTTGTGTGCAGTACATTAGGCTTTGATGTCTTCACACCACAAAGCAAAGGAAGAACAAGCTGCCAAATGTCATTTTGACAAGCAGAAACAAATTTACTGGTGTGTGATGTTCACCTTGACTCTCTGGTCAGCAGCGTGAGAAAGTTGTAAAAGTGAATTTTCAGCTGAACAGCCAGCAGCAGCAAATCATATATCTGTGTTTATTGCGTGTCCTGGCTATCACTGCACCACCACTGGCAGTGCAGCTGGCTCAAATCAGCCATCCAATGGCACACAGCACTGTGGCTGTGGGCGGTGTGAATGTTGTCACTCTTTACCGAGTCCAGAGACCTGGAGGTTTTTTCTGCAACTAGTTCTCGGTCATAACAGTCTCTCTGCAATCGATGGCGAGAATGCCTCATCAATCAATCTCAGCTTGCATTGATTCCGCTTTTGTTGTGTAGCTCACAAAAACAGTGAGTGGAGAAAGGGGCGACTAGATGCGAGAGTTTGAATTTGTTGGCATCGCTGTTGAACTCTGAGTGCAGTGTCCAGGTCCCGCTGTTGGCTCCCACAGGGTCAGATCAATGACAGGCTAAATCAGGATGTGTCCCCTGACATCGAGCCACATGAGAGTATATGATCTCCAATATCTGCCCTTCGGAAAATAACAGCATTTCATGTTTAGTCTTTGTACAGATTTTTGTCACTTATGTTTTAACAATGGTAATATGAGTAGCCTACAGTCATGAAATGTCGTATATATATAAAAAACAAATTTATGAACAAGTTCACATGTTGACCTGACAATGACTTGAGATAAAAGGATGAAGGAGGTTACTGTAGTTTTTACAGTTCCATTGCAATCCATCATCATGGAGACATTTCACCTAAAAGTCCATCCGTCCATCCATCCATCCATTTCCTTGTGCTTATCCGGGGGCCAGATTGAGGGGGCAACAGGCGGAGCAGAGTATTCCGGACGTCCCTCTCCCCAGCAACACTTTCAAGCTCCTCCTGGTTGATCCCAAAATGCTCCCAGGCCAAATGAGATATAAAATCCCTCCAGTGTGTTCTGGAGCTGCCCCAAGGACTCCTGGACATGTCCACAACACCTCAGATGGGAGGTGCCCAGGAGGCATCCTGATCAGATGCCTGACCCACCTCAACTCCATCTTCAACACAATGGTCCAGCAGAGTGCCTGCATCACTGCAGACGCTGCACATAAGTGCCTGTACACCTCATGCTTCCTTCTACCCTCACTACCTAGAAGTCTAGTGTGATGGATTTAGTGGCATCTAGTGGTAAGGCTGCAGATTACAACTAACTGAAATGTCTCCCATCTGTGAAATGAGTAGAAGGACTGAGGTGGCTGACAAAAAATGCAAATGGTCCTATCTTGAGCCAATGTTTGGTTTGTCTGTTCTGTGCTACTGTAGGAACAACATGGAGAACTCCATGGAAAAAGGACCCCCTCCATATGTAGACATAAATAGCTCATTCTAAGAGCCCTGACACACCAAGCCGATGGTTTGCCGTTGGTCAGTGTTGGCTGTCTGTTAGCACCTGTGGCTTCTTTTTTTTTTTTTTTTTTTTACAGCAACCCATCCAACAGTTGTTGAGATAATTCATTTGAAACCACAAATATCAACCTCACAGTGGCTCAAAATGGAAAGTCAGGGGACCAGCAAAGTCAGTATGGATTCCTCAGCTGATGACCATGAATGTCCATACAAACTATATGACAACCAATCCACTAGTTGTGGAGATATATTAATTATTAATTATTGAATCAAAGCTGTGAAGCAACCCACACATCAGCACTGCCACCCTGAGAGCCACACTGCTAGCATGGCCATGAAACAACAACAAAATAGGTGCAACAAAAGACAAAGCATTTTCTAATATACCCATGGCAAAAACAAGTATGACCAAAATAAAAAAATAATAAACACTTGAGAATAAAATAAAAGTCGGACATAATTCAGGAAATGGAATCACAGAGAAACAGTCATTTCTGTGGTCGATCAGCCACAACTATGCATTAACTTTACCCCCAAAATGCATTACTGCTTAGCTTCCTTAATCCTCAAACAGGAGTTTGAAAGGATGAGTGTAGTTATTTCACAGACAGGAAATTAATTGTGAGGTTCTTATGCTCTCTGCTCGTCACATACATGGCATCTAAAATGTGCGTGCTTGGCCCAAATCTTCTGGAGGAGAGCTTTTGGTTTTTCATTTGCTTTCCAGCTCTGGGCTTAGCATTTGACAAAGTGCCACCTCAGCAAAGGGCATGATTAATTCTAATAAGACTTGACAATTTTTTTTCAAAGAATTTTCTGCAATGTGATAAAGTTACTTCAAAGGACAGGTTTCCATTAGTAAGGAACAGTGTGGACCTTTTTAGAGCAAAACATTGGACAACTGTGCAAGTTTCGGCTTTTAATGTATCTATTACTTATGTGCCTACGCAACTTTAAAACATTCAAGAAATATAATTGAATGTATGCTCAGCTTTTCATGGCAATCAAAGTCCTTTTTTTATGTTTTGGTGCTGGTAAAAACAGAGCAGCAGCACCTGGGTCACATTCTGATATGATTGAGAATCAAATGGGACTCCCTAACCTAGTTTATATTAACAGTAAAAGTGTTTTGATTTTTGTCAGCTGACCTGACAGTACTGACGAGCTTGTGCCAAAGCAAAAGGCCTCCCTGACTATATTTGTGCCGGTTTTGTGTTCCTATTTTGGTTAATAACACATTGTCCTGACTGATCTATGAAAAGCATGTTTATTACATAATTATATGGTTATTATATTATCTGGGTTGTTTAGGAGTTCCTGGAAAAGTTACTCTGTATTCCATCAAAACAGGGTGCAATTTGGTGAAGGACCTTGATAATGCCTCCTGACTGTTAATAATTGCATGTTTTTGCCACGTGGCTGTTTGGTCATGGCCCTGTTTTGCCATTAGGTAACCATATTTGGAATGTGCTCTGCAGTGGGTAATTGTTTGCTTTGTTTTTTCCAATGGGTAACCATATTTGGATTGTAGTCGGCCTATAGTGTGATGCTGTTCTGGTACTTTCTGAAGCTCCCGCCTCTATTTTTCCTATATAAGCTGGTGTTTGTCTGTGGTATGCAGAGTTAATCTTTAAACAAGGTAACTCTAGTTGTTATTTATCAGTGTAGACGTTTACTATCCATCAGTCAGTCTTGGTACAGATTTGCTTGTATTCATAATGATTGATGACCAAATAGTTTAGGCTACAGGCTTCATGAGGGGGCTGCAGGCTACTTTACGGGAATACATCTCAAGTAATAAGTCAGACAGAAGTGAATAGTAAAAGTTAGTGGGTGTTCAGTGTTTTAATTCAAATAAATCATCTTATTAACTCTGAGGCAGCAAATGTCTGTTCCATTTATAATTGTAGATGAAAGCTAATGAAGCATAGTGCCAGATGTCATGGTTTTATCTGTAACAACCCAAATCAAGCATTTAACTTAATAACCCACAAAACACAGACTTGACATTCCTATTACCACTAATCTACAAGTAAAACATAGGCCAACTAACTCTTCTGTGTCCCCACATACCCAAAAGCCAACATATTCCAAAAATTACACCATGTATAATGGCAAACATTTGCTAATGATGGAGAGTACATATTCAGCAACTAGTGTCATAAACAACTGGAGGTGCATTTACAGCCTCTTTCATTAAAATCCGTTTTAAGTACCTATCTGAATATTCATCAGTGAACCTTTCCACTCCAAGTTGTTCTAGAAATCTCCTCCTTATTCAGTACAGTTGCACTCATCTGCTTAAATAACTGCATGAAAGTGTAATCAACTGCACCTTTGAACGTAAATGTTAAAGATGGGAGAAACTGCAAAACAGCTTTGATATGTGTGAGGTGATACAGTGATTCTCCTGACGGCTCATTCTTGTGCTCTGGACATGAGGCCTTGTTTATTAAAAGCTGCCGAGGATCCAAACTCAGCTTGCTGTCATTACATAAAGCTTTTGCAATAATTTATCTTTCAGTGCAGCGCCATGAAGTCAAAACATGGTGCTATGCATAACCAGCTGGTCCCGTCAAGTCTATTTCTATCCTACTATTGTCTATTTCATCCCTGCAATTTTACTGGTGAAGGTGTAGACCAGTCAGCCAACCACAGAGCCTGTCAAACTGTCAGCAGTTATGAAAGCTATTCACAGCAATCAAATGTCAAGCCACCAGTCGGATAGCAGAGAGGGAGAAGAAAACAAAAAGAAAAGAAAAGGTAATTACAGTGCTGAGCAATACAATATCAAAAAGTTTTATACATTATGTCAAGAGCAAAACTTCTTTATTGCTGTTGCTATTTTGTGCAGCAAAGTATAGACCATAAGCTTATGTAAACATGATATACACAACACCTCAAATATTTTTTGTCTATACCAAGACATTTAGCTTTGCATTAGTTTTCAAGTTTACACAAAATGGAATGCAGACAGTGTCAAAATATCCTGCTCTATTATAGATACCTATACTTTACACTTAATTGATAAATAATAATATTATGTATAATGTAATATTTCATAATACTCTAATAATAAAGGAGATGGCAAGCCAGTTTAGACAGTTTTAGGTATTGCAGTTCTTTTTTCCTTTCCCATACAGCTATCTATCTATCTATCTATATTTATTTCATATACATATATATTTGTATATTTCATATACATATATTTTCAAAATACCTGGCAATTACATGGAAATATCCCATTATTTAGAAAACAGTTAGTCTTTCTATTACTCCTGTTATTTTGCTTTAGTCTAGAGTTCTAGAGTCACGGCTGACACAAATAAATTATGTATTTATGATTTTTAAACATTATGTAAACTACCCCCAGAGGTGGGAGACATATTCAGATCCTTTACTTAGTAAGTAGTAAGTAAAAGAAGTTACATACAAAAGTAGTAAACTCCAAGATTTAACAGTTCTGCATTTGTCATTTTTGCACAATGAATCTGTTTTTGTTTTTTGCTAAATATTACAAAATATTAAATTATTATTACTTATGCATACTCTGTAAGTAGCAATTGAATGCTGTTGATGGGCGAGGTGAAGTTAAGATAAACAATTTTACAGTTTAATCTATAGAAATGCATACAATTTCATGAGATGATAGTATGTTTTGTTAGTGCCTTAATACGAAAAGTAACTACTGACTCCAGCTGTTAGCTGATACATGAAGTGGAATAAAAAGTACAAAATATCTGCCTTGAAAATGAAGTGGAGAATAAGTACAAAGCAGAATGAAATGGTTATTTACTTTAAGTACAGAACAATTCATTCATTCATTGTCCTCGCAAGGGTCACTGGGGGGCTGGAGCCAATCCCAGCTGTCATTAGATGGAAGGCGGGGTACACCCTGGACAGGTCGCCAGACGATCGCAGGGCTGACACATCTGAAGAGACAACCTTTCACGCTCACGGTCACACCTAAAAGCAATTTAGAGTTACCAGTCAGCCTGACCTGCATGTCTTTGGAACGTGGGAGGAAGCCAGAGACCCCGGAGAGAACCCATGTACACACGGGGAGAACATGCAAAGTCCGCACAGAAGGGCCCCCGCCCACGAACCAGGGACCATCTTGCTGTGAGGCAACAGTGCTAACCACAACGCCACTGTGCCGCCTAAGCAAAGAACAAGTACCTCAAAATTCTACTTAAAGTCAAGATGACATGAAAATGACCTTGTTAACCCCTTTGGATCATATCCCCAGCCATATTATGCACCTATTTCACACTATGCAAAAACTATAAAAACAAAGAAATTAAAAGAATTAAAAATGATTGTAGATAATTTTGTATCAAAGCCTAGTCTTGTGTCATACCCTGCGTGGCAACTATTGTCCCCAGCTGCCAAGGAGGCTACATGTTTATTTCTGTTGTATAATATCCCCTTCTCAAAATGACTTCATTGTTGTCAAATTAAAAAAAAAAAACGCGTAAAATTATAACTTTATTCTTATAATACTACAACTTTATTTTTGTATTATTACAAGTTTGTTCTCATAAAAGTATGACTTTTTTCTTGCAAAAATGTGACTTTATTCTCGTTATATTCCAAGTTTTTTTCTAGTAAATGAGTATTGTCAATATGTTCTAAAGCACTGCTAATAACAACATTATATTGTTTCTTCGACGTTTTAGAGATCTGAGTCCGTGTCTTTATGCTCGGTGTGTTGCAGTGCTCTGCTGAGTGTGATCTTCTGTGAGAGATAAACACGTAACGCAAGAATAGGCATTTTGTCAATTATACATGTGTGTTAATTAATAAATGATTGGACATGCATAAATAGCCGCGGAGCAGCTCACACATTTGCATCGCTGGTTGAGACTAATAAAAGGTGTCTTGCTGAGATACCCATGTCTCACTTCATTCAGCTGCCTCCTGTGTGGAGCCTTCAGCGGGAAGTGAGTCATTCCCTCTTGCTCCTGTGTCGGTGGTGAAGAGATGAGCCGCATGACCCCAGTGCATGATTAATTAGTGATCATTATCCCATCTCCGCTCTCCTCAGTGGGTGCTGTGCTTTTGTCCTCGCCTTTATTAACATAGCTAGCTGCGCTACCAGCCGTCTTTTGATGTGACTTTGGAACATGGGAATGTGTGTGTCACTGAGGTCTGGCAGGGGGTGTCCGGTTTTCTGAACAGATGCTTTGGTGTTATATGGTGTTTCTTTCTTCTCTGTGAGACGAAGAGGGAACGCAAGCGAGGAAGGAAGGAAATGTTCAATGGGTGACAGAGAGTGTGTCATTCAACGTCTTCCCCTCGTCCAGAGGGGTGTGAGCAACCGTGTTATTGTGCCTCCATTAGAAAGTAGCTTATTCATGCAAAAAACACAAGAAAGTTTTAAATTAACATTCATTCATTAAAAAAACACGCGCACGCCAAGTTTAATGGACCGGTAGCTTATCTTTGCCTCATTTGGATATTTGAGGAAATACTGCCATCATTTAATACTTAGACTTGCTAATGCTGAATGTTTTACTAGCAGATTTCTAAAAAGTCAGTCACTTAATTCAATATTAATAATGTAAACGAAGTGGTGTGTATACCACAAATTTTAGATTAATAGCCTGGGCTTTTATTTGCTTCAATCAAAGACAGGGACAGGGGGGCAGAGAGAGACAGGGAGGGAGCGTTATGACACTTGTTGTCCCTAGAACAACTCAGCTGGCAACCAATGTTGTTAGACATTGATATTTTGTTAAATTTAGGTTGTGACATCTGGTGACCAGAAAGATTGTAGCTGCTGCTGCTGAGTGTGAGTTTCACACTGGGAAATGTTGTGAGAATCCACCCAGCCGCACACACTCTGTGCCAGTTTCACAACGGAGTTGAGGCGTTTCAATGTTGATGTGACTTTGTCCAGCCTGTTGTCATTCTGCAGTCAAATACCGCTGCTTGTCAGTGATTTCGGTGTAAGATACCGATGCCAAAAGCCACCTTTCGTGGCGGTATGATATGTCACCAGGAGGCGTCAATTGCCAGCAGTTTGATATGTGGATGGGTGGCATCATTTGCTTATGCGAATGGGTGGAGCCTGTCAAGGCAGTATGAAACACAGATGGACGGAGTCAGGTTGAAAAGCTGCCAGTGAGGACGTAATATAAGGAACTGGTAAGTCCCTCAGGGTCAGTAGGAGGGGTGGTGGTAGCAATAATGCTTAACAAATTCATCCTGTATCAATGTAGAGCCAAACCATGATGTTTTACCTAAACCTAACCAAATGCTTTGGTTGACATCCCACTGTTGGTTGCTACATCCCAGAATGTCAACAGCAGACGCAGGAGGATACCTAGAATGTAATATGTTAGACGAAGAAGTCCATTAACAAAGCGCCAATATGTGGTGACTTGGGATGAGAAAGTGTTGGTTTGTTGGACCACTGAACAGTTTGATGTCTAATGTAAACTGCTGCTGTAGCTGTGTTGCTCGTGCTTGTCGGGCATATGTTGAACTGACCATTCACTGAGAGAATAGCAGCTCTGGAGATAGCTGTAACAGAAAGTCTGCTGATCTGGTCAGGAGACGGGTGTCTGAGATCAGATCAGACCCCCTGCACAAAAAGTATCAAAAGATTTGATACTACTTGGTAGCAAGTTATTTAAGTGGATACATTAAATGTATCAACTACAGACAGCGAGCCCTATACACGTGTAATCAGTTGTAAAGAGAAGACAACCACAGCCCTGTTCTTTGTGTGCTGATTCTGACAATAATCCAGGCTGATGTAATTTGAGCCAGGTCAGATGTTATTATTGTTACATAATGTTATTAGGACTAATATTGGATGACATTGAACTCCTATTTTGAAATTTGGGTAATATAAATGGAAAGTTGAAACATAATTTAAATGATTGGCTGACCTTACATCATGGCTTAAAAACACATCACATCATTATTAGCAGAGCGGGAGTTAATTCAAATCTATTAAGAGCATAATCTAAAAACACATCTGAAAATTAGATGCAACCCTGCCAAAGCCTGAAATGAAATGAGAGATTAAAGAGACTCTGAAACATGGCATCACATTAAATGTCTGAGACTAATTATGATTTCATCTGTAACACACGATGCATTTCTGTCAGGGCTGATATAAAAAAGAAATATATTTCGTGCGTTTACAAGGTTTAAATTTCACTTTAGCAAGTATGATCTAGAATATTGCTCATGTTTCCCTCTCAGATGAAGAACAATGGTCAGTTTGAGACGCAGAGGGCAGATTTAGAAGGAATGATGAATGAGTGAATAACCACAATTAAATTTACAACTCAATTAATAGGAGCAGTATAAAAAAATCTTTTGACTCAAGGACATGCCTGCAGACTCTAGCTACTGCAAGTGAAGTCTTACCTTCAGATGTTCATACAGTGTGCAGCTGGCTTTTGATGTATTTTACACAGAAATGTGTTTCTGAGATTCAGACACAGAAATATACCTGTCTTTTGCTTCCATAACTTGACTCCAAATAAACTTTGATCATTTTGTTTCACTTTTCACTTCATGGAAGTTTTGAGTAAGTAGTTTAGTTTTGTTGATAACTGTAGGCAGTGATCGCTATAAACAGTTAACCTGATGTTTTTGTTTTAACAACGAAGTCTCGATTTGATCATGTGACGAAACAATACAACATATGTTAGATTAGCCGCAAAATCTGTCAAGACTGACAAACTGGACACAGCAAGATAAGCGAGCAGTAATGCCTTTAAAACATAAAAGTGGCTGCAAGAAAAGACAAGCGAAAAGAACAGGAGGAAAAGGTACCAAAGATTCCTAAATTAGATTTCTTTGGCTTTTTTTAGTCGCCAGTGGGGTGTGTGTGTGTGTGTGTGTGTGTGTGTGTGTGTGTGTGTTTCATGACTAACAACAAAGTGTGCACTAGGGGACCGTCATAATAGCGTGCTCTGGGGCCCGTTATACCTTGTGCCATGGAGCTGCCCCTTCTCCTTACTTCTACTCGGACAGCCACACACCTTTTGATTACCTTTCATCTTTTGTGCTGCGGCCATCAGACACACCAATTACATTTACTAATGGAGCGGCCTCCTCTCCAACCCGGCCCTCCACAGAGTTAGGTGTGAGGCAGCAGAGGTGAGAGAAAAGCTGGATAAAAAAGCAGGAGTCAATAGAGTGGTACTTTTTGCTTTATGTATGCCAAAAAGAAAATTGTAAAAAAGAGAAAGAGCAAATATTCAACCAAATCTGTAACATTAGTGGCTTTACTCATGCACAAAAGCAGATCAGTTCCTGGAAGCCAACAGTTCCATTAGAGGCTAAATCAACACTGTCAACAATGTCACAGCTAGTATTTGTCAGCTGTCAAAACCTGAGGTGGCATCACTGACAAGTATATGACCACAAATCCAACGAGCTTGAATCAGTCATCAGGCTACACAAGTACCAAGTTCGGTTTTCTGACTAAAGGAGGCATTTCAGTGCTGAAAGATAGTATTTTCATAAAACTCTATGCAGTAGACAGAGCCCAAAACTTTTGAGATTGGTTCTACATGACCAGAGAAAACTGAGAAAAAGGATTGTGGTATTCACTTTTTCTCAAGAGGTAGAACACCTACAACAACCAGAATTTAATTTTCAGTCAATATTTATCATATAGAACTGAATACTTTTTGTTTGTACATCATCTTTAAGTTCACACACCATATTGTTATTTTCAGTGTCTGTGATGCCAAGATTTAATGAAAGGTAAACACACCTAAAATCAGTTTACCAACCTTAGGTTTGTATTCTGCAAATACAAACAGTTTTGAATATAAACATAAAACATCTTGGGAAATAATGTAGCCTAAGTTACATTAGGTCACATGCAACCCAGCAGTTTGTTGTGCACAAATAGATCAAGGCAGGGACAGGAAAACATTTGAAACTGAACTGTAAAAGTATTTACATTCAGGGATGGAGGATAAATTATAGCACATTTAATTCAATAATATTGTCACATAGCGTTCTAAAGCAGAGAGCAAGGACTGTGACATGTCACAACAAGTTAATTACTTTTACTGAACAGTTCTGCAGTGCCAGACTGCAGCACTCGCTACGGTAACCAAATTCAAGTGGTTAACCTTTGGATCAAGGCTTATGACTCAGTCTAAGCTGTCGTGTTTGTCTATCCAGGGCACAGACGTGTGGGATAACTCAACTCAACATCTCCGCAGTTAGCCAGACAACAGACTGACAGGGGGGCCTGGACAGTCGTGTATCTCGCTGTCTCATCATGCATCATTACGCCTGGGAGCCAATCACACTGCCTGAGTAAACATGAAGTCAAGGCCATGCTAACAGTATCAATACAAACACCATAGCTGTAATAACATGAGGCAGGATGATGGCGTGTGAAAGAAAATGTTGCTGAACTTTACAGATATCATAATGATAATGGAATCCAAATGAGTACTTACACAAAAAAAATGTTCTGAGTATGGCTAGATACCCTCAAAATTTTTACTGAGCATACATTGTACATCTCAGATATGATGGAGGAATGTTTTATTTGCCTTGTTACGATCACCACATGGACATTTTACAACATGCCTGTCTTGAACGTAGGCTGTGCAATCATTATCTAGGCTTTTTCTCCAAACTTCAATAAAACCCTGTGGACCATAAAGTCTGCAACGATTACATAAAGCTCAATTGATTTGTAAAGACATTTTTACGTGATGTCAAGTCATGAATTGCACCATTTCCTTTCATTGTTTTACAGCATCCTGGTTAAGGGTGAGTAAGGCTCCTCTGGATTATGTCACTAGCTTTTACTGTCATGTTTTAGGAGCACTCACACTTATAATGACACACAAGCATCATCAAAGTGTTCCCTTCAGACCGGGCTCCTGCAGAGAGGTTAATGTACAGTAGGGCAAGACCTCTTCACCCAGCAGAGACGTACAACAAAAGAGCCCCCGACCTGCTGAGTCTGCTCTTAAGACCCTGTGGCTGCAAGAGCTCTACATGGGGGTGGGAAACAGCACTCAGACATACACATGGATGATTTATCAGTGTAATCCAATGCAGTAATTGTAACAGAATACATCTTTAGATCATTATTTTTTCAAAATATATACGCAAGACATTCACTACACACGTCACTACTGTCCTTTTAGAAAACCTACATTTTGTTTTTTTCTAATTCTCACATGGTGTCCTGGCTCTCCACATTTCAGATTCTGCCATCACTGTCCTCGCACAAACTCAGTGAAAACATTTTTGGATAAATGCCAAAAGATATAGTGGTTGAAGCCAAGTTAAAATGAAGCTGCTTAGCTCTTGAATAGCTGCTGTTTCTTGGTGATGGACTATAAGGATTATCTGTACTGTATACATATATATATATATATTTGGTTCATTTGTTATTAAGTTGCTCATTGCCTGCTTTCCATGTTTGCATTAAAACAAATCAAGCAATCAGGTTCCAAAGGGTTAAAAGACACACACAGTACTTTTAAGTTAAGATACAGTATAATACCTGAAATAAAAAGTGCCTCATAAATCTATATAATATATAGTATACTCTGCACACGTCTCATTTCTACAGCATGTGTAATATACAGTACATGTTCAGCATTTCAGGGACTATAGCATATAAATAAATGATTGGTGGGTAATCTTGTGAGTAGCCTACAAATGAAACTGCTCTAAGTTCATACAGAAGGAAGTTCCTGTAGGGCGCTTGTTTGACATAATTTTAATAGTTCTGGAAATATATCTACACATACACCTAGATTGGTTGCGCTTGAAGTTTACATACTGACACTGGTGGAAGAACATCTTTTCTACATCGCTATCCAATGACACAAATAACTTTACAAAGGATACATCAACTCTGTCCTCTCTGACCTAACAGCTTCTTTCTAGGACCCCTTGAATCCCATTTGCTGGTTTGGAGCTGCTCTGCCCCTCATATGCAATATGGTTTTGTGAGTTTCTCCGGTTATAAAACTCTGAGCATCAGCAGGCAACAGGATATCCTGCTGAGAAATGTGGGAGGGATAACAGCTGCCACTGATTTCTCTGGGCTCGCTCGATCATGTCCGATGGCACTGAGGCTTTCAGAGGACTGTTACAGAGCAGAGTGGGGCCATTATACACTCTCTCCACCACTCCTATGAGAAAAAAGTTGAGACCATCAGAGCAGCAGTCAGAGCGGCTGCGCTGACAGACCATGGCCAGACAAAAGTGAATCTATGTGCGTCTGCGCTCTCCTCTCAACGGGAAGTCTTTGACATCTCCAGCCAGCTGTGCTGCGGGGGAGAGCTTCTTCCATCATGTTTATCGACTGGGAACTGTCCTCTAATTGAAAAGAACTGGAATGGAAACTTTCACTTTGACTCCCTCTTCATGAATAACTCATCAATAGCTTTATGAATAACTAATCAATGAGTCTGAGTCAAAGATCAGACAAGCATGCTTACAGAACGTAGTTGGAGGAAAACACTCCAGACTTTGCCTCATTAAAGACCGAACTGTAAATATCACCTTACCATCATTCCACATGCTTATTGGCATCACTTTACTCTTTCATAAAACACACCAGTTCACCTTTCTTTGAGGAGAATTCCCAAACCGCAGTCAGGCTTTAGATGAGACGAATGAGCTCAGAGTGACCTTGTGCTAAATGCTGCTTTGTCATCATAAATGCTGGTGAGTGTGCAGGCTGTTTGCATGTGCAGAGCAGAGGAAGGACAATCTAATAGTGAGTCATCATGTTAAGGAGAGTGCTCTGTTTTTTGGGAGTAAATGGCTACTTCACCATTCACCCCTTCACTGCACATATTGCACACCAGAGGTAGGGGACTCAATTGGCAAATTTGAAGACTAAAGATTTGCTTGATTAACATGGATGAAAGACTCGACTTGACTATGACTTGGTATCCAAGACTCCAGACTTAACTAGGACTTGAGGCAGATAAGTGAAAAGAACTTGACTTCTTTAAAATAAGTATTTTCATGTTTGTAGATACTGAGAAGTTACCTTTTGTTTTTTGGGGGGTTTTTTTGTTTTTTTTAAATGGGTGCTTTTTAGTGTAATGCAAGCAAACCTGGCAACCTATGAGAATGCAGCAGACCAGCAGAGACTAGGGCACACACAAGGCAGCTATCATGGAGGGGACTATTCTAAAAATAATAACATTTGGATTTAAGATTGTTTAGATGATGACAGCAGTAAAAACAGAAAGGTGGTATGTAAGGTCTGCAGCTCAGAAATTACAAAACCCACAAAGGTGCAAGAATTTGTCATTTTTGCTAACTTATTAGCTTATTGGCTGGTCAGAGGTTTGACCAGATCATCAGAATTTCACGTGACTTGACTAGTGACTTGCTTGATTCATAGCAGTGACTCAAAGTGGCGTAAATAAAAGACAGCAAAGGTTTAACTCTTTAATACAGTATATTCTGAGCTTTTATTAAAGCCCCCAGAGATAGCTCTTTTGTTTAAACAATTAATTAAATCTGAATTTTATATTGATTGCACAATGTAATGAATATAAAACGATGGAAGGAATTGTGTTAAAATTGGTTTGCTATTATACTAGCTTTCACTATGTCACATGTTATATATATATATATATATATATATATATATATATGTATGTATGTATGTGTGTGTGTGTGTGTGTGTGTGTGTGTGTGTGTGTGCGTGTGTGTCATTGTGGGCATGTTTGCATATTTAGCATCTTCATAGGCCTAAAATTTAGCATGTTTACTAACTCCATTTAGCCTGTTAGCATGCAAACTTTTGCTAATTAACAGTGAAGAAAGCATATTGCACAGCTGAGGTTGATGGGGATATCATTCATTTGCAGGTCTGGATGAAAAGTCAGCCGATCACTGAAGTTATTTGAATTGATCCTGTAGGGATCTTGAAAATCTGCAGCAGATGTGCAGCTCAGAGTGAGCCTGGATGATGGCCAGTGGAAGCTTAAATCACATGATGAGCCATTATCATTATCAAATAGCTGCTGTCATATGAAAACCAAGCACATCTTTAAAAGGGCTCTTTAAAAAAAACATTTGACATGATTTTGCATAGTCTTGATGAGTGAGTAATTCAGATTTCATGACCTCAGAGCACTTGGCCAGACATCCATTAAAAACTCAGACCATAATATTAAAATTGTTTGGCTGTCAGCAAGTCCTGAAAAGTAGACTTATTAGAGATGCAAGGCTTTTGTTAGATACCAGCAGTACAGTTTGAGCAAACAGCCACAAGGCAGGAAGAGTAAGAGCTTGATTATGGACAACAATGGCTTATTAAAGCATGGCCAAAGATGTAACTGCAACAGTCGCATAATTTATGATGAGTCAGACTCCAACAGCCACACTTTTTGGGGTCCAAAAAATACAAACAATCAACACTTTGTCACTTGGTAAGAAGGTTATTAGTAAAACTACTATAGTACATATGCCAATGTACTTAATTCATTTGAATGATTAGTAGGTTTGAATAAAATAATTAAAACAGTTTGAGATCTCCACAGGTTGGACTTTATCTTTTGGGAATGATGAGATTTATTACAATTAATACACGTAAACATGGGCAGGAGGACAAACAGGTTGAAATCCATGCTGAAATAATTGAGGTAACATTTTGCTGGTTGATAAAAGATAAACATGTTCTTCTCTATAATTTAATAAATACACTTTACAGTACATATGATACAACACATACACATAGTTGACAATGTAGTTAACAGTAACTGCACACGGACAGTCTGTATCCATGGAATTAGTCTCTGCCACATAAATGACCTGATAAATGAGACTGCATTGAGAAAAAGCTTTTACACAAGTGCTACCCTTCTCCCAAGAAAGGGAACTAAGACCTGTAAGCTGCGGCAACACAATGGCTGGTTTACATGGCAACGTTTTGACCTTACACTGTCACCTGAGGTACTCTAATGAAGAGCAACAGATGTCTAAATATCACTGAATGAACCAATAAGGGAGAAACAATCCAGTGTGCAGGGTTCTCTATTTCATTATCTCTCCACAATTTATTAAACTGCTTTTCTGTTGGTTTTTCAGGCTGCTCAACCTGCTCTCAGCAGCAGGACGGTGAAGCTGCAGTGCCACCACGTGGTCATGGTTTAATGACCAGTATGCCCTGGCTTGCTCAGACTGCGTGGGAGGAAGGTCTGTATGAGACCCAGGAACAGATCCGTAAACACATGCTGTGACCATGTGGCGAATAATGAGGCGTTTTATGCAGAGGGAAGTCAGAGAAGCATGTCACGGCAACTTCAGACTGACAGCTGATTGAAAGTATTTGAATTTTAAAGTCATGCTCTCCTCAAAGGGAGACTTAAAGTAACAGACACAGAAACCCCCTGATGTGTGTTGCACCCATAGACGTTAATTGATGCACAGAGCGTGACATGGAAAGTTCATTATTCAAAACATTATAATAACAATGGCACAAAAATATGACACAAAAACAAAAAACAGATTTGAACAATAAGGGACCGATTCAAATTATCTAAAGTTGGCTACAGTGCAAGTGCTTTCAGGGCATGTCCCATGCCACCTTTACGAGTTAAACACTGCAAAATCTGTACAGAAAAAAAGATGCAAGGGGCAAAGAAGCTGTGAAATCCCTTAATTATTCACAGGTGAGTTTTAGGCATAACATGAGTTCAACAATCAGAGTGTCATCTCCCATTTCCTTTAAAAGCCAGGTGAGCCTGTACCGGCAAGACTGCTATTTACATGGTGCATTTAGCAGTTTGGAGAAGCGAGCGGTTTCTGTTTAGGGCTGACCTCAATGCTTTAAAAAAATTAAATCGGCATGGTAACCAACATCTAAATCTGAATTTGCATGCTTCATTTTCTGTTTAGATTTTTAACCAGTAAACTGATGAAGGAAACTGACAAGAGGTGAAAAATGTCAGACACAGATGAGAACCTCAAGCAATGTGTCCTCATTGCAGTCACTAAGCCCCGCCCCCCCTTCAAGCAATTATATTGTCCATTTGATGAAGAAAAGGAACAAGCGAATGAGAGTTAATGATAACTCACTGAAAGTGCAAAGTCCTACCAAAGTCGGGTCTAGTTTGGGTGGTTTAGAGGCATATATGAATATGAGCCCCTACTGCTGAGAGTAATGCAGTAGGAGCAAAAATGTATCAGCAGCCAATATCACATTACATATGACAAATAGAAGAAAAATGCTACTGAAATATCAATGAAGTTACACTGCTTCTCCTGCGTTGATGTATTATTTCAGCCACCCGCAACCCATCCACACGCGCTTGTGGTTGTTATTAGTGTACACACATTGTGAACCCGCCTGCAGGTGCATCCAAAAAATGTGTCCTTTAAACAGCAGGTAAATACGCAGCCATTCTGATATTAGACCTCATTTTAAGAACTACATGTACCATGGGCACACAGATGGGCGCAAGTGCATTTACTACTTTCATAGCATGGGCGCTGGCCATGAAAATTAGAACTGCTTGGTCTGAAATTTGCAATGAAAGTCGTGCTGCACTGCATCCCACATCATGCTGGGTGTACGACAGAGTTAAATGAAGTCACAGTTGCTGTGGTTTTGGGTGAAAAAAACATTAATTGCAAAAGACTTTCGGTTACAAAGCGGATCTTGATGCACTGAAGATCACTTCAGCTCTCACCCAGCATTATACTTCCACATTCACAAACATGCATACAGCATAATGCCTGTGACACATCTGCTAACAGCTGACGACTGAGCAGATATAAAACAGGTAAGTATAACTTTACAGCCATTCGTAGTAGGATAATAACTGATATTGATGTAATAGGTTATAACAATTATTACAGTCCCTGGCTCATATTATAGCTATTATGGGGTTTAAGTTGTGACCTAAGGTACAAGGTAGATTTATTAGCCATTTTTTTTAAATGTAGTTTAAAAAATGAAATCAAATTTGTCCTTAACTCCTGCTATATCCCATCTCTACTTGACACTTGAATGCTTGTTTTGTTATCTGCTTTTTTTCTACATGTATTAACTGAAGGACTGCTTTGCATCAGGAATTTACAGACCCAATTCAAGCTTACACTGTCATTATTTTGATTATTATTTTTTTTTCTAAAACTTAAATACTTCTACCAAAATGAGGTGTTCCTCTGATCTCTCTGGCCATAGTAGCCAGAGGTAACGTATTAAATTTCTCCTATGACTGACTTTGTTCTGCTCTTCCTCTTTATATACATATTGTGACTTGACAGTATCTACAGCAACGCTCGTTTACTGACTAAAAACATTCATTTAACCCTTACATGTCATTGTAACTGTAAGGAAAAACTTGGAATTTGTACTCTCTGGGAGCAGTAACTCATTACAGGATGAATACTGCAGTTTTCTGTTACAACCTCACACTGGTTAAATATGTCCTCTCTTAATTATAAAAGCTAAGAGATATTAAAACAAACATAACAAAATCAATCATAGTTAATCAACTATGTAAAAGCTCATAGAGAGTAAACAGCAATCACATTCAATGTTTTTGTCAGCTTTTAAAAAAAGCCCAAACTGTATCAGTACGTCCACCAGGAGAAAGAGATCCAAGCCAGTTGAGGGTCAGAAGACAACAAGTAAGTGGCAAAGTTGTTTGAATAATTAGACCTAAATCTGGCAATCCTCAAAAGAAAAAAGTACTTTACTAGAGTAGAACTAGTTATTGCTACCGATGTCCTGAATCATCTTTGATTATGATCTAAAGGATATTTCAGTTACAGTACCAACTTTGCTTGATTAGGAAAGCGATTTTGAGAGGATGAATGCTGTAAATTATACAAAATGATTTTTTTTAGAAAAAGGATTAATTAAGAGCAGGACTGGAATTGAATATTCAAAATATTACTCGATGTTGTGTACAGAGAGCAGTGTGTTTCAGAAAGCAAAGTCACTATAAAAATTCAATAATTCTCCCTGGAAATAAATGTAAAATGACAATGAAATAAATCATATTTCTGACATCAAAATATTGAGTGAAGCTCTGAAAGAATAAAGAACACCGACATCATTCAGGATCCTTCATTTATCCTGTCCCCTGTGCTCCTCCCTCTGCTGCTGAGGAGATTCACTGCCTGCAGGTACCGCTGGTAAATGTTAAGATTTTATTGTAGTTACAGTAACGAGCTTCATAAACTTGAGTAGTTTATACCTCACTGTCTCCACTGTGGCCTCTCTGATCTGTGTAGCATGTATTTGTGTGGGTTAGGGTTAGTGAAGGAGCAGCGAAGACACAGAGAGCAGGTGATGATAGATTACACTAAAACGTTGAAGAAGCGCAGATAAAAGAACTGGTAATGTCGGAGATTATCAATACTACAGTTATTTAATAATTTAACACCGGTCCCTGTTTTATACAGGCAAGATTAACAAGGTTTAAGCTTCACGCATCAGCAGGGAAATGCATATAATAAAAGATCGATAGAGGATTTTATGAATTTATACTTGATCATTTCAATGAAGATCAAACTGAATCAGTTATTTTAACCCAGCCATAAATTAGACACCGTTATTTGGAAAAGTGATATTACTGAAATGCATTATGACCAATTTGCTATCACACAACATTTGTTGAGACAACAGTGCAATGTGATTTTGGAGAACCAGGTCATCTGGATGATATCTTTCAAAGTGCTAACATAAATTTAGGTCTTCCTTATTAGAACATGTGTTTGCCCAGAAAGGAAAGAGAGAAGACAGTTGATTCAGAAATCAAGAACCAACCCTAAAAGGATGACACCAGTCTGGAGTCCAGACTAATGAGTGATCACACTTCATCCCCTCTGCTCATGAACATGTGTAAGTCAGGGTTAGGGCGTTATATGAAATCTTAGAGTGGTATTGTTCAGCAGTTTGTAGTATTACTGGCCATAACTTCAGAAAGATTCATATCATTTATGAAAAATGTTTTCCTCTTTCAAACAAACTTTCATGGCGCCATGGAGCAAAACACGAACTCTCGGTCAGTAGCCAGTAGGAGGCATTCGATGTCTGAATGTTTTGTAACTGTACACATGTGGCAGAGTTGTCTAAATGTGAGCATGCTCAGAAAAAAACCCTGACTGGATAAATAAATTCAAGAAAAGTATGGCTGCTCTATGGCTTTTCCAACTGCACCCTGTTGGAGGAGCCCCTGCTTGGAGAGAAGCGAGAAGAAAATGTTTCCCGTTGTGGTGCAGTGTTGGTGTTTAGTCCAGGGGTACCTCTGACACAGTGGGTAACATGAAGGCTGTGGCCCGCTTAGATTCCTTCATCTTGTCCAGGCCGAAGAGGAGGTCCAACTGGGTGACTGGCCGCAACCGCTCCTCATCCACAGGTCTGCAGCAAAGAGGTCAGAGATCAGACACAGAAGAACAACAGCTGTGTCGCAGTTCTACAGTGCACACTTATCCATTACAGTATGTACTATATACTTTTTGCAGTAGTACACAAGAAATCTACACACTGTACTTGTCCATTTTATACTAAAAGAAAATTATACAATTCTTATGCTGTCAGACATCAATCACACTGTTTCTTTGGAAAGCCACTGCCAATTAAACAATGATAATATGTAAGATTTAGTGGCATCTAGTGGTGAAGCTGCAAATTGCAACCAACTGAAACTTGTTCTTTGTGCCAAGAATGTAGGAAAACTACGGTAATCACCGCGAAAATGCAGCCAGTGCCAGTGTTTGGTTTGCCGTTCTGGGCTACTGTAGAGGGACAGGGTATCTCTGTATGTAGATATATAGATATGTAGATATAAAAACAAATCTTAATTTCAGGTATTTTTTGGATTATTGTAAATATTAATATGAAGATTATGTTCTATTTCTGTGAATTATATTCCTCTAAATCCAACACACTAGACCTTTAAACTTCACAAAGAGACAGAAAGCTCTTCCAGAAGTGTCACAGTTATTAACCAAGTTTTCTAAAAGATGTGTCATCTCATTCCAAAGTTTAAATATCTAAATATGTATGACATATTTCATAATGCCTTTTTAAGAGTTGCAGTTTTTTTATATCTCAATCTCAACATGGCGAAAAAGTTGGTGTATTTGTACTCCATTTTCTTCTATGTGAATAATTGTGCTGCTGGGCAAACTTCTGAAAACACCACAGAATCAAGTCATTGATTATAGAGAACTACAGTAAGGCTGAACGTCATGTCTTGTATTGACTTAAAAACAACATGCTGAAACCTTGGTGTTTAGAGTGCTGAGAACTAAAAGTTAAAAATATTTCTTCTTTTAGCAATTGTGCCTCCAAGAGGGTTGCAATAGTCGCTTAGCAACAGCTAAAGCAGGGGTTACACAGATCAGATTTTTAGCCTTAATCAAATATAAGATGCTTTTAAAACCAACCAGATCCACCTCTGACATTCCAATTAAACTAAATTGCTTTATGCTGAAGCTGATCAACACTTTTAATAGTTCTCTGATCCGAAACCTGAAATTATTTTAATGCTTATCACGATTATAATTTCACTAGCGTGCATTCATGTTTTATTATAATTACAATTAGTTTACTATCCCATCAAAAACTGAAAAGAATGGGTAATTTGTAGAAAAATATTAAGTCAAATGCAAAGTTGGAGAGCACCAGTGTATACATCACTCAAAATAATACTGCTATCAGCTTTCAAAAACCCACTCTGGTCTAACCTCGACTGTTTCGGGAGGGTACTGTATTTAAACAAAGAGATGCTCAATGGACACAATGGTGATGAAATCTTGTGGGTGTTTGAATATGAGTCATACTTCTCCTCCTCCTCGCAGTCCTGCAGCTGCTGTGCGATCTGCCTCATCTGCTCCTTGCGGACGTAATCCCGGACTCGGTACATGGCGGCATCGCGGCAAAGCTCCCGGAGGTCACTGCCAGAGTAACTCTCTGTCTTCTCAGCAATCTCCTTCAGATTGATGGCATTGCTCAGCTGAGTAGAAAAGAGCAGCGATGTGAAACAATTATACAGACTCAATGTGTTGGCTGTCATAGGTCGTAGGCTGCGTTTGTTATTGCCAGTCAATGCCAACTGTACATGGCTGATCTGATATACTTAACAGGTGCAGATGTGACATGGTCTCTGAAAATGACAAAAGAGAGTACCAAGTAAAACAATTTCTTCCATGGCTGACTAGGATGAAAAGAAATAATATCTTACATTTTCCCCTGCTAAAATCAGCCTCAGGATGTCCTGTCTTTGTCTGGTGTTCTGCAGAGACAGAAGGACAGTGGTTCTTATTTGAAAAAACAATCACGTTTCAATGCAACCTATAAATGCAAAAAAGAATGTATCTATCAATTACAACTAATCACCAGTTTAAAGACGTACTAATCATCAGTCTCTCATTTACATTGCCTGAACAAATTAAATTTCATAAATAATATGTCTTAACATTTACTGCAAAAAGCTATCATTGTATTCATTTACAGTTTTTTCTTCTTAACATCAACAGCTCACATACATTTATGTCTGACGTGATAAGTGGCTGTTTAATGTACGAGAGCAAAAGATTTAGCACATGCTTTATGTGGTTTGGCCAGCAGCCACAGTTCAGTGAGTTTAAGCTGTGCCCCTTGACTTTATGTCTAGTTGAAAGCAATCAGTAAAATGTACTATTTCAATCACTATATAGAGATTAGCTGATGATATTACAAGAGTTGTTGTACAGGGGCACAGAGGTAGTTAAACAGAGGCTTATCCTGCTGCATAAAACTGCCCCCATACATTGACTAAATGTACATGTACCTAAATTTCACATATCAAACAAAGTGACGGTACACATGATTGTTTAAACATTTTACAAACTGTTTGAATTTATGTGTATTCATTTAGATAACAGATAACGACAACAATTTGTGCTGGTGTCTGTGCACGTGTCTCACTGGCAGGCCGACATGAAAACTGGCAGGCATCCTGCGCAGAATGGCTGGATCCACATCCTGGGGCCTGTTTGTCGCTCCCATCACCATCACCTACAATCATGAGAATCCCAATGTGAATTAATTAGGCCAATAAAACCAATTGCTGCGTTACAGAAGCTGTACAAAATATTCAGAGCTTCTGTGATTCATGTTGTCTGGGCACACTTCTCAACATGGAGATGGTCGATACGGCGGCCAGCAGCTAACGATGCATACATCACAAACAATGGCAACAATGCTGACTGAGCCTGCGGTGTTAAAGTGGGGGAAACTAGAGGTCTGGTGCTACACCTCTGCATCGACCTCCTGAGATGCCGTTTTCAGCGGTAATTGAGCACAGCGCAGGGCTAACCAGAGGAGCTAGGACTCCAACACACGGGGTGAGTGTGACTTCATTCTCTGCTCAGGATACATTTACTCCTACATTTCTTTTCATAGCAAATATTTGTTGCTTTTGTATTAATGCTATCGAATGCCATATACAGCTCCTCAAACTATGTCATGCATGCAATGATAGGAGCATCTTTTCAAATACTTTTCCAAAGACTGCACTTACAAGACAAGTGAAACCTACAATCTGGTACGCACATTACAGTAAAGGAAAGAGCAATAGTAAAGTCACCTGGGTGGTTGAGGAAGTGTCCAGGCCGTCCCACAGGCTCATGAACTGGGCCTTCATCATGGCTGTGGCCTCATGGTCCAGACTGGAGCGGTTCCTCAGGAATGACTCTTAACACACAAAAGCAAAAACAAGGATGAAGACTGTGTTTCGACAAAACTCACATGCATAACAGACTGAGACCAACAAGTCAAATCAGTTTGGGCAATTCATGGGGATCCAACAGGATTAGACCAGACTAGACTGATATTTCTCCTTTAATAATAAATGGATTTTAGCCTGTCCTGTTTTCAATCACAAGAGGTTTATAAACTGTGAGGGGGAGCGTGGACATGAGGCAAAAATACTGTGTGAGGTGAAAGGGACAAGTACATGCCGGTGTTCTACAGGAAGTTAGTTATTGTAGAGGCTGTAACACACAGCAATTATGGCACAATCCCAAAGTAATCAAGCTCACCAATCTCATCGATGAAGATGATGCAGGGCTGGATTTTGACAGCCAATGAGAAGACAGCCGCAGTCAGCTTCTGTGATTCGCCGTACCACATGTCTGTCAGCGTGGAGGCCTGAAGGTTGATAAACTTGCAACCCGAGGCTTTGGCTGTTGCCTTGGCGATCATGGTCTTCCCACAACCCGGAGGACCAAACAATAAAACACCTGCAAGGACAAATTATGAACAGAAAATAGGAATGTGTTTCTTTAACCTCCTGTTATGCTTTTGCTCAAAGTACTAAAACTACCACTTAAAGTGGTGAAATCCCTGTATAATATTCACAGTACTTTAATGTCTATAAAATGCATCTTGTTTGAGCAAAATAATAAAATGTAAATTTTAACATGACTTATTTAATAGACCTTATTATTTAAGGATACTGTGACTAATATGGACTATTACTGGCAACGGTGGGGAGCTATTTTGCCTAACTTGGGCTTCTCTAACCGAGACGGAAAATTTGGCCCAACTTCCTGCATACTTTCTAAAAGTTACATGATATAAACAAAGGCGGGAGACTAAGGATGGAACTGAATTTCCATAACAGCTAATTTTGGAGGCTGACTCATCCTCAAGCTCTGTATAAAGCTATGTGCTAAACAGTAAAAGCTCTCGACAGAAAGTGAAGTGTTCCTCTCAGAGATCGTCTCCTGTCAGGCTGCCAAGTGAATAAATCTTGTCAGATGGGCTTTGGCACAACGCTCGAAATAAAGACATGATGCACCGGATGGTTATCTAACAATAATGACAAAGAAAATGGCTACCACATAATCCAGTGTGTCTTTTTAACAACTTAGTTTGCAAAAGTCATGAATTTTAAAACCGAGTTTTAAGTGAGCTGGCTTTTGATGTGCGTCAACATCACTCAAAAAACACATTTCTAATGGTTTAGGAAATCATGGACATTGTGTCTGTCCTCCTGTCTAAAGAGGAAAAGGATCATCCAGACTGTTGCCAGTACAAAGGTCAAAACCTAGCATCTGTGACGGTATGGAGAAGTGTCAATGCCTACAGCATCACATCTGTAAGGGAACCATGATTGCTGGGAAATACAAACAGGTTTTGGAGCAACATATGCTTCCATCAAGATGAAGTCTTTCTCAGGGATGTCACTGCTTATTCCAGAAAGACAATGCCAAGCCACATTCTGCATGTGTTACAACAGATTGGTTTTGCAGTGAAAGAGTGGGGGAACTTGACTGGCCGGCCTGCAGTCCAGACCTGTCTCCTATTCAACACTTGGAGCACATTATGAGGCACAAAATACTACAACAGAGACTCCAGGCTGATGAGCAACTAAGGTCATATATCAAGCAAGAATGGGAAAAACATTGGTTTTAAAACTTCAAAAATTGGTTTCCTCAGTTCCCAAATGCCACAGACAAACAATGACATGAACCTGTTGTGTTAAGTTATTTTATTAATTGACTGTTTGCAGTCTATTATGCTGTCCTTTGTCTTTAGTGGGCCAAAGACAATTTTACACCCTGGTGGACAATAAAGATATATTCTATTCTATTCTATTCTATTCTAGTGTCACTAAGAATCAAAATCAAAATTCATTTATAATTACAAAACAGCAACAATTAAGTTTATCAATTTGAACATCAGAAATTTTGTCTTTGTACTGCATTCAATTGAACATAGGTCAAAAAGGCTTTCCAAATAATTGCATGATGTTTTGTTTACATTTAACACTGTATCCTAACTTTTTTTTTGGAATGTACGTATCTTAAACTACCTTAAAGGTTATGTGTATAATCTGACCATTGCAGTCCTAAATAGATGGCATGCTTTGGTACCTTTAGGAGGCTGAAAGAGTTTGGATCCAGCTAAAAGGTGTCTCTTCTGAAAGGGCAGGATGACTGTGTCTTGCAGCTCATTGATGACTTCATCCAGACCTGCTATATCTCTCCAGGACACCTGCAGGAAGGTAAAGTTCGGTGAAGAGCAATGATGAAAAAATGCAAAAATGTCACAACACTTGATAATCTTCATGCGATGACTAATGACTGAGGATTACAACTGTTACCTTCATTGTTTGCGGATCGACTAGATGAGATGCAATGTTCATCTCATACTCTGTTAGTTTGACACCCTCAACGCCAATCCTCTTCATCAGCTGTTCTGCCTAGAGAGAGGAAACACAAAAAATAATTTATTTAAGCTGCCAAAATAACCAAAATAGCATGCTGGCTTGCATACTGCCAACTGTGACTGGTTGCATCATAGTATTTTTGACATACTGCATTTTACATTCCATGTACTGGGAGATAATGACTCTTCTGACATACCAAATAGTATGGTAGTATGGGTATTGTAACGTACAGATGGTGTGAAAAGTGCTGCTCCAGTCATTACTTTCATTTATGAAGCATATACACTGGTACACTGACAGCAGAGACCCCACAAATAATTTAAACCACCATCAATCTTTTGCCATGTGCTTATGTTCTATATACCCTTTTCTTGGCTTGGCTTTTCTGTTTGGCGGTGGGGTCCATAGCATCTACAACCCATTTGATGCTGTAGTAGGTCGCTGCTCCAAAGATGGTCAGCCTCAACAGCATGCCCACCACTTCATTCCTGGACAATGGCCGCAGCAGGGCCTCTCTGGGAAGATCTTTAAGCAGCATCTCTGCTGGCTGATGTCAGTCCATTTGCTGCAAAAAGATGTAGAGGTGAAACAGACAGAAACTACAAACAAACCATGTAGATACAGTTATACTAAACAGAGGTCATAAGAACCAGAAATGGCAATTTGTAGAAATTTGCAATGTAAGTCTGTCTGGTGCAAGTGTACCTAGGTTCTACTCTGTGATGTACACTATAATCCCATATCACTTTACAAATCACGCAATTAAATGTTGTTTGCAGTACATTTCGGTATTTGAATGGCAATATTGCAAGTGTAGAAAAATGTCTCTACATCTATTGCTCTTTGTTGACTATGAGCATACACCGTGAATGGTAGCGAGTTGGTTGAACCAAATCATAAAGTTTTTAAATTTCTGTGACGTAACACAGACTACTGCTTGTCGCATAAGACGTATGCCGAACTGAAGAGAGGCCTGGGGTCATTAGCCACATATCGCTAAATAATGTCTGTGAGGCACGACCGTTAGGATATTTGCAGTAGTACATAACTTGTTTAAATTTCTTACTTAAGTTAAGAGGGGGACAAAAAAAGCTCCCACCGTGAAGCTAATCCTGCCTTCACTTACTCACAATATGTAGTACTATCACTATTTAAGCAGGTCATTTACATACCAACACAATGTCGCTATTTTACGGTAACAGTTGCTTTATATCCATGGTTTACTGCCAAGGAAGAAATCCTCTTATTCGCCAGTTAGCATCTCCAGGCAAGCTAAAGCTAACGAAGCTGAAAGTAACAAGCACCAGCCTGTCTGTATTTTTTTATAAAACCCCTGTTGGCTGATTGAACCATTTCATCCTCACTCTATATGTCGTCATGCCTAAATGTTACGTCCCTCGTACGATAAAAGACAAAACAGTCCTACTTACTAAAGACGGGAAACAACAGCACTGCAGTAAAGATGCCAAAACGCTGGCATTAAAGGTGCACCACGTTTTATAACTCGGGTAGAAACAAACACATTGGTTCCGGGATTTGTTTCTATCCACCCGGTCACTGAAAAGGCATGTTCCCAACAGTCAGCCACTGGATGGCAGAGCTTGCGCACAGATAATATACACAGCAGCACCATGGACAGCATCTACATTACTACAGCAGGAGGATAAGACTGTAGAGCAAAGTTGCAATGCTGAAAAAAGCAGTGAAGAGATGTTAGACCAGCAGCTATAAATCATTAAGTGTCCATGTCCACGTTGGAGGGAAAAGTGGAGGTGGGAGGTTTGATGAAAATAGGAATTTAAATGGCTTCATAAAGTAAATCTCTTTCTTATCTCATTCTAAATTTCAGAAATTAAGAGTAGGATTTTGGAGAAATACATTTTATTTACAACAAAAGGAGAATATGTGTAACATAGAGATGTGATATGGAATAAAATACCTACTTAAATTGTTTTAGTACAGATACAAATTATTCTAAAAGCCAAATTTTCAATCTGTTTTCTGTCTTTTTTTTGTCCATCATGCCATAAAGTAAAACACACTCTAATATCTTTTGAAGCAGATTTTCTTTTTTTTTGCTAGAAATTGCTAGGGATATGTTGATTAGACTGTGATTGGACACCGTACACCCAAGCATGTCCTGGGGTAGGCTACATGCAAATATACCCCATATATAGCTTAAATCTGAAGCCATAATCTGTATTTGTTTTCCACTAATTTCAAGTGGTGTCTGATGCTGGATAGTTCAGTCTTCTTAACAGCAGTCTAAAAAGATAAGGCTGTAACAAATGGGCTTCTCCTACAAGCAATTTATCACGCATGGGCTGAAGGGATTGTTAATTGTCACAGATTGTGTGCTAAATTTGAAAATGCTGCTACAGCTTTCTTTCCAGATTGGTCTCTTCTTCAGGATTTCATCAGTGAAATACAGTACAACACTGCTAAAAAGAAACTGTAGTGTAGAAGCATAAAAACAGCTACTATAGCTCCATATTTTGCAACCTTTAACACGAGAGGATTGAATGAACACACATGTTCCTTGTTGGTAGTTTTCCCAAGACAGACAGCTCTTGCATTAACTTAAATGCTGCACCTAGGGCAAAAATAAACAATAACAGTTTTTATTGTAACATTCACCTCCCAGTCCATGGGAAGTGTAGCACAATCTGGCACAGTTTGCCACTCTTCTCTCTGAGCATAATTAACTGGATTTAAAACAATGGGCTAGAAAAAGGGGATTTTTTTCTCTTCTTTTTTTCTGCTGTGCATTTGTGTTGGTTGAAAACCTCCAACACCACCCCACCCCCTCTTGTGTAGTCCAATTAGTTGTCCAAATTGGATGCATGATTCCATCCTGCACAGTTCCAGTTTTAAGCGTCCAGTAAAGTTAAATTCACCCTTGTTGTTGAAAATGGCACACAGGCTGCTATTGCGCACACCTTTGGCTGTGAAAATGCTTCATAAAAAGCTTTAATCCCCCTGTACTGCAGCAGTGAGTCCCAGGAGATAGCAGGCTGACAGGGCCATTTTGATGGGTCTGGGCATGAAAGCGCAGGCTTGTGTATCTGCAAAGTGCAGCCGGGGCTCCCACAACGACTTGCACCTCGCCCAAACAACCACTCTCAAGCATGTGGGACCAAAAAAACACATTCAGCTCCCATGGCTGTCAACCTCAACCATACCACAGCAGAAATAAAGCTCTCTGCTTGCAGCTTTCGCATGCCAAAGCTGCACTCTTTGGAGAAAACAGACTGGCAACTGATTGTTTTGCAGCAAGAGATACGAATCCCTGCTGATGGGAAATGCTTGTACTATTATGTGTTATTGTATGTACCAGCCAGGTTATAATTATTTCAGCGACTACTGGACAGTGAATATATATCTATCTTTTAACTGCAGGAGTTAAAAGACTTCGGTAAATGTTGGCTACACACAGCAGTTAATTACCCTTTCAATCTCCCAGGAAGAGATATTATCTCTTGCAGGATAAAGAATCACTTGGAAGTGGATTATTTATTTGCCTTGTGCCCAGAGGAACCGAAAGGATTTATTTTGGGAAAACACCAAGTGCTGGAACTGGACCACTCACCTGAGTATATCCACTTTTGAACATCAGTAGATTGTCTTTTTGCTCCATTCTGTAGTGGTTGATTTTTCTCTCATAGATAGCAGATTCAAATTACCTGAGGTTTAAAAACATGATCAAATATTCTACAAAGTTAGCCATTACTGAGGGTTTGTTTAGAAGGTCTTAACTCATTACTTTCTTGATAGTGAATGCACTTTTTACAAATGCTTTATAGATCAGTTGTGAGCCATTAATTAGAACGACTTTTGGGTTGCCAGGTTGTAAAAAGTTCCTCATCTTGGAGTTAATCTTCTAGATGGGCACTTTTTTTTTTTTTAGCTCTAACCCTTTATCAATATGATCTTCTAATAAACAAATGGCCTTCTAAAAAATGTGTTGAGTCTGGACCAACACTCATTTATTAACAGCTTATTAGGATGTGTAAGTGTAGATGTGTTACTTCATTAGAAAATGTGAAATGTGCATTACCACCATGTATTTCATTATTACCAAATGAAATGCATGAACACCAGGCAATGTGCGACTGATCCATAAAGCATTTGTAAACCATCTCATGGGTGGCAAAATGGCCTGGCCGAGCATTGGCCAAGCTCAACACACAGGGAAGAAATAAGTCAGGCCACCTCTGGTTGTCTGAATTGGCTAATTGTTGGTATAATGATGCGCCACAAAATAAACTGGCCCAATTCTGGCCGCAGACACTGCCCTAATTGGCCTGTTATCAAATAATTACCTGGCTCAGCATTGGCAAGAACTTCACATGCCGGACGAAAGAACTGAGGCCGGATCCAGTTGTTCAATTGAGCCCAATAAACTGGACTGGCTCTGGCTTCAGACACTGGCATCACTGGCCGATTATCAAAAAATCACCTGGCCCAGCACTGGCCAAAACTTGGACTGACAGAGGAAAAAAGTTGGGCTGCATTCGACTGCCTGACTCAGCTGAGGCTCAGTATGAATAACGCCCCAGAATCAGTCAAGCCTATAGTTCCTGATTCATAGCTGCAAATGCTTCCATCACCAGCCTGTTATTAAAATTTGACCTTGCCCACGATCGGCCAGAATTTGGTATGACGAAAATAATAAGCTGAGCTGTATCCAGTTTTCAGAAATCAGCCCAAATGGGCTGGCATGATTCTGGGTCTGCCATCACTAAACCGTAATCGCACCCCCCCAAAATGCCCAAACCAGCCATTGTATGGCCCAGTTGTACTTTAGATTATCAAGCAGCAGTGTCAGACCTAGCTTAATATTTAGCTAATAGAGCCATAAAATGCTGAAATCCCAAACTAATTAACAGTAACTTTAATTCCTAGGCTATTAATAAAGGTATAATTAACATATATCATAACCTTTGCAAAATTTCAGAAAGTATTAAGTAGTGGTGCCAAAAATTTCATTCATGCTGTAATATTTATTAAAAAAAAAACCCACAATGGTGTGCAATCAACCAGTGTCCCTCCTCTATCACATTGGTTCCTGGTTGCCCTTTTTGGCACCTTTTAGCTGCCAACTGTTCCAACTGTGTGTTATATAAATGATTCATGCCTATTATATGACAAATAAGCCAATCACTGTCATTTGGCATAGATGAAAAGACAGAGGGCTGAGCAGACGAAAGGTGCATGAAAGAAGCGTTGTCTGGGTGAGACTCGATACTGCTAGACAAAGGGATTTCATAGGGTGCTGAGGCTTCCTCGAGCATCCCGCGGTCTTTGTTCATTCTGCCAAGGTAACTCGCGCAAGTCGACAACCCACTGACATTGCCAGAGAAAGATGATTACAGCTGTAGTTCCAGACTGACAGCTTTCTCTAGTTTCCTCGAGATACTGACAGCATGAAAAAAAACTGTTTAAAAAATAGTAATAATTTCTCCTCCTCCTTCATCACCTGAGACAGGTGAGAAGGCTATGCATTCCCAGTGGCACATCTATTCATGCATATAGATTAGGCACATATCAGACTTCTTTCTCTGAAGAGGAAATCAGTTTGTTTGGTGAATCAGTGAGATGGAAATTTGGGGTAAATAAGTGTTTTAAAATATTTCATACCATCAAAGACAGAAGGTGTGTTTTTTCATACTGTTTTTAGAAAGTAAACTTTTTTTGCTGTCATGTAGGATTTGACAGCAGGATGATAATGATGTCAGCTGTAGAAGATGGCAGTATTTTGAATATAGTCAACATCTGCAAGGTCGACAGTGGGAACCCAATTATCCACTGCAACCAAGGATTGTACTTATAAACATAGTAACAGTGAAAAGAGGAAGAAGAAAAAATATAATAGTGCAGCACAATAAACATATCATTACATTAACAGTTGTGTGAAATCCAAACACAATGTCACAATCAGTTCAGGTTCCCTAGAGACAACTGGTGAAACAAGTCATGGCATAAACAGTCTTAAGAAAATCATCTAAGAATAAAAGTGTTATTTTTTGTAGCCTGGAGACAATGATAGCATGTATGGCATCTGTCACATGAACGTTTCTTTCTGCACTGCATGTAAATCTGTTCCAGCTTGTCATATGTGACAGGCTGCTGGTCCTTCTCATCTGCCTTTCAAAATGATATGTTCAGCCAGTGTGTTTTTTCATTTCAGCTCACACCCACTTGCTCAGTCGTTGTGCAAATGAATGTTATACTGCAATCAATCAGAAATTAAAAGAGTAACGCCCATTCAGCATGTTTTTTGACATTTAATTGGCTCTGTTTACAGTTCATGTCGGATTGACTGAATGGGTGTGATCAATGTTCATTGTCTTTTCCCCCAAGGTTATTATTAGCCTGCATCACAGATGTACAATAAAATGTCAATTGTTTCATGTATGGTTTCTCTCTGTGACGGTTAATATTACATAACATCATGGTAAAGTAAGTGAGTATTGTGACTATCATCATTACAATAAAACAGTAGCAGTGATTCGAAAGCTTAAGGTGATTCAGTCAGAAATGAAATATGACATTCATGAACTTCTGTTTCATTGCACTCTTCAAACTCTGATCTCTGCTCCTTGTGTCACCTCTGACAACTGTGAAATATTCATTAGAATGACTCTCTTGCATGGTCTGACTTTAAATGCGGTGCAAGAGATGAAATTTTGCTATGCTCACAGACTGGTCAGTCTAATGGAGGAATCCAATTTACCAAAAAAAAAACAAAAAACAAAAGAACAAGAACAACTACAAGTTCTATAAAGTGGTAGCATTTGTATTTCAGAATATTTTGTAGTTTTGATGAGTGAGTGAAACACTTGTGGAGGAACAGCTTTAATGAACAGTTACACATGAGCAAATGCAGGCAAGTGACCAATGAGTCCTATTGAAAGTAGCTTGCCAGCTAGCTAGCTTGCTAATAAATAAATAAAATATGATGTTGCAACATTTTCTATTTCCTTACATTCCTGTCCTGTCTCCCGACTCACTCACAACAGGGCAGCATCTCATTTTTGTCTTAAGATTTTTTTTTGGCTTTTGCTTTTATTGTAGATAGGAAAGCTAAGTGTGAAAGGGGGAGAGAGAGGGGGATAACATGCAGCAAAGGGCCGAGGCCGGAATCGAACACGTTGCAGCGAGGACTTAGCCTCTGTACATGGGGTGCCACTCTGCCAGCTGAGCTACTGGATGCCATGGGAAGTTTATATTTTTAATGGCCAGTGTCATACAATATTAGTTGAATAGGTAGGACAACAATCAATAATCACTCCTCTGCTTTTGTTTAAAGCTGTGAAGTTGAACTCCATGCAATGCCAAGATGCAAATTTACATTTCCACCAGATAAGATTATTTTATTCATTTCCTTGCTCATGTTCACTGGCAGTGAATGGGAGCCAAATATTTGCCAATGTTTATGTTTATGTGTATGCCAATGTATATATATATATATATATATGTGTGTGTGTGTGTGTGTGTGTGTGTGTGTATGTATATATATATATATATATATATATATATATATATATGTGTGTGTATATATATATATATATATATATCACTCTTCTATCAGTATCCTAGATTTTGATTTATTGTCCCAGAGGGATAGTTATTTTCACAGCCAGTGCACAGAAACATACTGATATACACATACACAGACCAAGATATAGATAAAGACTGCATGCAGAATCTTCATGAATGCATTCATCATGCAGCTCACAACAATGTCAACAAGGCAGATTGTTTAGAGCTGCTGCAGAGGGGACAAAACTACTGCTGAAACAAGCTCTACTCCATTCAAGAGTCCTGGATCTCCAGCCAGATGGAAGTAATGTGAAGTGTTGATTGAGGGGATGATCAGTGTCATTGTAAGTGCTAGGTGTTTGATAACTCTGTGGCTCATATCTGAAAGACTGGGTGTGGGAAGGCAGAAAAATTCTTTTGGAGGTAGATGACTTTGCTTCATATTTGTGAGGCAGACATGATAGAAGTATCAATAATTTCATCTAAATCTCTACAAATATATAGTCAGTTTTAACATAGTGCAAGAATAGCACAAGCCTATAAGCATTATGTTTTTGTACATTATAATTCTATAATAAAGCAATTTTCATGAAATACTTTGCTTAAAGGTATACAATGCAAGAATTCCCAACTTAAAAACTAAAAGCACAATTCAAAGAAAATTTAAAAATTTAGAAATTTAGAAAAGAAATGATTTCCTAATTTTAGGTAATTCTTATGACACTAGTGTTTGTTCTAGTGTTGTTTAGTTTTAATTAGTTACTTGATGCTGTAAAATGGTTGTTTTACATCATAACTTATAGCTGTGTGTTCCATTTGAATTGCTCATAATCAATAGTTCTGCTCACAAGTGGCTGTAACTCAGTGTTGCAAATATCATTACTGCACCAACCGTAGCTTCAAAGTTTGTCCCCAGTGTAAGATGGAGGAGGCAGTGTCTGGGAAATTTTGACTACAGGTTTTATAGTTGGGGAAGTGGAGACACATTGTCCATCTTTAATAACAATCGATACAAACTAGCTTCAGCTGCCTAGCTAGCGCTCTCAAAGTTGTGAAAAGGTCAACCAAGACAGCAGCAATGGCACCAAGGCCTCACCACACTGCCTCCACACATCCACCATGGTTACATCCAAACCACTCACCTGAAAAGCTGGAGCTGACTCCATAATTTCCATCTGGCATGAATCATTCTGAGCCATGGTGATGAAACTGAAGTGAACAGCCCCTATTCCTCAGGTAGATACTAATAAGAAAAGCCCCGGGGGTGTCAGGTGGGGGGCTTGTATTTATGTACGTGTGAGAACAATGGCAGCAGTACGTGGGTCTCTGAAAAGCATGGGAATGGCAGAACTCCTCTGACAAGGAGGACGTTTAAGTTCAGAGCGTGTGAGACTTGTCCCGTCGAGTGAAAACAATTGGCCAGTTCCAGCTCCCATTCATCAAAGTGACAGCACTTGGCCACGTGGAAATGAATGAATAAATAAAGGAGAATGCATTCAGTGTGCAGATGAAGTGGAGCCTGCTGGGTAGACGCTGTCAGAGAGGACTGTCAGTATGTATACTATTCAGCCCTTGTTGGCAAAAATGACATCCCCCATGACTGAGATGCTCATTGCATATGGTTTTCTCCTCCCCACCACACTATACATCACACACAAATGATTTCTGACAGTGAAAGTAAAACTTCATCCTTCCAATTCCCCCTTTCACCTCTCATCGACTGATATTATTGCCCCTGCTGTGCTGCTGCCATGGCTGGCCTGTGGCTGGGAAAAAACAGGAGCGGTTGACCTCTGTGATCTCGCGCACATCAACATCCTATTCTTGACTTTGACTGCGAAAAGAAGAGTATTTGTATTCACCCCATGGGGATACAGAAAAGTATGCTTCACCCCTCACTACCCTGCTCTTGAGCTATGACCTGCCACAAATTCATTATTGATCATCACTTTCTGTTGCTGCTGAGCTGCCTCGGTTATCTACAGACATCCATGCCGGCCTACAAGCCTCGTTCCATGTGCAACTCACAAGAAATCAGAATGTCTTTGATAAGGAGGCAGTCTCTGCTGCTGAGGTTGTGCTGTCGACACATTGGGGTCATCTCACTGAATCCTTTGTCTCTTTTATCTGTGGAGGGAAGAAAGTTTATGAAATCACTGCGGGCATGCTCTCTGTGATCCATCAATGCTGTTTGAGCATTTAGGTTGCAGTAAATGCAATGAACTGTTCTTTTTGAATAGCCTACTTTTAGCATGTCGTAGTCAATGTATATATGGTAACCATTATTTAAATAAAGGTATAGCATGACATACAACTTTCTTTTTTTTTGAGTGAAATGTGAGGATCAATATAACTTTCATCTTTGATTGCCACATATTAAGCAAGACCATAGATGTATAAAACTAGATGTCCAACTCCAATATGCCCCCCTATTCAGTCCAGTGGAATTGCTTGCCTGGCACAGATGCTAAGAAAACTGTGAATGGCCACTAGGAATGATTGGATTGGAAGTATGGCTGAGCAGCATTGTGTCCGTATTTCTGTATAGTATACAAAGTAAGTCCTTCGTGTTCAATGTAAGGAAATTCATCTTTATTCAAATGGATAGAAACACCACAGAGGAAATAGTGGAAAAGTTCATTTGGGATGTCTTCTGCTGTATAATCTTGTGGAATGTTTGCATGGAGCAGTAAGGAGACAGTGCATACGGTCTGTCCGAAATCTGCAAAAGTTAAATTTTTCAATTCTGGATTGAAAAAAAAAAAAATGGAAGGAGCTGTTTTGCAAACACATCAGAGTGGAAATTAGGTGCAAAACAAATCCACCTTCTGCCACCTCCAAAGCTTTCTAGTTAACACATATCTCATTTGTTTTAGCAATACAAAAACCAAGGTAAAAAACAAAAACCGCAAGCTGTTGTGTTGTAGCTGTTTAGGACTTACTGTTTCCAGTCTTTAAGCTAAGCCAACTAACACAGATGAGATGACATCAGTATCGATCTCCTCATCCAACTCATGGCAAGAAAGCAAAAAGATCAAGGATCATTTCCCAATAGGCTGTGTCAAACTATGCTTTTAATGGTGTAATGTGTAGGATTTAGTGGCATCTAGCAGCAGAGGTAGTATATCCCACCTAACTAAAACTTCTCTGGTGTGCCAAGCCTGTAGGATAACTATGGTGGCCATCTTGAAAATGTGAATGGCCCTGTCTATAGACAGTGTTTGGTTTGTTCATTCTGAGCAACATGATGAACTCAGTGGACAAGGACCTGCTCTCCATTTACATATTAACAGCTTATTCTGAAGTAACTAAAAGACAACGATTCTTATATTCAGGTGAGTAATTAAAACAAGTCTATTTCAATGTCTGTCCATTTCTGTCAATATATCCCTCTAAATCCCATGCACTGGATCTTTAAAATATTTATGTAAGTTTGCATAAAAACTCTATTTTGCAACAGTGGCACAGGAACATTTCATCTGTATCATTTGTCATTCACAATCACTTTAAATGCATCACTCAGTTCTAACTTTTTATGGGATACCTTGGATCAATCCATCACCGCATGAACAAAACAGAATTTAACAGCGCAAGCAACTTCTTTCTTCTTTTGCGAGGACAAAAACCTCTTATTTTCCTTATGAGCTGGACTCCCTCAGCTGTGACATATTGTTCTGAAAGTGACAACTTTATCATAAATTACAAACAGGCAGCATGATGGCACCCAACTTTAGCCTCGGGTAAGCAGCGGGTGGTGCAGGGAGTCTTATGTTGCTTGGCTGCACAACAAACCATATTGATTACCACTCATGTTTCTTTTGAATCAATCTCCATCACCCATTGGCTATTTTCTCCATTATATTTCATTTGGGAGGACGGATGATGGAGTTGGCTGACTGCGTCTATGGAGCCTATCTGCGACGCTGCAGAGATTCCATCAGGAGATTTAGCATTGTCTCCATCACACCAGGATTGACTAATGGAAAGAGGCACATCACTGTCACTGCCTGCACCTTCCCACCCTCCCTTATCCTCCCTCTCTGTACCCCCTGGGGATCCAGAGACAACATTTACTTTGGCTGATTAAAAACCCTGTCAAATAACACCTTGGGTTTAGGCTAGACATCCTGCATGACAGGTGATATATGGTTTTGTCTCTCTCTCTCTCTCTCTCTCTATATATATATATATATAACCATACATATTGGATGTGTTACACTGTATATGTATATTTGCAATGAAAGAACAATTTTTAGTTTGATGTTCCTGTCTCTGTGAACCACCGATGAAATGCCTGGTGCTGACGCTTCACTGTGCATTTTTTATTCAATGCATCAAGTTTTTCCTGAGGCACATCTGAAATAATAAAACATTTTTCATGTCAATCAATGTCCAAAAACAATGAATATCCTTCCATATTTCTTTATTTATGCTCTGACAGGAAATTAACTCAGCAGCTGTATTATACCCCCCTCCGATCTGAGACATTCCTCACTATAACAGCGACCACACGTGGTATGTTTATCCTCGAACACAATCTAACTTTTGATTGTTCCTCGATAAGCCGAGTTGTTGGATGGAGGCTCTGTGTGGAGCGGATCTCACTCGGCTGGTGTCAGCCAGATTTATTTTTCCTCCCAGCACTGGGGCTCGGTCAGTGCTCAGCTCAGCCCAAACCCCCCCCGGTGCTCTCGCCAATCTATCAAGTCCATCAGTGTTTCATGTAGCCTGAGGGACACTGGCTGGCAGCCCAAATGAGCTTCCTCTTCCTCCTCCTCCTCTCGCTGTCTGAGCCATAAAGGCCTGCCGATGTTCACTGGCTGTTTTGGATTTCTCTCCTCAGATAGACTGCAGGATGTTTTTTTACTGAAATGTTCGATCTCCTCAGATCTCCTCGGTCAAAGTGACAAGTAAAGGGAGTAAACTACAACACTACCTGCATCGCAGACTTTTAAAAAATGAAAAGAAATAGGAATGAGGGGTGCTGAGACATGTACCGTGTAACCGCAATGTTCCTGACTCCCTGGATCAATTGGAACCTTGAATCATTGTTGCATATTACAACCCACTCTCTTTCTCTCCCCATATTTAAAAGATGTAAATATAAAAAGAGAGAAATGACATACAGTGAAAGACCTGTTTACACTGATTCATTTACTACTGATACCATGAACTACCGCTCTTTGGTGACCGAAAAAAGTATGAGAGTGTAATTTAATTGCTGATACACTTACCACTGACAGCAGGATGTTGTCGTTCAAGGTGTTCTCACAAACTGTACATTTTCCTATGAACAGTAATGCACCCAAATTTGTACATATTCCACATACTTTGAAAGGCTGCAATCACCTGACTAATGCACATATTCAAATATATTACATAGGGTCATCTCTACACGTATTAATAAGCCAAATTCATGTTTTCAAAATTTCTTGTAATGATGAATTATCTTTCACCATGCCTGCAATTCAGTTCATTGTAAGACAAAACACTCTCTACTACACTGAATATATATTTTGCATTTACTGTCTTGAAAATCAAGTTTAATATTTATTTTATAGCACTTAGTCTTCATATGATATTGATCAAACAAAATATGGACAACTGACATACATAATGTAATTTGCATATTTATAATAGTAGCCAACTACAAGTTTACTTTTTTTTTTACCATGAAATGTTATTGTATACAGTAAAATAAGGGTCCATAATTTTCTGTTTTGCATCACTGCTAAAAGAAAAGAAAGCAGACTCACTGCCAGTTGCAGACTTTGTTCATTTTCAGTTAAATGTAAACATTAGTGCTTTTTATTCAGAAAACCCCACCATTTTTACATTTACTTGTATTTGTTTATAGGGCAGACCTGACACATCTTAAGTGGTGGACGTGCTGACGTATCGCAGCAACGAGGCCAACACAATGTGGGATCTATGTATATATATCTATAGTTAATTGAGTTAGCACCTTTAGCTGCTAGCCACCGGCTCTGCCACTGCCCTGTTGAGAACCATGTGCAGACAATCCAGCCTCAGACACTGAATCATAGGAATGCTCTGAATATCGCCTACAGCTCCTTTAATGCTAAAAATGTGCAAGCTACATTTTAACAGAACATCACATAACATACTATGCTTTTTAGTATTGAGTGCAGCAGTATTACAGTGCGTGGGACAGGAACCCACACATTCATGGTGTCTCTGGCCTAGAAAGATAGAAATCTTAAAAGCTGGTGCTGCTGGTGTGCCCCTGTGGTGACGAAAAAGAAGAGAACTTTCAATCTGCTCCAATTTCTGTGTACTGTAAACTTCCAGATCAGTCAGTTAAAACTTAGAATACTGCATAAATCTTCTGTCATAACATCTTAAAATAAATTTTTGGTGTGGGGAAAAAAGATCATTAAAAAAGGGCACCAACCAGAAATCATCTGAGTTTTGGTTGGTGCCCTTTGTTGCAGGATGGAAGGAGTACTCCCCAAATCTTAGAACGATTTATCTTTTAACGCTCGTGATCTTTGGCCAGCTGCTGAGCTCTAAAGGAACACATTTACACAGACTGTGATTATGCTCTCAAAAGGTCACCACGGTGAAAAAGTGCTGGTAATCGTGTATCTTGTCTAAAATCAGTGAGAAGTGGATTAGAACTATTTTATGAGGTCCTGGCTCCCGCTCTCTCATTTTCTTGTTGCTAAGTGACGGGTTCATGTGGAGTTTTTGAACAATGCGGACCTTTCACACTGTCATGCCAAATAACTCATACATCTATTTTTTGGGACCCTCAAAGGGCATATAAGAAATTGTTTGCTGAGACTAGAGGGCTAAAGGATTAAACTACTTTGTGTTGTGACTGTGTGAGAGCATGTTCTATATGCCCTCAGTTTAAGTGAAGATAAAGACAAGATTAATGCAGTTTGTTCATTTTCAATTCCTACAAGCTACTCAGTCCCTGAGGGTGCATAACTTCAATACACATGACTAACTAGTTTGAAGTACTTTTGAAGAATTTGGTCGCAAAAAAAGAATGAACGAAATGAACAGGAGGCCGGTTGAATAATTTCGCACACAAACAGATGCCGTTTGGGATCAGCACTAGAATTACAAGGACGCCTAAGGCTATTTCACTACTCAGCCGTCTGGAGCATATCTTCAAACCAATACCACCGAGGACCTTATTAAACAATATTTCACTCTGAGTAAAATCTCAGACAGATAAGATTTTTTAACCAGAACTTATGCGATAAAAGAAATATTTATCTTAATAGCACTCCAAATGCACAGTTAAACTACCGACATTTATTCTGAGAAGCAACTACATGAATTGGCTGTGGTGTGCACGCTTGCACTGATTTGACTTTTGGTAAAGATGCACATTTGATCTCTTGCCAAGAGTTAGATGAGAAAATTGATTCCACTCACATGTCTTTGCACTTAATATGAAAGTAGAGCCTGTTCGCTTAGTTTAGCACAAACACAGTATTATGTGATTTTACAGACTTGCAGAAACCATGGATGTATTACAGGAAGTCTGGATACAGCGATGGGGGCAAGGCCCTGTTCCTTCCCATGAGAGCTACTCATTGGTGCATGAAACAGAAAAAGCTCTTTTTCCAGTTGAGAATCAGCCAGGCGCGGCCGAGTGTGCCCACTAACTTCCGCTGCCAGAGCAACTGACTTCCAGTTTAGCGCCTTGCTAGTTTGAATGGTGATCTATAGAAATTAATCTTTCTGCTCTTTTAGACTTTCAAAATGTTATCGAACTGGATGGCTTAAATCTAGATAGTGAAATAAGTCTTTTTGCAGGGGTTTTGATGCTGACGAAAATAAAAATACAAAAAATTAACAAGTGTGCTTTCAAAAATGTTTGAATATTCCTTTTAGGGTCCATGTATTGCTTGACACAATAAGATGCTAACTAAATGCCTAACACTCACTTTAGCCATTATAAAAACACTAATGGACCAGTGCATCATTACATTTTGTACCATCATGAAAGATATTAAAACTCCATAAGTAAGAAACTAAATGGTTCTCCCCTGGGTTATTTTTTTAATACTCAACCCTCCTTTGGGCTGAAATTAAACAAAAGCTATTAATCTCACATAAATAGCTACAGAAACACGAGCTGCACGCTGTGCCTTGATAGTTTAGGGAGAATGTTGTGGTGTGCAGCTGTCTTTTCCCTAAATTGAGGCATGCTGACCTGAAAAGTAAAAAAACTAACAGTGTACCTAAGAGGAAAAATAGAAGGAAGAAATCTGTAACTTTGCATTAGTAGTTTAAGTAACAGTAGGAAGGTCAGTTGATTTGAGGACTGTGAAAAAAGCAGATTTTAGCTGAAAGATGCATAACATAATTGGAAAGTGAGTGAAATGTGTGTCTTTAAAGACACATGTAAAAAAGAAAGCCTCTTAAAACATGCACTGACGCACTGTGTGCATTTGAAAATGAAGAAAAAGCATTCTAAACCTGTATTGAGTGATTTTTGGGGGTCAATTTGGGATACAAGCTATGAAGACAAAACTGACTTTATACCACCTCTTAAGGTTATATGTCAAACTAGATTTCATTTTCTTATTTACACATTAGATATGGTGCAACATTAGCATTCATTTCTTGTTTAAAACCATCTCATAACTTTTGAGTCCACTTTGAGTAAAGCTCCGTTTTGGCCTGCATCATTTCCTGAGGGAAATATCCGTCTCTTTAGCTGCTAAATGCTCCATATATTCACTGCTGGAGGCTAAATGTGTCTCTGTCTGGAGTCCAGCAGAATGACACTGCCAATTCTTCTCCAAATGCAGATAGAGTATTTACAGTTTGGATAATTTCATAAAAATTCATATACATTTTTTATGTCCTTTAAGAGCCAAATGTCACTATAGCATATGTCATGCAAGAGCGCCAATAAAAACCGGTGGAATGGTCAAAGTATGAATTTAAGGGGTGTTGACTGATTTACAACATAACTCTTGCACTGAGTAAAACATTCCAGCTTAAAAATACTGATAGCTACTGGTAACCTTTGAGTGGGACATTATTTTTTTTTCTCAGTCTATGACTGCTTCACTTTGTATGAACAATGCATCACTCCTCTGACAGGTTCTTTATTTGTGATGCATCTGCGAAGAAACATCACAAAGCCAACCTGTTAAACTTGGCCAGCCTCTGCTGCACCCACAATGCCTGCAGGAAATGAAAGCTTGTTAGATGAGCTTGACCTTTGCCTGCACTGCAACCTTTCCTCAAAATGGAGGTTTTAAATGCGGCCATTTTCTTGGCACAAGTAAGCAAATTATATAATTTAAAACACAAACTACTTGTGCTCATTCACCTATATACTGCTGAAAAGCCCAAGTACAAATTTGCATAAATAGTAAATGTTTAGTAATAAATAGTCATTGAAAGATAGAATATATAAGTAAATCATAAATAAAGTAAAATAAAATAAAATAAAATACTTTTCATAGTGTGGTAAAATGTCAAGTTCACAGGTGAAAATGTTGAGAATATTAAATTATATGCACTTTTATTCTATTTCCTTTTAATTATAAAGTGCTGATTCAATGGTGGTGTTTGTAGAGAAATGAAAACCACTTAAAGCTTAACTTACCTGACTTTAGCATTTTGCTCCTCTAGGGAGCACAGGTCATTGACTAATGTCCTCCACCTCACTCATTTCTTGGTAGTTCTTTGGAGATGTCCCCAGCTGAGCCCACTCCCAGATATTGCTGCACAGACACCTCCAGCTGTTCCTGAAGGGCGACCTCTTTTCCTCGTTCCCTGGGGATTTTGTCACAGCATGTTCTTCTCCTCCTGCATTTGTATCTGTGTGTGTGAAAGGAGAGCAAAATAATCCGCAAAGTCAAGGTCATCGAGCACAGTGGTTCTCAACCAGAGGTCCTTGAGGGAGTTCCAGGAGGTCCTCGGAAAAATGGGGAAGAGTTTATTTTCACCATCTAATTTACTTAAGCAGTGAGCCCAATGTGAGTAAAAGTTATATGAGTGAAAATTCTTATCATAGGTTTCACCTCCTCCACAGCTATCTCCTCAGCTGCAGTTTACAACTATATATTTGTGGTCTAAATCATAACAAACAACCCAAATCTTTTCACATGGAAGTTCTTAATTTTATATCTTAACAAATGAGGTCCATGACACATCAAAGGTTGCAATCCACTGATCCAAAAATCACCTGTCTTTTCCCTTCATATGTTTTCATCAGCAATAGGCAGCCCTGCCTACACAAGTAGCCTTTTTTTGTTTTGGTTCGCTCTCTTGTAAAAATTATGCACATAAATAGATATTCGAATGGTTCAAATCTATGTGGCCTTTTGCCTTTACTGGCTAGGAAAGTTTTGAGTGTGAAAGGGGGAAAGAGGGGATGACATACGGCAAAGGGTCAAGATTGTAATCAAATGTTGCAGCTGCGGTAAAGATGTAGCCTCTGTACATGGGGCACCCGCTCTACCTGCCCACACCCACGTTTTTTAGAGAGAGATTTTTGAACAACATATTGAGCCAATTTTGACAACACTAATGCCAGCTTTAAGTGGCACAAGCATTCCTCTTCAGTTATTTTCCAAGCAGCAGCGTTGTTCCTCTCTTTCATTTTAAGTGGTGAGGGTTCACTCCATCCATCAAGAGCATCTTTTAGGAGCCAAACAATCCGGCCAAGAAAACTACACGGCCAACACAAGTGGACTTAATAACCTTAAAGATAGTGTCCATCACCAGGTATTGTTGTTGAACCGCAGTGAGTAAATCTCGCACAAGAGAAGAAGATGCAATTTAATAGTGACAGAGACCAGGGAAGAAAAATGCAGATAACAGAAAAAAAATTTCGGGTAGGCTATTCCAATATAGTCTGTATTTTAGTGTTGCTGTTATTTTACAAAGCAAAAGATCTTTGCAAAAATAGATTTACTGAACAAATTATGCTGGTTACTCCTGTATTCATACCCTGGATATGTAGAATAAACTTATACCTATATGTTGCAAGTAAGTGTCATAGATGTCATCATTCAAAATGACACAATTTTCTTATGGACATGTACTGCATATAATAATAATAATAATAATAATAATAAAGTGATCATATATTGCATGACACTATATCAGTCACTTATATGTAGAACATATTTGACAGATGGACATACATGCCCAGACTTAAACTTTAGGTATACTTGTGTTGTTGCTGTTGTTATTTATTTATCTTCATAATAATTTATAATAATTTTAATTTACACTTGCAGTTGCCAGAGATGATGTTCTTGTTGTTTGCTTATCCGACGCATTAGTATTTTACATATACAATTGTGAATTTCATGTATGTGTTGGATCAAAAGCTGAAAAATAAAGTTATATAACATGAAATAAAAACATCATGTATCAACATAGCATATTAAAAAATATATATTGTATTTGTAAACATAAATGTTAAATATCAATTCAGTGTCTATTAAATACAAATACCTATAAGTGAGTTATCACAAGCACAAATAATAACCCTTTGTGCTTGCAAACAATATGGCAAAACAATAAAAAAGGATAAAGAGACAACAATGTATACAACTGCTTCTGTGTGTCTCTTATGTTTTATTAAAATACACAGCCAATTACTGTTATCATTTTTATGCATACAAATGCCTTTGACTGTGGGAAATGACTGATCTTTAATTATTCATTAAAATACAACTGCAAAACTTTGTTAAACAGCCATTACTTTAGTGGTTCAAAATGGCCAAAACATAGCAGCTTTGTAAATATCAATACACTTGCTGGTATTAGATCGCTGCAGTTTTGTTATAACCTGACATGTGAAACAAATCTTTGCAATATTGTGAAATGAAAAAGCACATCACTGTCAACTTTTGTTTGATCCAGAGAGATGTGGGGATCCCTGGAGCTTTGTTTAGAGCATCTAGGAGAACCCATCAGGTCCAGAGTTACCTTTGAAGTGCCGGTGGACTCTCAGTGGAGCTTCCTATGAGAGGTGTAGCAAAACCCTCCATGTCCCTGGACCAGCTCCTGGAGGCAGCTTGTACTTGGGCTGAGTCATGTAGCCTGTTAAAAATAATGAAAAAAGGTTACAAAATTACTACTAATAAAAAGTTTTGCTTCAGGTTATGGCTTTTTCAATGACTTGTATTGTAAAATAAATATAATTTAAATAATAAATATTCACTCTGTGATCTCTTAATATAAGTCTCTAATTTTATTCTGCCACTCTCTGCCTCAGATTCATTACCAGTCCCACACGGTGCCATCACTGCTGTACCAGCAGGGGGGCTTTTAAATTCCAACTAAAATCATATTTAGTTATCCCTTGCTGAAGACAAAAAATAATTTCAAAATGCTTTACTAAATCTACTGATTTTTTTTTATTATTATTTGAAAGGAAGACAAAGTCTTTGAGCTGGATCTGCATGTCCCTGAATGTCTTTGAGTGACACCAACAGCTTGCCAGGGTGTTATACTGAAGTGAAAAAGAGCATCCAGTCCTTCCTAGTCCTACATGAGAGGGCAGAGAAGTAAAAACCAGCATTAGTTTTGTTGTTTTTAAATACCTGCAATCTTTCCATACATAAAGTTAGACTATCCTTTTATGTCCTTGACTTCCCCTTCTGTGACTGACAATCAGACAGTCCAAGACCAAAATCCATGATACTGGTGTGATTACTTTACTCCCTTCAGGACGCTATACAGCCAAGCTAAGATAGCTATAGGCTGAGCCAGTTCTCAGACTTACAATTTGTCGCTCATTCAAGTCTTTGACCTCAAATAGTCTCAGCCCAGGTGCTGGTCAAAGCCAAAATATGTTCCGAGCCAGATAATCAGAGGTCGCATACTCAAAATCCCAAATCCCTTGTTTTTGGGCAAAGAATGTCGAAAAGACATACAAAGCACAGACAGTGCAACTAATGACAACATAAAGTGTACCAACAAACAACCCAAATGGCATCAATTTATGTTTTTATTGTAGCTGTTTCGCTACTATGGTCTTGTGACTATGATCTGTCCTTTTGGTTTCTGATTTTTCTTCTTTTTTTTTGTCAAGGGAGGACACAGAAGAAGTCATTTACAGAGCAGATTTAAATGTAATTAAAAATCAGATGGACTTAAACTTAATTTATATTTTTATTATAACACAGAGGAATTGTGTACACTAGCAATCAAGAGGTGGCATCTGCGAGCAAAGTGGAATCCATGAACATCTCTGTGTGTAACTGTGCAATGGTAATTGTAGCACTTCACTGCTAAAAATCTCCTTTTACAAAAAAAGGTTATATTCACTCAGATTTTTTTCTATTAACAATCAATTAAACTAGGAGTAGATGGATTATCTGGGCCGAAATTTGACATTTTGCTGATTATCTGTATTAGCGTTTCGTTTTTATGATTGCTGCTAAAATTACTTAAATACAAAAAAGTGCAAACAAAGTTTCAGCATTAGAGAAACTTTTACTTTGTAAAACTTCAGGGAGTTATTTTTATTTGGGTTTTTTTTTCATCTAAATTCTAAATCACTTGACTTTATAAAAAAAAAAGTTGCTGTGAAGTTGCTGTATATGTATATGTTGAAAGTCGCAGTTTTGTTTCAACACTTCCCAAAGGCATTGAAACAAAGTTTTGTGTTGGAGTTTATTATATTCCAAACTCTAAATACTGACAGAAACATTTTCATTTTTTACTGTAAATGCATATTGGTTCCAAATATTTGTGTCATTAACTACTAAGAATTGTTATCAGTCCTAAAAAACCAATATTGGTCGACCTCTAAATTAAACTATAGTGAGAAAGAGATTCCTTATGTGTGATGGCTGGAAAACTTTTCGCCAGACATGTGGAGGGATATTGTGCCTTACATTTGTCAGAGATTTGCTTACATAAATATAAAATTAACAGAAGAAGACACAAACTAAGTGCATTGTTTAAAAGCTGCACGACCCTACCTAATAACATAGAACACTGCTGCTGGAAATATTTACTTTTGTGAAAAACAGAACAAAGTTTGACAGAACATATGCCTGTAAAATGGTTAAGCTGTTTCCTGCTTGTGACTCCGTAACCATAGTAACAGTAGCAGCAGACAGACAGACGGGCAGGCGGACGCACAAAGAGAGGAAGAGAAAAAACAATCAACCAGGAAAAAATCTGCTTATTATTGACTCCTGTGAGATCTGTCATGTACGCCTATGATTATGATCTTATTAAACTGGTTCATCTGATAGCACTCCATTTTTACTTAAATCCAAGCACGTAAGAGAATTTGGAGAAATAACACAAAACACATATCGTTCTGGATTGTTTTTTAAAGAAATACTTTATAACAATGCTAATTAAAATCATAAAAAATGTATAAGTTTAGTGGACAGCCCTTTTAAATTATTTGAAGTGAGATAATGAAGTGAGGTTAATAGCCTTCTTTGGTGGAGAAAATTATACCAGTAAGATGTGACACGAGAAAAAGAAACAGCCTCCTACCACAACAGAAAGTGCTATTATTATATTTAAGAATAGTACATTAACAGATTCTACCATGAAGAGTGTCAACAGAGCGAATTAACGGCACATCACTAGGAGAAGGGACACCTTGACATAAAGCCACAAATGATGAAGGATTGCTCGCATCACAAGAAGCTAAAACAATAAAACGGTAAAGAGAGGCAAATTCAGTCTAACTTATGTGGCGACTGTGTGAGCTGATCAGCTGATTTACCCACAACTTTATTTATGGACAAAATACAGGATTCTCATTTTACTGTGCACCTTTGGCTTCTTTGTATTTGGCATCATACATTGGCATCTCAGACATGCATTTATGAGATATGTCCATAACAAAATCCATGATTTTGTTATGCATGCAGCATTCATGATGTGCACCTACAAGTAAATGTTAAGGTCACGCAAATTTTTGAATTAATAAAAAAACACATGGTTTTGCCATAATTGTAACACTACTGAGTCCCAACCTCATATTACCATGTATTCATACAAATAAACTGGCATAAAATGGTATTCAATTTTCATTTATCGTACAACTACATATGAAAAAAATTTATTTATTTTTTTTTTTTATAAAAAAAAGTATTTCTATGTACATATTAAAAAATGAAAACAGGTTTTAGAAAAAATATATAACAAAAGTTTTAAAGATAAATGGGCATTCATTACTAGCAGATGTATAAAACGGTACCATATATGAGTCCTAGTTGCTACATTTGTGTTTTTCCTAAATGTAAAAATGATAATTTCATGTATACACATATGAGTGATCAACTCGTTGTATTTGGTTGTACTCACTCTTTTGTTTGATGATCCAGGGTGCCCCTAGAGTCGACTGATTTTCAGGATGTGAGGAGAGTTGCTGGTTGAAGCTACTGTTGCATTTAAATGAAATTAAAAAAACCCAAACAAATATTTCCCCCACCAAAAAAAAAAACACCTTTATGAAAACAAACTTCAAAACGATGAGGAGATAAGAGAATTTATGAAACAATAAAACTAAGATTTCACCAAACACAAGGCAGTTGAAGAGTATACCCTGTTGGCATCTTTCCTGCTCGATTAATTTAGCACACCTGAGAGGATCCCGAGAGACCAGGTCAGGTGATGCATTCAAGTGACTGAAAAAAAGAAGGAAATTATAAGGGCTTGAAATTGCTCTAACAGTGGGTGTTATATATACCTGTCAAAGCATGGAGGAGGCATGGGTGTTTTTGCCACTAAATTTGACTCTATTTGCATGCAGTTGTATGTGTGAATTGTGTTTTCTCTAAACTGTTAACTGCTGGATACCACCTGAAAATAACATTTACCACCAAGGGTTTTACATATCTGAAAATATGTTGTGCTATCATTCTCCATTGTCGCCTGAAGATACATTTACATTGGGCCAAATAATCAACATTTTTGGAATTTTGGACATTAACAGAATAAAACAAAGTACATGATCGGGTAATAAATTCAGGATAATGGAGTATTGGCTGATTTTGAGTGTCAAATGTTTCAAGGCAGGTTTTCCCATTACAACTGATTTTACTAATTAGCTCTGTGCCCATGTTTTATCCACATCAGTAATGTTAAGTCAACACTGCAATTAGTCCTGAACAGCTGCCACACGGCCATACCAAACAATTCTCCAATCAACACTTGTCATTTTGGAATGATTGTCACAGAACAATTAACACTGAGAGCCACATTAAAGGGGATACATCAGTTTATCACATCAAATAATTCATAATTCAATCATGACTGAGTTTTTTAAGTGTTAGGCACCATTCAACTATATACAGTAACTATAACATGTACAGAATTTGAAAAATTTCCCCCAGTAAAGTGCTTTCCATTTTTTCTAGCTCTACAAAACAAACCTGCTGAACTCCTTTGTGTGGACTAATCAAGCAATAAGTGAGTTCTTGTTCATCCTTTGGCACTGAAGACGACATTTTCTTATGCCGACTGTCTTTGACCTGCAACAAGCAGAAGGACATAATGCACAGTGCACTTAGACGGCTGCTCTTTTTGCAGCATTTGCCAAGGTACTCTCCTTTTTTCTCTTTTGATTCTTCCTGTTAACATTGAAACAGTTGCTGATTACCAACTGATTACTGAGTGCATTTCACAACCATAATTTTCTCTCCAATAAAATTATTTCATAATAGTGCTTTCACTTTGTGCAATGTAAAAGACATCAACATAAGCATTTTACAAAGTCTGCAGAATGTAGGTTGGGATACTTTATTATTCTTGTCATCGTCATCATCATCATTGCCATAATCACAACACGGTACTTTGGAGTGGTCTATTAGATGTTAAGCTTTAAGAAAAACTTGGTTGCTAATAGTAACTATAAGCAACACAATCAATAGGTGCACTGTAACAATTTTCCCTCCCTGCAGTATACATAAACACACATAAGAGGACTGTAATTTTTTTTCTGATGGATGAGGCGAGGCTTGTTTGTGCAACTGCTTTTATCAGTGATTGTAAAAGTCTCAGTTGCTGTGTCGAAAAATATGTATAATATGCTCAGTATGCACTGATGATACCTACTGTGATACCCTGACTGGTGGCTCTCTCTCCAGTCATATTATCAGAACAACTTGAGGCATGGTAGTATACTATGACTGTATGCAGGTATCACATGTCTCACTGTAACAAGTAAGTAAAAGTGTGCCAGCACAGCAGTGATAATCTGACAACAAACACACACCGTTTGCACAGAGAGACGGCTGGACTGTCAAAATTGGTGCCAAAACTGAGTTACAGCTTGCAAAGACTGTTATGTGCACATTCACAAAGTAATGATTTTGCATTTCATTTTTGTCAGAGTTCAATTTCACACATTACTACCACACTGTAAACGTTGCATTAATAATTAAGAAGTGCCATATGGAAGACAGATGTTTTCAAATCTGGGCGCAACAAATGACTGGCCAAAACATTTCAACAACCGCAGTGACATCTGGATTACAACATGACAGGCCAACGCTGTAGTAGTAATTACCGACAAGAGCACTGTGATCCAGTTTTTTAGGCAGCAAACATTGCAGAAGAGCACAAAAAGATTAGTTGTTTGTTTTGGTGATAACTGTGGCTCCTGTGCTGTTTGGTTATTGCATTGGCTCCAAATTGACATTTGGATGTTAAAAAAAATGTGGTTGGGGTTTCTGGGAGAGTCAAGATAAACAAGTAAAAAACAAAGTTACACCCCAGCCACCCACCTCTTGTAATAAGTATTATTATTATTATATAGTCTATTATTTATTCATAAAAAAAAGCTTGGAAAAATTGAAAATTTGACCTGATGGTGCTGTTTGACGGGTCACTAAAGCTAGCACAATTCATCCTAAAGAGAACATGAATGTTGCAAAAATATCATTATCCATTTGATTATTTTATTGATATTTCTGACAAACCAAAGTGGTGGACCAGCTCACCAACACATAGCACAGTATTGCAAGCATGTGTAAAAAATAAACATTTGATTCTGTGGTGCTTTGTGTATTGTGTGAGTGCTTGGGACTGTCTATGTGCATGATTGGTTTGTCTGTGTCTCTCTGTGTTGCAGGGGCTGGCCGTGGCTTCCAGGTGCTGGAGCACGGGACACACTTCCTCACCTGCGCCTTATCTGCAATCATCTCCCACTGCTTAAATACTCCAGCTTCACCTTCCATCGGCGCCGGATTGTTGCCAACTTCAGACGTAGTAGATTTGCCGACTCAATTTAAGATTTTCTCTTGTGTGCTTTTTGAGACTCTCTCATGCTTCAGGATTTTTTGCTCATTGTGTTTTTTGCATTGTGTTTCCTCCAGTGCCTCCCGTCATTGTCGTACTCAGTCCTTTGCCTCACCCACCTCCTCAGAATCTACGCCACCTTCCATTTCACCAGCCTCACCTGCCACCGCCATTCCCTTCCTGTTTTTCCTCCTGGGTCCTCCCTCACTCACAGTTCCCCGAACCGTCACAGATTCACTGCTTTAAACAGACAAAGTTTCTGTGCAAATATTGCACAAATGATGGTTTAAATAACTAACACGGTTTGCAGTCCCAAATAAGTGTTTTGTATCTTCGTTTTTTAAACTGGAACTAAATTTTTAGTACCAGAGCTAGTGTCAGTACTGAGTAAAGGTATTCAAGGATGGAATGATCCTTGAAATGAACACTGATGATATTGCTGTACTCTGACACTTTCAACAGCCAAAAAGATAACCTTTTGTGTAGCACCAATGACACATTTCATGCTTACAGGATGTGGTTTTATGGAAATTATTATCCCCACTGACAAAGCACTGACAAGCAAGACACAGTAATGAAATCAAATCTCCATTTTCACTGAAGCAACTGCATAAGAAGCAACACAACAGAGCCTGAGCGCCTTGGCCTTGTCTTGAGCGGTTAGAATAAATCGGGCCACACGGGAAGTGCAGTGAAATGCTCTTGTTCCTCCCTGACAGCACATACAGCCCTGTGCATTGTGTTTGTGTGCGTGCCGAGGTCTGGGGAGTGTTAGGCCGATGTTGGAGGGAGAAATGCTCGGCTCACATCTGAGAGCGGTGGCTGATGCTCGGTCCCTTGGGCTCTGCAGCACCATCGCTGTCAAACCCCGGGGCCCTCGGTTCTTCTCCTGCAGCCTGTGGATCAAACACTAGGCACAGGACTGTCAAAACCCATCTCATCATGGGGAGAGGAACAGACTGAGAGGCTGTGATACAGTTTACTGGCAAGAGAGAGGGACAAAAAGCACTTTGCTTTGACTCTTGGACCCAGTGTGTTCGCTCTGCAGTTTCCTATGTCTTACTTGTGTTTCAGCATGCTTATAAACGTGTCCTACTTACTGACCATACATGAACAGCACTGGGCACTTTGGGAGGCTTGTTAGAGAACAACATGTCCCCACATGCATACAGTGCTTGTGATAACATATCCTGCATATGTTTTCTTGAAATCAAAGAGCAAAAACATGAGAATGTGGAGACATGGTATGAAAACAACATATGGAAGAGAATAAACATTAAACAACATGGCCTGGGGCACAGAGGAGTATCTTGGAAAGATTAATGAGTGTTTCCGAGGACCCCAAATTAAAATAGCATCGCTTTACATATCATCTTGACAGGAGATAATTAATTACCACCCCACATACAAGCATTTTCAGAAACATCATGATTACTGTGCATGCACAAAAAGTCATAGCTTCCACTAATGAAATTCACTGCTTCTTTAATTGATGTCTCTATTGGTGAGGTGCCAGCAGGTCAAGAGAGCTTAACTTTGCATCCGCAGAACTGCTGCCTCAGTGACTCGCTCCTCAAACTAGACCGTGGCAGACAGAACTTATGATCCCATTTTTAAGTGAGAGAACCTGGAGGGAGGAAGTACACTCAGGAATGCAACAAGGACAGTACCGCAGCGATTTAAGTCATGGGGACTTACAGAACTGCACAGTATCTTTAGAGCTACCTGAATAAATTATGGAGTGTCTCACACAAGAGATAGAGCTCGCTAAGAGAGTGGATGGAGTGTGCTTGTTTCACCTCCTCATCAATCAAGCATGGAAAGCAATCTAAAGACTGTCGATACAGGATGGGGAATAACATTGAGAGGTCTTTGGTGAATGGGACGGGAAGGCAAATATAGGCACGTCGCCAAAATGTAGGCAGAGATGAAGGCAGAGCTAGATTTCAGCTGCTTGACGTCATCCTAAACCTTGCTTCAGTACTTGGCAAGATTTCCTGTAAAAATACAGATGTTATACTGTTCAAGCGGAGAAAGTAGGGCAGAAAGGATTGTCCCATCTCTATATATGAGAGGATTGGATTTGTCCCATTTGCCAACATAAAATGGTAAAACTCTTTGCCCACAGGACAAGTTAATTTCAAATTTTAGAATAAAATACAAACTTTGGGCGAAACAATCATCTTAAGAAGCAAACTGTTATGGTTGTCCTTTTTTAACCTTGAAACTTAAAAACACCCATGGCTATGTTAAGTAATATCTAGATATAGTATGATGAACTTCCACCATCACAGAGAGTGTTGTCCGGAGATTATTCCCAGCTTTTCTGCATAACAGCTTGTGTTTCACTCACTCTGGGTCTTATTTACATGTTTATTACTTTACTTCACTACTACTTTACTTTACTTTTATTTTATTCCTTTACGCATGTAATGATTGTGTGTTGGGCTCAAAGTAATCATGGCAGAAAGGGCTCACTGGCAGAAATCTTCTCACTTTAACAATAGACTATATAATAAACATGGATAACATGACAGTTCAACAAAAGTGAAGCAAAAACATCTTACACTCCCCCCAGTGGCTGGCTACATGTAAGGCATAAACCCCGCCTCATCAATGTTAGTGAATGGGACAACGTGTCAAACTAAAAGCTCAATGTACATTTGGTGATTAGCACCAAACACAAAGTACAGCTGAGGCTTATGGGAAAAATCTTGGTTTTTAGATATTTAGTCAAAAACAAAAATATTAGACAAATTTTAAAAAATGACATGATGATGACCAGCCTAATGGCTTACCAGTGATTCAAACTGATCCTGTTGAACATGAATTCTGTGACAGTTGTTAAGACATTTTACATTCAATGAAAAATGTTGACTTACTGGTCATATTAGAGTCAGGGGATCAACAGTGAGTAGGATTCATCTTCTGGGGACAATGAATGTATGTAAAAAATTGCATGGTATTCAATCTAGCTTGTGCCAAAGTGGTTGCCAGACTGACATTTCCATCCCCGGATCCCTGCTGCTAACATTGCTAATAAAAGGTACAGCTGTCAAGTATTCTTCTTCTTGCTGTTGGGGATACCGGAGCCAAAAAATAGGTTCTCTGGTTATTTTGAAGTAAGAAATGTGTTTGGGTCATTTGGGTATGAAGGCAGCAATTAATTGCTTTAATCAGCGTTGAATGCTGGACCAATCGTACCAAAATTTTTGGCAAAGCTTTGATCTTTTGTCTCTCTTTTTGCTTTCAGCTTCAGTAATAAACACAAAAACATTGTGTGTGGTTCATCAGTGTCACGTTTTACATGATAAGCCAGCAGTGTATGAAGTTGCCCTGTTGTGCATCGCACTGTACACCACAGGGGTGTCAGTGCTGACAGCAGAAGGAGAGACGGTGCTGGAAACCTGTCAATCTCCCCAAAGCAATTCCCATCCGTTTTCAGCAGAGTATCTGAGATTTATTCAACCTCAGTGACATTTCTCCTTTACTTCACTTTATTTGTAACCTCCCATTCAGCGACAGATGTGCAATCACTTGGTTTTATTACACATTTCAAAAGTAAAGAACAAAATTAGAGAAACAACAACATCAGTATGGGAATATTAAGTAACTACTAGCCCTCAGAAAAGCCTACTTTAATGAGCAACTTAAATTCAAAAATTCAAAAATTCAAAGTCGAGGGACTTTTTTATTTGACTGTGAAACAATTTTGACTCAATTGTGGATTCATGAAACCACTCTTGTTGTTGCACAGCGGTGTGTTCTGCAATGTATCCTCATACAAACATGGTGATTATGTGATGTAGTAAATATAAACTGACATAGGCCTACTTAATGTAAAATTAAGCAGGTTAGGTTCAGGCAATTAAAGTTACATTGGTGAGGTTTCAACTACACCAACTTACCTTCTTGTGGGGACTATTACTCTTTGTACTACTTCCTTCTTTACTCCTGTCAGTGCTTTGGTTATCGGATCCCAGCCTTCCTGATTATGGGGGGTATATACAAATGTCTGGCTCATTATTGGTTATATACGAATTGTGGCGCATTACTTTATACATGAGTACATGAGTACAGCCTGATCTTGTGGTGTGTATCATCTCACAAAGGGGCAATAGCGTGAGTGATTAATTTATGCACCATAACATGCTCCTCATGGCTAATGGCTCCTCATTGCTGCCATTAGCGATCCATCCTAAATGCTTAATAGTGTGCAAAAACCATGGCATGATGACATCAACCTTTGGTTGTTTCCAAAAGTAAATGGTCTGGACAATCAGGCCTTCCTACTCCTTTTTCATGTCGTTGTCTTTTGTGCTCTAAATTGTGTAATGTGACTTGTGCATTCATCCTAGACTCAAGCCATTTCTAAATGTCAGTGCTGCCACATTGGGGACATTTTTTTCCTGTCTGGTTCCACAAGTCTTGATTTAGATCTAATAATATATTAAATCAGCAAGAACCCTGTTCAGTGTGCGCCTCGCCCTGCCAATGATCCTTGACTTGTGACAAATGTTCCACCTCTATGAGTCAGGCACAATGCCCTGCTGCCATGTTAGTATGTATGCCTGGGTCAATGTGAGGCATTGTGTAGTGCTTTGCACTGCTCCCAGATTAAAGGCGCAGAAAGACAGAAAGTGCTGTGATGTATTGCAGGGAAGGTTTGGATGAAATAAACTTGATTCTCTCCACAGGTGGTGACTTAAGTTATATTATATATATATATATATATATATATATATATATATATATATTTCCATTTTTGTCTGAAGACCATAAGGCTGAAAAGCAATTGATCTTTGAGGTTGAGCAAGTGCATTTTCCAAAGCAGATACAGAGGAGAATCAATTTAAAGCAAGAGCACCCGGCGCCACAATTGTTTTCGGGTATCAAAGGCTACGCTTTTCTGTCTCATGAAACAAACAAACCATAAATCACCACTGATTGGACAGTGTGGATGGCATTGGCCTCACCACAGTTCATACAACAAAACCCAGATCCCCATTAGTGAGGTAAATCTAAAAGTAAGTTAAGCTTTGGGATTTAAATGCCAAGGGTGAAGCTGTTGTAATACATTCAATCATTAGGTGATTATCTGGAAGATCAAATATAGACTCTGTTATAAGCAGGGATCAGGCTACATTTAATGAGTGGAGAAAAACTTTCTGGAGTATCGTCAAAATGAATTGTTCAGTGTTCAGGTTTATAAATGAAACCTGAAAATTCTACCTTTTGTTTTTTTTCCAAAGATTGTTGGCTAAACCCCCTAACAAAACTCCCCAATTGTAGCTCAACAACCCTAACTTGCATAGCGGGGCTGTCACACTTTGGATCTCCAGTTGTTGAAGCGGAATGCATGATAGTGTGGTGAGAGAGATACAGAGCATTTAAAGCTTTTCAAGGCTAGTGTGTTCTTCCCTAATCTCTCCAAAACCAAAAGGACTTGAACAAACACAAGGAACAGATTAAAAATTGTGTTTGTCTGTTATAATGTCAAGTGCAATTAATACATTAATGTCTGGGTTTGTGCATTGTAAGGAACCAGGCCATGACTTGCACATCCTGTGTGATGTATTTTTCCACTGTGAGGAAGCTGGTTCATGGATGCTATCAATTTAGATTAATGTAGTGGCTCTATCCCACTCTTTATTGGGTTTGGGGAAGTTTACACTTCAGCAGCCCCAGCCGATGTAAGCCATGATGGCATAATGCTACTCAACTTGCATGCAAGGACCATTGATTTGGCAAACCTTCCAATTTTATTTTGTAGTTCAGGAAAATGCTTTGGGTATAGAAATACAAACATACTGGAGTAAAATGGAAAAGATAATTGGGGGTTTCCTGTGGTCCAGACTAAATCTTCCACTCCAAAATTTGGCTTTCAGGTTCATTGTTTCCTGTTCCACAGTTTCTTGAATTTGGCACAAGTTAATTGGCACTCTTCATTAATGACTGGAGTTTATGATAGAGTGGCCAGCGCGCAAGATACTGCTCGATACAATGCCAATGTCATTCAGGGAACCATATGAATGCAAGGTTGCAGTAATAGTGGAGCTTTTTTTTCTTTCTTTTTTTTCATTGAAAGGCTTTTTAATTTGCTTGCTAGAACACATACCTGGTCTAATTATAAATACAATAACACCGTTATATTTTTAATTGGTGTTGTTCCTCAAGGATTAGTAACAAGCAGATTACTGAAGAGAGTGACCTTTGAAAGGATATGTTACCTGGAGACATTGTTCTGGCACACTGTAGCTTTAATGTAGGGGACAGTGTGGGATTTTAAAATGGTTCACTGAAGATACTGCTTTCACAAAAGGGAAGGGAGTATGTGCGTATTCATATAGAAAGGGTTGTAAGACAATAATACTGCAGAGTAGAGCCATTTCCATTGAAGACATGGCAATAAAATGTTTTATACTGTTTAATCTATTCAATCCTCATGAATTATAAATATGTGTGCTTTTATTAAAGGTACTTAGAGGTACTCAGTTGTGTGTTTGTTCTTAGCAATCTGAAAATAACGACATCCCATGGCAATTCTTTTCTTTATCCAAATACATGAAATTTCACAATTCATTTTAACAATACTGGAGGTAATGCAGTTGAACAAATAAGACAGATAATTTGGCATACTCCTATCTTTATGACTGCATGTCCCTTTCAATGCCCAGTTGGAACTGGAGGGATAACATCAAGTCTGAAGAAATGCAGCCAGTGATTCTGGAGAAAGATTGTTGATGCACGAATTTAAACCCCCACACAAATACATCCTCCTATGCTGTCACATTTATGTCATTACTCACAAGCGCAATAAAACATACTTACAAGCACATTATATTATTTCACATGCACAGATATTAACTGTCATTTGCATGCTAAAAGTCCTTGTGTACAAATTCAATAATTGAGAGTTGTGCAGATAGCTGTGAGAAAAGACAACACATGGGGAGAGGCAAAGAATAGCACTTGCATGTGTAGAAATAAGCAGTAAGAGCACACAGCAGTGTGACAGTGTCTGCTTGACAAGTGCTGGAGTGCATACATGCTCTCACAGGTTCACTCTGCTCTCAAAGTTGAGTTCTGCTCATGTTCATCAACCCAACTTTTGAAAATTTGGGGTGGAAACCAAGGGAGGCTCTAGACCTTATATAATTGGTCACTTTCAATGCTATAACAACAAAGAACAACCCCAAAGGCTGAAAAATGAAGCAAATGCAGAAGTGCCAAATGCTGTAATGCCAAACTCAAGGTTTCAGAACAGCAGTCCACAAACCAATGGCACTTGGCGTAAGAACTGCGGAAGAAGTGTTTCTGTTTTTACTGACAATGTGACCAAACATGGCTACCATAATTAACGGAATGTAAAAGTTGAACTCATCTGTTCTGTTATGTGCAATGCTATTGAAACTACTGTAAAGTAATTTCCTGGAAATGTAGCCAATTACTGTAGTAATTATTGCTAGTCTTAGCTTACATTGATTGTTAGCCAAATCACCATTGCCAGTCTGACTTCCATAACAGAAATCAGTGGAAAAGGAAGTACTCAGTTCACCTACTTACTTAATCTTGCATAAGTAAAAGTACAAAATGATTAATATAAGAATAAACTTAAAGTACAAAAAGTAAAAGGCTACTCATGATGAAGAAAGACCTATTTCAGAATGATTTATATTATATATTGTGTGCTGCACACATTAACCATACCCATTAACTTGTACCTCTGACCACACTGTATATAAAGTGGTAATTAAAATGTGCTCTGAGTTTGTCACATCACATAAAGATGTGTTATTAAACACCTGACCAAATTTGAAAGACCAAAAAAATCACCAAGTATGTAAAAGAAGGTCTCAAAATCATGAAAAAAATGATCTGAAACGCTGTGGGCATGACCGCTGGAAGAGCGGAGGCCACGCCCAATCGCAGGACTATGCTGATGATACGTCTCATTTTTATACTGCTACATTGTCAGGGGCGGGGTTATGCTGAGTATAGTTCCAGTGTGTCATAGAGCTATGGTTTTAGGCCTGCCCAAAAAATCTTAAAATAGTAAAATTTTGAAAAAACAGTCATTGTCTAACTCCACAATGCAGTACTGTCCATTAAAGGGTCTTTTTAACATGTTTTCAACAATCAGTTTCCAACATTTAGAATGTGTTTTGAAACAAATCTCTGAACTCACTTTACACAGACTTTAAAATATTCATATTTATGCTATATTCTATATACTGTATATATTGTACATGGTGTATACACTGTATTCATATCACACCTTCATACTGTAATATATCTTAAGAAGACATATTTTCAAGTACTAGTACCACAGTAAACAACTTTGATATTTCCAGACATTTTTGGTAAGTGTGAGGGTCAAAGTACTCAGAAATGATTTGCTCTAACAGTCATTAATTTTTCATTAACTAGCAGACCCTTTGTGGAACCGTGTTATTTTCCTGGTACAGTGTGTCCTTGGCATATTTTTTCTCCAGAGAGCGCAGGTAACAAATTGGTGCATCTCAGTCCTCGCCTCTGTTTTGATGGCAATACACTTCCCATTGATGATAATCATCTGAAGCAGAGCATAGTAACAGTGATTAATTGGCGATTGTCCATCAGACAGTTAGCAAGTGATGTACCACACTGCTCTGGATTACAGTGATTCACCAACTGATTGCAAAGGTTATCTAGGAGGAAGATTAAAGCTCTACTTACTTTTGAGAACAACCTTGGACAGATTGGCCCTCGGTTTCCAAGACTACTCTTTGAAATTTCTCTCGAAAGTCTGAAACTCAGTTTGTTTTCATAAGGACTGTACACTGAATGTCCTTCTCAGCAGAGGTAAGGACTTGCCTTGTCACCTATGTTTGTTGTGCAAATGTCCCCTTTGAGAGCTATATCAAGGGCATCAGCGGGTGCCCACATTTGAACGGAGTGATTATTTAGAGAGATAAAAGGAGGCTCATTTGTATTCAGAGATGAGTAAAGAGGGAGAAGTGAGTACATCACGCCCGGGAAGGACCGATACTTGCAAATGAAAGCAACCCACGGGTCAAATCAATACTGTGTCTACGATAATACTGTAAAGTGCATACCAAGGCCATTTATATATTTAATAACACTTACCACCTCAGCAATGCAATGGATGACCATGGTACAGGAGCCGCTCATCTACCCATCCATCCTACTGTATGCTTCTTTATGAGTTTAAAAAGGGGGAAACAATGCAAAAGCAAACCTGTAGCATGAATATTTGAATAAATTTTCTAAATTCACTTTGGAGATGAGTCACATCTGTTGAGAATTGTTCTCTAAGCTTTCATTTCCATTTTCTCCTCAGCCCATTTCTGATTGGCATTTAGACAAAGCTTCAAGTATCCTGGAGAGGATTGACATTTGCGTTGCTATTTTTTTTTTTTCCTGGCTCTTCTGCATATTTGGAATGATAAATCATTCCTAGATGAACTCAACACCTCCAATTCTTTTTTTTTCTCAATATAATGGAAAACAAACCTATGATAAAAGTGAACAGGTTTCAGTTTCCTGTATAGAGTTTGGAAGACTGTGTGTATGTTATTTGTTCTGTGCTACACTATCTGGACCCAATACATGTTCGTATTGACACGTGCTCGGCCTGCTAGTTCAGCTGGGAGTCTCAGCTGGTGGAATATTTAGTATTTGCTATATATTATTAATCATCTTTGTGACTTACAAATGTTTCCTGCTTGTGTCTTGGCTGCAGGAAAATGTCAGTTAATACTGTAGCAGTGCTGCATAGCTGCAACTGCTACCCTACAACTACCACTCCCAGTGATAATGATAACTGCATTTATACAGCCCTTTAAAAAATGTACAACACAAACCGAAGCAAGACAATTAAAATTATAAACCAAATAAAACTACACAACTGAGAGAAGCTGGCTCATAGTTTGTCAGTAAATATAAAACAAGTCCATCAAAGTGCAGTCAAATACAAACACAGGTTGAAAAACACACAGCCATAAAAAGAAAGCAAATTATAAAATATAAACTTAGCAGACGCTGCACAGATGTGTCCAAGTTGGCCTGTGGATGATTTCAAATACTGAATTCCCTGCAGTATAGGTATAAATACAGCTGTCTTTCAGATGACAGCAAATATTAAAAACAGGACCTAAAATATATGGTAGGGACATTATAGTTCAAGGATATACAAAGGTCTAAATCTTTGTTTTTTTGAGCATTCAGCAATCACAGCATTAATTGATTTAGCAGTTGGAGGCAGTGCAACAAGCTATAAACACAATATGGACACATTATAACTTTACAAAGTTGTTATGGTTAAACTATTGGCAACATTTGCTTATTCAACATCCAGTACACATGGAGCAAGTTTTTTGGAATTTGTGTTTTCCGGACAAATGGAGAATATAAGTCCAATATTCCTTGACCAACTCCTGAGCAAAATATCTGGCTTTTAAAGCTGCTAAATGCTAACCTGACACGCCAGATGGTTTCTTACACAGAACCATTTGAGAAGTTGTCATTGGAAACTGTTTGAAAAAGGGCATGGACTTTCAAAAAATACTTGGCATCCGATTGGATGAACCATCTGTCTAACACAGTCTATCACACAGGCCAGTCGGGAAAAGAGTGAAAACATCTTTTGCAATGAAAAAAACCTTCAGTGCTGTATTTTGCTCTTCTTTCAGTGAAGAAATACTCTACAGTTTTGATATAACTCATGCTAATGTAGCTTATTAACCTCTTTAGGAGCCACCATTGTTCTTTTGAATTAACAGTAGACCTGCATGCGTGCGTGTTCTCATGATTTCTTAATCCTTGCATAATTAAATGATATTGCAACAATGTAGGTGCTGTGCATGGTAAATGCTCCTCGTTGTTCAGTAGTAGCAGCAGTAGTAGCTAATTTTATGGATCTGCAGTTTGGTTTGAGCAGAGGGTTAATCTGAGCTTGATCATTAAGAACAGCTGCCTGCCGCTGTTGGACACAATGCTGATGAGAGCTGTGAGACTGAACCAAAACAGTAAAGGTGCGGGATGAAAACCAAAATGAGCTGAAAGATGCTAAAACAGGTAATTTCTTTTGCGAACACAAGCTACGCGGCTGTAAAATACAAATTTTAAAAAGCATTCCTGATTTTTATACATTTAATATATTAGTGCTTTTAGAAATTTAACATATTGGTGCTCTGTTTATGAAATTATATTATATGTGGTGAGGAGTGCGTCGTGATTTGTTTTGGACCTGAAACTCATGACTTGAGAGTTGAGTGCAAATCCTTGCAAAACAATTACTTTTCCACATCCATAAGCAACAGCTTTAACATTACACATATTAATCTTTTCTATCATTGATATACAAATATGAATGAGTGCAGCTTTAAATTAAGGTCACAACAATAGAGTTTGCAGAGGATATGATAGGTTACTCAAAAGGTTCGGTCTAAATTAGTAGGAAAAATAGTGTCCTAAATAAGTTTAAATTTGTCTCATTCAGATTAAGACAGACTATAGATAACCATTTTTTTTTTTTTTTAAAAAGTGAACCAGAAACGTCAGAAAGAACACATACACAGAGTGCATATTGATCGCTGAAAGAAGAGCATGTTTAATGGAAACTAGCAAAATCCTACATCAAACTCCTGCACTTCTCTTTGCAATCACCAGTATATCCCACAATAGAAGAGTCATCAGAGAGTAAATCAGGCAGAGAGTTGAAAATTCAGAAAACATGATTTTTACCATGTTTCCTTGCCTCTCCAGATGGATGGAAACCCTGTGGACAGGTACACTATATATACACAGCATGTGCAGTTTTTGATGGCATCATCTTCACCCGTGTGGGCTGATATACTGACTTACACCCTACAGAAAAACCAAGCAGGTTAAAGTTGAGTATACAGAGTTTAGAAAAGAAAAAAAAAATCTTCTCTCAGAAAACAGCCTACACACAGATCACCTGGTCAGTTGCATCATTGGCTGGCTTTTAACTCCTCTCAGCCCGCTGCACACCCAGATGCATAAATGTCTGAATGTCCCATTACCACTTCACTGTATGGTGAGATTGATTCCATTCATCCGTGTTATTAGAGGCCTGGAGGCCAGCCAATGAAGAGGGAGTACAGTATGGTGCAGCAGAGCTGTGGCGACAATTCAATTAGCTGCCTCCATCTTTGCACCACCTCCACATGACCTGCACGGTAGTTTTTGCTGACGATCAACCTAAGTAAAGTGATGGCATCCTTGGGTTGTGCCGTGGACGCAACCAACATGCTGATCAGCTGAGGGGACTTCAGGTTAATGGGATGGGTGGAGGGAGCTTTCCTTCTATTTTCAGTTCAGAGATTGGTTTGGGTGTAATAGCTGGAGAAAATCAGCAATGGTTCAATTTCAGAATACACAAAAGCACACTGAAATTACAGCTCTCTCTTCTGTTCTCTCAGAATGCGACCAGTGTGCCATCAATGAATATAATAATTTATCTTGCAGCTGCAGTACTTCACTCTTAACCTGTAATTTCATTTCTGCATTTGTGTGTTACAAGAATAGTCTGTAGTTCATTTGTGCTGAATATTGTAAACCAGCTCACTGCGCACGCTTCTCAGGTTGGCTGAATGACCTTAGCTCATCTGAGCTTATACAGTAACAAACAATTGCTCTGTCATTTACCATATTTATGGGAAATCAATTTAAGCCTTGAAATATTGAAATGTTTCTGAATATTTAGGACTGCTGACTATATAGATTGTCATTTCAGTCAATATCCACAAACTTGTCACTCCATCACCAATCATTGCTGCTGCTGATGTTCACCATCTACTAGCTGTAGTGTATATTTCACTTTTATTAGCTTATAACTATTTCAGTAGTATTGTATGAGCTAGAGATATTAGGGCTAGGCACTATGGCTTATTGATAATATTGTGATATTTTTAGGCTATTCTATGATTTACTAAACCTAACTGCTGACCCCATTTAAGTCATGAGTCGACTCACATGATGTAACACTGATCCCTTCAGCATCAAGATCTGCCAACCCCTAAACGGCTTCTGCCTAAGTGTCAAGGAATGGCAAATAGGGGTGTTGCAATACATGTATTTGTATTGAAATGTTTGGTATAAGTTATGTTAAACTAAAATAAAATTATTAAAATCAAGGATATTTCTCAGGCATTTGGACTTTTTTGCTGTATAGAAATAGTACTGAACATGACACTACTATACGGTACTAAACTGAACCCCTAATGAGGAATAGGTATGAGATTATTTAAGATCGGGAAACCCCAAAGGTGAAGCTGAAACATCTTAATCGCCCCCTTGTGGCTGGCTGTAGTATTAGTCATAATATTATCTATGTCCCTGTTTAGGTGCAACGATGAAAACTCAAATATAATGGTCATCTGCCATATCACACAATAATTGATATTGTGTGTTATTAATATTCAAAATTAGCTATATTCCCTAACCCCCCTAAAATGCACATAAGCTGTGCAACGCACTTCTGTAGGCAGTAAGTTAGTTTGGATCCCAAAGTCACACAATATCACAAACTAACTATGCGATCAAGGCTGCAGTAGACCAGCAAATCCCAATTTTTGTGATAAAATTACTGTGTTTGTCAAACGAGTCTGGTGGCTTTGAAAAAAGAGATAAAACTGCTTCTGTTCCCCTTAGGAAAGGGCTGTCTGACAGCAAAGTAAAGTGGTGAAATTATTACACTGACCAAGTACCTCATACAAACTCACTTTAAAAAAATCAGTCGTTATTATTATCAGTGCTCGCCACTTTAAACTACTTCACTGCTTTTTGCTCGTCTGCATACCACTTCATCTTTGCCACGTTTACCTTGGCCTGGCCTCTCTGTCCCTTTTCTTTCCTCGTTCTCTCTATACCCTGGTTTTTCTTCCATATACCTCAAACTTTTGGTGAGCAGTTTGACTCAGAGAGTCAGGCTGTAGTTTATGTATGTTCTGCACAGCTGACCACCGCTGTTGAACCTCGACCGAAACGTTTTCAACAAACTGTTAATGTCAGCAGTGATACAAGTCACTGAGTAAATTGTTTTACGTGAACCCATTTGATGGCTGGCTGCCTTACTTCTTTGAGTTTTCTTACTCAACATTTTTTACAGTGCATTTTGACAGTCTTTTGTAAAATGTAATAACCACAGATGCATCTGTAAACAGGATGGAACTGAGAGGAATACATTTGGACCAAATGTAGACCAATGAAATCTCCTCCATTCTTTCCCAGTACTACAGATCTGTGAAGATTCTGCAAGGCACAAAAAAGTCTGGAGTGGATTTAACAAGAACGTCTCACCCAAAAGAAAAAGACTGTCCTTGAGGTGGTGAAATTACATGAATTAATATGGCAGTATAAGATTAGCCTGGTAAGAGACACCAGTGTAGGAGCCAGTTCAGTGATATTAGGCAAAGAGCCAAACAAGTCAACAGTGAACAGCAGGGACAGTTTGGCCGGGAAAGAGGGGGTCTTTGGCCGGTGTTTGACATCTGCAGAGGACATAGCTGACTGCAGGTTCTATTGTGGACGACAGACATTCACACAAATAGTCAAATGTGAATACACTGTAGTGAGAATGACGTGTTGGCTTTTACTCTTTTCTGCTTGAGTTATGTCAAAGTGAAATTGGCCGACATCCACAGGCGGAGTTGCTAAGCCTTTGAATAGGATCTGCCCGTGTACACATTACTTGGTAAAACCACAGAAATAGCATTCTGCCTCACAACATGTGCCTCTGACAGGGTGTTAGGCAAGTGACATAAACACCAATCCCAATAATCCTCGACACCAAAATTGGACTGCATGTCTTGATTGTTACTGACTCTTGCTGTGCTTCTCCTCCCACATCAGTGTGCAGCTCACAGCAAATATCCTGTACTCCTTGAGAATTCATCACACAGTAAGCAACTAAAAACTGTCCTGAACCAAAAGCAGTATTTCAACCATCATCACTAAAAATAGCTTTAACACACTTTATGATTTTAGGCTTTAGAACAGGCTTAACGTATCTTTAATTCATGAGCTGCTTCTTAAAGGTTTAACAGTATGGAACTTCAGCATTTCACTGATCATAACAGACAGTCTGATCACAGTAAATTGAGACACTTCTGCAAGGCCATTGTGTTAATATGGAGAATATGTGTCGTAAGAAACCAGAGCAAGAAACACACTTTGAGAGATCTCTGGTGGGATGAAGTGGCAGAAAAAGTTCAGGGGCTGAGGGAACCTTGCTGTGGCAAATAACCTCAAATGTTGCTGTGGGTAATGCATTCCCCCTCAAGCCATTGTGCTGTTTTGGGAAATGGCGCCATTAAAGTCATCACTGTCTACGATGTGGAAAGAACACAGGGATGTGGGAGCAGCGAAAAGACTGGCTGACCTTGATGGAGCTTATTAGCATAAAGCAGCCCTTTGGGCCTCGCGGACTAGGTGGTGGTGGCGTGTGTGTGTGAAAATGTAGTCAGTTCTGCAGGCTGCTACCTATAACCTTGTATTATACAAACCTATAGAATAAGAAGAGGATTATACTGCTCTCCTGTTCACTGCTTACTGCATATACAATTCTGGAGTGAAGAGTAACAGATAATATAAAATAGGGTTGCTGTAATAAAATGATAAAACAGTTAAAACAAGGAGCTTTACAGTTAATGTAAATAAGCTGAGGTGAAAAATTTCCATAGTAATTGGATTTGATGGTCATATAAGAAATAGACTGTGACTGTTTTACTTTTAAAAGTCACTGGATTAATTCAGTACATATTCTGCGGATACTTGTAGGATAATTAATCTAGCCATATTGGGATAGCACTGTTAATTTTGGCAGTTGAAACTGCTTTCATTGATTGTTTTGGACAGTTTTGTCCACCCAGTGTTCACTTTTTTTTGGAAATTTTTTCGGTCTCCACCAACTCTGGCAAAGTATCCCCACAAATGACTTTTTAAACTTAATGTAAAGTTACATAGGTTAGGTTCAGGAAAACAAGCATGGTGAGAACATACTTTAAAATTACTGTTGACTTGGTCTTCCAGGGACAGTCCTGTGTTTTTCAACCACTCCAATCTGCAGCCGTACACAGAGTTTCAGTCTTTATACTATTCCTTCTTTGCTCCCATCAGCACATTGGTCACAACATCACAGCTTTCCCAATTACGTTGTTTAAATACTAATTACTTACTTATGATTACATGGGTTATACAAAAATGGTGGTACATCACAGTGAATTTATTGGACCTTTTTATTGCTGAAAAAAGCTGCCTGTGGCAGTTAAAAGAGTTAAGAGCTAAAAGACACAAAATGTGGGAAAGAAAGAAGTTCAAACCTGAAACCTGTCACTGAAAGGTCCGTGGATCATCTCGAGTAACCAGATTATGATTTCTGGAGACGACATTGCTGTTGAGTTCTGCAGATGGAATTTTTGGCACTTTGAGCACCACATGTCAAGTGCCATCTAGTTATATTAAAGAGAAGGCAGACATTTCTACGGCTGATTTCTCCAGCACTCCGAAACACACTGTTTCTGGACTATCCATCCATGAAAATAATATGTACAAGTCTTTAGAGAACTAATTTTATGTTTACAGAATCCATCCAACATTTTGAGAGGCAGATTTATTTTTTTATTACTTGCAATTTAGGTTACAGCCTAACAAGCGACAAGTAAGGTTGCCATTTTATTGAAAATTCAGCCTTTTTGTGAGCAGAGTTTTCTCAGTGACCAGAATTATGCTGGAACTGCCTGGGTTGTAAATGTGTGAGTCTGCGGGTATGTTTGTGTGTGTTGTTGTTAGAGTCAGGGAAGAAGCTGCTAATCAATACCAGAGACTTTTTATTTAGTCGGACAGATACTTTCCAGCCTGAACCCAGGGTGGAATAAAAACTCCCTACACATCAGAGTTGCGTGCCGGGGAAATGTGTAGGAGAAGACGGGCTCTATCAGTGTTGATGTAACTTCTCCTCATCCTGTAAAGGTCATAGATTATTTAGTGTGGCCTGTTGCCTCTAAACTTCTTTTGTCTTTATGATCCAATTAAATGCTGGAACAACTTCATATTATAATAACAGTCATTAAACAAGCGAGACATTCCTCCAGTTGGTTCGATAACTGTCCCTGCAGACGATGTTTCCTTCTCTATCGAATTAAATGTAAGCTCACTAAATAGATCAAACCTGTTTTTCTATTCGTTTGCCAAATCAGGGCCTCAAGGCATCTTCAGACTTAATTGGTTTACAGCAGTTATTTTGAACCCTGGGGCACTTTCTACCTCAGTAAGGTTTGTTTGAGCATTAGGGACCGCTGCAGTCCAAACCAATTGGCCAGAGACCTCGTTGAGGGGCTGGTTCCTCTTTGGGTTTCCAAACCAGCCTGGAGCTTCGTCTGGAGAGAGAATGGGATCTCACTTGCTTCAGAAAGTACAATTATCAGTATATACATCTATAGCATCATACAATATAGCCCCTTTTGCAATGTGCAAAAACTGATTAACCCCCTCTAACATCTGGCTTTTGCATTTTATGTAGTAGTCACGGTTGTTTAGATCAGCTTCAGCTTTGATTGGCAGTGATGAAAACACACAGGTTACTCTCATGCAATGTTCGTCAGTTGTCCTATGCAAAATAATGCACCAAAATTTGGATTTAACCCACATAATCATGAGCCAGTAATCCGTAAAGGCTGCAATCATGTGACCAGTGTGCTGGTAGCATAGAAGAAGGTAGTCCAACTTAGGTGGGAAGATGAGGTGTTGGTCAAACAAATGCAGGACTTCCCCCCACAAGACTGATGTTTGGAACCATGTGAAACCAAGTGAACTCACATCTTCACCATGTTTCTTTTCCTTAAACTAATTGAAGTAACTTTATTCACTTAAATGTATTCTATGTAACTTAATGTTAAGTGCAGAATTTTATGTTAAGTACTGGCCTCCATGCTGCTTTCTACTGTTCATTATGCTGTTTTCCAGTCTGTCTGTGGCATTGACCGTGACACACCAGAAAAAAAAACAAAAACTGAAAGGCATACTCGTCTACTGCTGGTCTACTTGCAGTGGGAAAGCACTCCATTGCCCATTTCTAGCGGGTTTTCATGCATTTAAAAATCTGCAGACCTGTGTTTATCTTGGTGGAAAAGGGTATATGACTGGCTTTTGAAACCTGAACAAACCAATACTGAACACCAAAGAGTTTGAAATTATACATAACAGATCGAATCACCTACCACATGGTTTATTCAGAGGAAACAGGTCGTTGCGTGTGGATACAGTTAGCCCTCGAAAAATTGTCTGCTATTTGTTGCATTGCTTAAATTTTAAAAACACCAGGACACACACGTGCATGTGCACACACACACACACACACACACACACACACACACACATACCATCATATGCACACACATACCAACACATGCACACACATACCACCTCGGTGCTGCCTGTACAGTTCTATCTTGGAGGCAGAGCATCGCTGGGCCTTAATTGTGTCTTGGAGCTACTGTGCTGTTCATCTCTGGAGATCTCATTATAAGATCCACAAGCTGTTCAGGCACGTACCCGCTCTCCTCACTCTCTCATCCTATCAGCTTGTACATCATAACTGCCTGAAATCTCCATCGCCCCTTTGCAGTATTGACAGAATAAAACAATTATTGTTGATTAGGAAATTGCACCGTGCACCTAAAGAGAGACACACAGAGACAAAGAGATAAACTGCTCTGCAATGTGTTTGATCTTGTCGTTAGCTTTCAGTAGCGGGTGTCTAGTTAGCAGCTCTGATGTAAGCCGTGAGAGCAGCGTGGGTTTCAAAGTCTTCAGAAAGTTTTGTCCATTTGACAGCATTTATGGCTGTTGAAGGGCCCAAAGCATGACTTTTTCACGATTCAGCACCAGTGCCACACTCTCAGACTGTTATTACTCTTTCATCCTTCCTTATTTTCTCTTCCACAGGTACATCTGTTCAACATTTTCATGGAATAATTCATCATGTGCAGGTATTATCAAGTGTGTATATATAAGAAACACACACACACACACACAACATCTTTTTTTCTGTGTACATTTGATCTTTTGAGCTGTTAATTTGTAAGTTAAATCTATGTTAGTTGTTGCCCCTTCAGCAATTTGTATGTGGAAATGCTTAACCCTTTAAAACCAGAGCAAAGTGGTTTGATTTCCTTTAAAAACATGGGTAGAAGGCCAAGAGCAACTTAAGGCAACACAATGAATTAGTTTTTTAAAAAGTTGCTTAAAATTCCCAAAGCAATAAGCCATGATAATAATAATAATTGAAAGAAAAAGAAAAAGACATGTAAAGGGGAGTAGAAATGTGATAAATACATGTAAAAGAATTCTGCAAAATAATAAAAAATATATAATTAGAATAATTCTAAACATAGTTTTTTGTGACAATTTTCCAATTATTCATCCACCCTTACAAGATTTATTTTCAGGTTATTTTCAGGTCATTTTCTTCGTCACCCTTTACCAATTTCTTGCAACTGTGGGACATTTCTTGCAAAGTTGTCATTTCCTTTTTAGCCTCTGTGCTTTTGAAATAAATCTAACCAATTTGCTCAGGTTTCAAAGGGTTAAATATCTTTTGAAAGGTGTCTGAAAGCAGCACAATAAACTGATGTCTAGCAGAGATTTAAAGAGTTAATCATACAAGTTACTTTTTGTGTTCTTGCCAAATTAGCATCTACCCAAGGATGTGAAACTTTTCCACAACGTAATACTTCAGGCTTAAAAAACATATTAGGACAGCTGGAAACTGCTGTTTTGAATTGAAGTTGCTCGGATGCTGATTCAACAGGAAAATGCCGGTAACAACATCAGTAGCATAATACTTGTTAATGCCAGCCAAGCTGTTAAAGGAAAAGTTTGGGAAAATATGCTTATATGCTCTCTTTCCAAGAGTGAAATGAAAGACACCACATTCCTGTATGGAACTGGAGCTGGGAGCCAATTAGCTTAGCTTTGCAGAAAATTTGGAAGGAGAGAGGAACAACTAGCTTGGCTTCCTCTAAAGCTCAAAAACACATAAACCAGCACCTCTTAGGTGTCATGAGATGCAGAGCAGGTGAACCCAAATGCAAAAGACAGAAAGAAACAGGAACTCAAAAGATCACTATTAGTTTCAAGAAAACAGCAACTAAACATCACAAAATCAAAGACTGGACTGAAAACCAGGACTTAAATACAAACTAGACTGATGAGAGGATGAGGTGCAGGTGGAGAAAAAGGCAGAGAAGCTCAGGTGAGGGGAATGATGAGACGAGGCAGGAGAGCAGGCAGCGAGTTGATTGGCTGAGAGAAAGTGAGGAGCTGGGACGGACTAGCGAGGCTGATGCAGGACAGCTGTGTATCTGAAACAGCCAAAGGCAGCGCAGGAACACAGGAGGGGAAGAACACAGTAAACTGAAACCCAAAAATCAAGACTATACAACATGTAGTTCCAACCAAGCAAATTGATTAGTCCACAACACATTTAGAATGAGCACAAGTTTGCATGACAGAACAGCTTCCTCGTCATTCAGAGAATTACCCCGCCATTTCTTAATTACTGCTCTTACAGAAATCATATAATTATGATACCATCTCAAATGAGATCTGCAGCAATTGATCAACAAATGAACCTTCAAAGTGAAAATGCAGCTGACTAAATGAAAAGCTCACTAATGGTGTAGAATACAAACTAACACAAAGATGACATTAACCTGCATAAACCACCATGTTCTGCACAGACACATTTTAAATACTGACACTGAAAATGTTGTTTTTGAGAGACGAAATGGCATCAAAACGCACAATGAAGCTGAATATTTTGTTAGATAACAACATGTTGTGAGTTTTGGAATTGGTCTCTCTTTTTTTTAATTTATTTTGACTTTTGGACTTTGCCAGTTGCACAATCACAATAATACACTTGAAGGTGACAGCAATACAGTCAGGTCCCAAAGAATCTCTGATGTGCTAAAATGATGTTAAAGCACACCCTTTCATGTTATATTGCTTAAAAAACACACTCTTCCAATAAGCTGAGCTGGTGAAAACAAAGACGACTAACTAATGAAGGCACCTTAAATGAGTCTTATACAGCAATTTAGTCTAGTCTTACTAAAAGTTGAAGGAATAATGACACAGCAGACTGTGACATTAAGCTTATTAATTAATGCTTTAAAGTTCAGGGCTGAAAAATTAAGCAAAATTGCCAAAAACTGCAGTTCCTCAAATGACCACTTGAGGCTGGCTCCTAATGTAAGTTAATCTTTATAGACCCCAATGTTAAAATGCCCAACATTACAGCTGAAATAAATGTGTTTACAGCAAGATTTCCGTTTCCATAGTTTACCTCCGCCTTCATGACAACCATACATGGGGTGAGTTTTTATATAACTCACCTGTTTACATTTTACTGTGGCTTAAAGTTACCCATAATTAATGACTTTTTGCGAGGTGTTGCTATAATCTATGAGTCAGACCCACTCCTCGCTCCTCCACAGCTCCACCCTCTCGTCCAAATATGGTCAACTCGGGTCACATCTGGTTCCAAAAATCTATGATGGCAATGGCAAAAATGCCAAACTTGACGCTTTAAAATGGGAGTCCACAAACCCGTGGCTGACATCGCAGTGACTACGTCCATTATTTTTATAAAATATTTTTATAAAATCTGCATTAGAGTCACAGAAGCTGCTACTTCCAATCTTTATGCTAAGTTATTATCTCCCACTTAATCCACAGATAGATAGTGGAAGCAATCTTTTTATGTAACCCTCAAAAAGAAAGCAGTAAAAGTATATTTAGAAAAATACCAATAATGTACCTTCTAATGAAAAATTCTTCTAACATCTTTCCTGTGTGAATGGTTAATGGATTTTGTGTCAGAAAGTATATTTTAAGATTTCAGCAGATAATGTGTGAAAATCATGTTAACCTTTTCATAAAAGCATAAAACTTTGTACACTTTCACAATTTCGGGCTTTAAACATGTTCAGAAATATCACCATTGTGGTAATTTTACACTCCCCCATAACCAAATAATGTAATTTGCATCATATTGCCTGAACCAAACATGATAATACAGAATAGGTGATATCTAATGATACCATATACAATTGTTCAGATGAATAATTAATGGGGAATTCAGGGACATGAAAAGGACATTGCAGGATCTGATAAAAAGACATAAAGAATGTCTCAAACACAAAGATTGACTTAAAAGAAAATGTATTTCGCAAACGCATTTTTGCAGCGGGGGCCCCAAACTTTACAAGTGTACCAAGTGCTTTTCTGAAGAAGTGAACATATCACCTAAAATTTGACACATATCACATGGACTAAGAGACAACGAGCGGTTCAGTGTCCTGCTCGAGGACATGGATGTGGGTCAAACCTGACACCAATGTGTTGCATGACTCTAACACCAAACAATTCTCTCTCGAAAGTTGGTGCCCTGCCCAGGCGAAGCAACACAGGATTGTGTTTTCATATTTGATGCCATATATATTAAGTTTATTCAAGTACTCCTTTATATTCCCATTTAGTTTTAGTGTAAATGACACGCTATTAAACAGGCAAAAATATGATGAGGAGAGATGTTTCCTGTTATGTCAGCACAGAATGAGAGTGCGGATACTATTAAAGAGGTGAAATACTGAATAGAGAAACGATCATTTTATCTCAAGAAGGGCTCATAAACTGTATGACATTAATCTGTGCGGGAATGACCCTCTCACAGTCCCCATAAAGCCTGGCTGTTACCCAGACCACAGGAAAATATGTGAGTTTTTTTTTTAATAATCCCCACTGATGGATCTGAGTAGACTGAGCCAAAAGGTCATTTTCACTCTATTCAGTAACAAATCAGGGGGTGTTTTCTTTTTCTTTTCTTTTTTTTTTTTTACAGATTGAAAAAAACTTTTGATGAATATAGTTGTGTCTGTATCTCCAGACATAATGTTTGCATTACACCTACAGTTTGCTTTGAGATGAATCGACATTTATATCTTAGATCATACACAATTACAGGTTTGTGGGTTTGCATCTCAAACTTTGCTCATTAAAACTTTTGCACTTTTTCACTTAGCGAGCCGGCTATCTGTCCAGGTCTCTGTGCTTTCCAAACACTGCAGTAATTGCTGTCAGTTTCCCTGCAGATAAATAAACCTCAGATTGCTCTCCTGGCTCTCTCATAGTTAGGAATATATATGCAAACACAATCCAGTCCTGGCGGTCCAGAGAATTAGCATCGGTTTGGTCTCACAATGAAATTGCTGTCTTTTGCAACACTTTTATCAGACACAGTTTAAAGCAAACCCACCAACCCCCCCCTCCAGCACCACCCAACCAAACCCTGCAGCTGTCTGAATAATGAAGTCACCTCTCCCTCTTGGCTGCAGCCCAGGTGTAATAGGAGTATTGTCAGTATCACAACGAGAAAGAACGAGGGTCCCTCGCTCTTGAGATGAATGTAGTGTCCTTGTCCATCCAACCCCTCCCCCGCACGCAGCACCACTTCCCGCCTCCAGCTCCCTGTCACACATTCCTCGCCCTTCGCCAGCCCATCACTCACTGTCACTGTCATCCAATCTGAGGGAAAATGAAACCTCTGATGCAGCCTAACCTTCCCTTTCACCTGCTGCAGCGAGCTCAGCGGCTATTGTCTGATGCTCAAGCGTGCAGTGCTAATACAAACGTGCACACACACAATTGTGACTTAGGTTGGTTACACACACACACACACACCTTAATCCCTACCTTTAATCCATAACACTAACTTCAAATGGTAATCCACCCAAAATGTATTCTTTGAGTATGAGACTGTCACTTACACTTTGCCTCCTCACACAGAACGGAGGCACGAATTCAAAGAATTATTGTGATTCTTGTGTATCCAAGATGATCACAGCCTCATCGACTGTGTAAACACACAAAGCACTACGTTTTAAGACTACAAAAGGTGAGTGTTTGATAGTTTAAGGGTCGATCTTAGGTGCAGCACCACCACTACACCCAAACCGTAATTTTTAATTCTTGTACACACACACACACATGAACACACTTGAAATAAATGCAGCTAAGCCGAGCAGTACTGTGGCTCTGCTGTCTGCCATCTGTGCCTCACTCTCTAGCAGCCTGCTGTAAATCGACTCTGCAGGCGAGCCTCTGAGAGAGCTGCAACCCGCTGAATCCATTCCTTTTATCAGGTAGGGCAACATTATTCTGCTTGTGCTAAGTCCGAGGAAACCCATATTGCTAGAATAATAATTCCCTGGTTCAGGCTATTTCCTGACACAAGGCCGTGAGACATTGCGCTGGCAGTGTGTTTGTAAACCTTGTGTGAGACAAGAATGAGATATTACCTTGCAAGGGCTGGAGCGGTCTTCGTTTAGAGGACACACAGATGATGCATCACATATATGAAATGATTAGAGGCAAAGAAGCATGACGTGGTGGCAAGTGGAGGCAATCTCTCAGGGTAAACCAGCTGGAAACCAAATTAAAATAGGCCTTTAGAACATGTAGGCTGGATAGCATGGCTAACCCCAGTAAAAAGGACTTTTCACTTTCCATTGCACCCTAAAATGCTCAGTATATCTGGGCTTGAGGAGAGTGGAGAAAGAGATTGGACACACGAGGCAGCCTCTTGTGAACGCAACAAATGTGCTTTCAGGACAGACAGGCCTTTTCTGGCTTACATCCTGCTGCATATGATGTCTGTGTTACAGGGAGAGGACGTTTTCACGTCTTGTTCTCACTTAAAAAAAATATATATATATAAATAAGATCAGGCACCCGATTAAGCTGGATGCTGCTGGAAGATAGTGCAGTTTTAAAAAGAAAAACAGCGTAATTATTAGTAGGCCATAGACATCTCGAAACTGATTGTATATGTGTATTCGGGGAGCGTTCAGGAGTGTCTGCCTGTTTCCATTAAACTGAATGTTCATTTTATGAGCATAAGCCATTTCCAATGTTGTTTCTGTGCAAACAAGTACAATGCAAACAAGTGGGTCATGATGACAAACTGCACTCAGGTCAACACCCCTGTGTGGTGTGGACAAAGAGCATGCACATGAGCTTCGTTGTGATGTTTTATGACGGTTTGTGCAAAAATTCTTGGTGGTAAAATCCATTTGGAAGGGTGCTAACGATAACTTTTTTTCAAAAGATTTTCAAAAATTTGTGACCAAAATTTAAGAAAAAAAATATATTTTGAGTGCATAAAAAAGGTAAAGGTCAAAGTTTTTCTGGATGATTTGTGATGTATTGTATATATATTTGACTTACTCTCTGACGTGTTGTGTTCAGTATATTCCTGTATGGATTTGTTTCTGTTGTTTTTGGGTTCTTTTCATGGAGACATATTGTGTCCAGAGATCGGAGAGCATCATCATTCAGCTCCGCTCTGATTGGTCCAGTCTGATAGTTTCAGCCTGAGAGTAGATTATTGACCCTCAATCATGCAGATTCCGATCACCTGAGAGACGAATGTGTTTGTGTCTTTATATTGTTCTGCTTTGTGATGGTGATTTGACAGGTCCTGACAAAGATTTCTGTAGATCCAAACATTGCACAATTAAATTTACTGAGAGCTTTTAATACAGTGTGTATGATCTGTCTGATTCTTGCCTTAGTTTGATTTTTTGATCCAGCACATGTGAAGGTTTTAGTATACCCTCCCGGTCACAAATGGAAATCTGAAAACTCCAAACCTCCTCCAATCTCACTTGTTACCTGTCACCCCTGTATGTAAGACCATTTTCTCGATATCTCAGCTATTCTTCACCTCCGTTTGCTTCAATAAATTGCATGAAGGTGACTCAGTGGTTTTCTATCAGTTATTGTAAACAGAGTGATTTGGTCTGCTCAAAAAGGAAGCAGCATTTGCCAAATGACTTTCTACCAAGTTCTGTCTCCCCTTAGTTACCGTAGCGATGCCTGTCATATTTTAGATGTTTTTTACACAGCACATGTAGTTTACTATATTAACTTTGGAGAATAAACCACTCAAAATTCTGTCTTTGATAGTAGAACGAGTGAGGCAGAGGTTAATAATTTCAAATCAAATGACAACTGTTGCTGTCAAATTATATAAGCTAATATACCCTACTAAAAATGAATAGCTGTAGCTAGCTAGCTAGCAGTTAAAGTGGACATTAATTTTGTGAATTGGTTTAAAACGCTGACTTCAGTTCACTTTTTAAAGTATCTAGCTGACTCAAGAATCCAGTAAATGCACTATATGGCTACATAAATGATACTGGGCCAAGAATGGAGTTAAAGTTTCATGTCTTAAGCAAAAAATTTGGTCAGCTTCCTCCCGTTGTTGATCCATTATTGTTTTTGCATTAGTTACTCCTGTTAGTAGTATAACAGAGAACAAAGGGTTGCTCATCTTAGAAAGCATCCATGACCTGATTTTAGTTTGGAAAATAAATACACAACCCTCCAAACAATAAAGTAAACTCAAAGCTGCCATGCCTTGATACGAGTGCCAAGCAATGATTGGACAGATGTGATTCGGGGGAAGGGAGACTGCTACACAACCTGCCAGTGTTGGTGTGGTGGTAAATCTATTGTGTGCTGCAACAAAAGTAGTGTATTATGTAACTCAGAGAAGATTGTGGGCGTCTCTTGAATGTGTTTTGATATTTAAGTCAAAAGCACGTCAAAAGACACTTTCAAGTCAGTCTTTCCAAACTGCCACATTTTTGGCCGGGCATGAAGAAAGTTTCTCTGCGAGTATAATAATTGGAAAGCTTTCAGTTTAATCCAGTGGGCGGGTTGGAACAATCACAGTACACAGGGCCAGACACCTGACGGAGGTTTGAGGTGCTTGTGAGTGCATGCACAACAAAAGACAGGCAATTGTGCTGGTGCTGTTAGCAACTGACTTTGCAATGGAACTACATAAAATGCGTAGTTTTTTATGTAACACAGCCAAGTTCAGTCACGGAGCAAAAGTTGGCGCTGATTCTTTGAATTGAGGAGAGAAGTGATAAATGCTCAGAAAGAGAAAGACAGAGAGCCGGCTCATCATAAAAATGATTTTATTATCCTAATTGTTATCAGAGGACGGATATCAATTCTTGACTTTTTACAATATATTACTATCATTAGACTGTTTTATACATTGTTTCATATATTAATAATTTTCAAATAATTTTGTACATGCTTATTGGGACTGACATTCCCTGGTCAGATTAAGCAGAAAATGAAGAAAAAAAAGGCACATGATTGCTCCTTGTCCTCAGTGAGCAATACAGTCCAAAAAAACCAAAACAAAGAACTGTCATGTTTTGTGTGAGTGCAGGTGAAATGCGTCCCGATCCGATGATGGGCAGCCCCCTTTGAAGACTATTACGTGTCTTGCCTGTGCAGCACAATATGTCCGAAGCAATTTTCCAAATCACAGCCCAAAGTAATCACTTCGATGTGGCAATTGACAGCAATCATATCTTTTGATTTGCTCAGATGCACTCAGAAAAAAAAAGAAAAAAAAGAATACTCGCACGCTTACACACTTTCTCATCTCCAAAGATCTGATAGTTTTACAGTAGAAACAAAAGATTTACTTGAGCCACCTTCAGGGGCTGCACTCAGGTGTCTTGTCCTATACATGTAGCCAAGTGTCAGAAATTTGGGCTATTTCAAACAGCTTGCCATAAGGTCTGTGTGTCTGTGAGCTCAGTGGAACACATGAATTGATCAGATTCTTCTTTAAGACTTGGTGACGGGAATCTCTGTGGCCTGAGGGAGACTCCGAGTGCAGTGCAGTCTGTAGTGTGAAATATCACACACTCCTCGCTCAACTGTCCACACTTTGAGATCCAACTGCGACTTGAAATGCTGCCCAAACTGTCTCAGAGGTTGCTCTCTGGCTTTAGTGCCTGGGATGCTTAATCCAGTTTCGTATCATCCACTTCTGACCGGAACATCTCTGGACCACCAGGCGAAGGCCAAAGTTGGCATCTTTGGACATTTCCACCTCCAAACATCTACCGGTGTCCCTGCTGATGATTGGACCATTCTGCAACAAAAACACATGAAAATATGACCCAATTTGTGAAGTAAACTCATTCATAGAATACTGTAAAACTTCAAATAATAGCCTAGTCCCAATTCAAAGCCCAGTCCCTTTTATTAGACTGGGTTGGTACACATTTTGGCAAATAATCTCTATTAGAAGCCTGGTCTGGTTACCATGCAGTTTATTTTTATAAAGGTACTTTGGATGTATAAAACTGGGTTGTTGGCTACCTGCTGGACATAATGTTAGTCAGCTGCTTATATATATTTAAACCCTTGTCAATATGGATATCCTACACTTAATGTTAGCTTAGTAATATTCTACACAATTCAATCATTCAGTTAATTCTACTGAAAGTGTGAGCACCAAAGATTACGGCGTTACCAGCAGAGTAAACACGAGAGACGCAAAGAACAGATTAACAGATGAGTATTTTTTAATAAGTGGGGGAAAAATGTCCAGTGAGCTATATTCATAATTATACATGTAACATAATTTGTAGCATTCATTTGTATTTTTTATTTTAGTTTCTATTTTTTGTGGCAAATTTTCAGGTATTTTTTGCACTTTTCAAAGATTTCTTGCTAACTTCTGCGTCATGTTTAAAAAAAAAAAAAAACCCACTCAACCTAGGTTTCAAAGAGTTAAATAAATAATTTGATTGTATTTACATCTTTGCTGGGCTACAGTTTTGTGTGACAGATGTTAAAAGCCTGTCCCAAATATAAGCCTGTTGAGTTCAATGAAAAAAGAAAATAATAGCCCGGGCTAATAATTGAAGTTTTACGGTAAGTCTGTTGTTATGGTATCCATGACAGTTCTTAAGCAATCAATAACACCCATCACAGTCTTATTTCAGGCTTCATTAGCCTCCATTTAAACTGTTGCACTAATGAAAATCAGTATCAAAAGATCATTTGTATTCGTTCTACCTGTGTAAAGTCCCAAAGCCTCTGGGAAATCCTTGAAACAGCGTCACATTTTTTCAGTCTGGGAGTTCGTCCTCTGCCATCATCAATGAGGCATTTTGTGTCAGGCAGGAAGGTGGTCGACCCCAGGGGTCCCAGCTGGAGAAGCCCCTCGGTGGAGTAGCGGGCGAGCTGCAACACACAGAAATCTGATGTGCTTCACAGCAGCAATCACTGCTTCAAAAAACAAACACTCAACTTTTTTTGGAGAGCACCTCAACATCAGTGGAAAGCACAAGCTGTGAGCGGGCTTCAATGAGACTGACAGCAGTAACTACACACGCTTTCAAGTTTTCAGGCCAGTTGGCAGACTGTGTGACAGACAGAAAGGTTGTAATGCTTTCATTTTACGCCTTTTAAAGCTCATTATTTTACACAAAAATAATTGGCACAGAACCTCGATAGCACATAGAAACTGTAGATACTGCACTCTGCCTTTGGATAATCCTTGTTAAATGAAAAGAAAAATGTTGTATCTACCATCAAAAATGTCTTTCAGCTACATTGGGCAATTCAACAGTTTGTTCAAGAAAATTCTTTTGATTATTTACAGCCTATGCCTAAAAGGAATCAAAAGTTTCTCTGCTTTGTTAGGTGCCCTTCCGTCGACTCTAACTATGTATACTGACGTCAGTGTAATAGACTCAGTTACATAAAGGTGACATGAAGGTGTCTTAACTGCAGCAAATCACATGAATTCCACACCGCACCAAAAGCTAAAACAGCAGCTGACCAGGGGCGTAATTTTGATTTCAAACGTGAGGGGGTTGGGAGCACAGCAGAGGCCTAAATACTTAAAGGGGATTACGTTTTTCCAATACCCCTTCCCAAGAAAGAACATAACATAAATTTGATGTGTCCCCTTCAAAAACAGGATAAACATCACAAAAATATTTTATACAGCAATTTAGGGTTATATATGATGGCATGTTGGCAAAGGTAAAATTGATTTTTTTTTCATGTTAATATGTAAAAAGTATGCAAAATAAACTTTTTTATTCTTTAGGATATATTTAAAAATTGAATTTTAACCCTGTTAAAGTCCATGGAGCTAATTATCATTTTAAAATGTATCTCCTCCTCAGTATTTAAACTAAACGCTCCCAGCTACTCTTTAATAGATACTGTTACCACCTTTTAAAGATTTCATAGCTTTAGAAATGTGTTTGTTGTTTTCAGATTGTTCTTCTAGTTCTAGTTTTTCCATTTCTCCACTCACTCTCATGTCATTTCCTACAACTTAAATGAAGCCAACACCATTTTGACTAATGTACATTAAAAAAAAAACATTACCAAAAAAAGATCAAAAAGTAGAGGGGTTCAATATTGCCTTCTGAATACACGCTTCTTATAACTTACAACCACCAACCAGCCCCCCACACCCAGTGAATACACCCCTGGCAGCTACTGAGAATGGCAAAGGTAATTACATTTAGCAGATCTACCTGAGGGCTTTTGGTTTATGTATATATATATGTGTGTGTGTGTGTGTGTGTGTGTATGTATATTTTATTACTCATTTTGAAGCATTTTTCCATTAAAAGTAGTAAAAAATCGATACGTGTAGTTTTAGCTTTGGCGATCTCCCTGGCTAGCTTTTACTTGATAAAGCTCTCCTGCTCTAGCTCTCTGGTTAGTTGTCTTTCTGAGCAAAGTGCAATCTTAAACAGAAATCATACATTTCTTTGCAGCAATATTTTTATATGATAAAAAGATATCAGGCTCACATTTAGGCCTTAACTCAAGTTTGACCAAATGTGTAGTTACAAAGTTTTTGTCTAACCTTTTATTTTTAGATAGGAAAATGTCCTTGTTTTAAAAAAAAAAAAATAGCATGACTGCTTTTCTGTATTACATGCGGTTTTACAGAATATTTCAGTGTACAGCAGCACTGCATGGAAACCACAGTGTACAGCTTATTAATGCCACAATATTTCCCCAAACCAAAATTTGATCCCTGACTGTTTAATCCTGCACATGAAAGGCTCTGTGATGATACGTATCTATTACGTAAGGATACAGTAGAGATAGCATTTATTATTTATGGGAGTGATCCTCTGTGAAAAATGAGATGCCAAAGATAGGGAGGTCTTCAGTATGACAGCAGCCCTGCTTTGAGGGGAACACGCATTGGTTACATGAATGAATCGTACACACACGCACATGCACATGCACATGCACATGCACACTAAAGCACAGGATGGTTATGTTATTCACAATCCTGGAAGAATCAATGTAACAGAATGCCTCTGAATCCAGACTGCCGAAAAGCTGGCTTATGAATAATGTGTCTTCCATTCCTTTATTGATGCAAAAACATGCTATATCCTTTACTGCCCTAGTGTTTTTTTCTCAGAGTTTGACATAGAAAATGAGATTAAATAGCACATTTTGAACCTGTTGCAAAATCAGGCCTTTGTGCCAAACCAGTAAACAATTTGTTGAAGTTCTTTTGTTGGTAAATTTCAGCATGTAAAATCTGACAAGTAGATCTTACTTAAATCTAGATTTATGTTTACTTTATATCTAAGTGTTAGGTTTACTTGAATTCAGCTGTAATTACTTAATTTTGTGAAGCTGCTGCAACTTATAAATGGCAAGTGGAATTTCCTTGTTCTTTCTGAGTGTTAGCAACTTCAGTGAACCAAGTTTGACTGTAGGTGATCATGAAAAGAAGGTTTTGTCAAGATAAGCTTATCTGCGAGTTCCGTTTTCTTTTCATGTTTAAAAGTATACAAATAAGACTGACTAGTTTGCAACTGACAAAATCCAGATATATAGCACAGTATACTTGGTTGACTAAAGCTGCAAAAACAAAAGATTTATTTAATTAAACTTCTCATTCCAACTTCAAAAAATTCAGTAAATATGACCAGATTGTAAGTAAATTTAACAATTAGATATAAAGTAAACCTACATTAAGATTAATAGTTATATCTTCTTACATTTTTCAAGATTTTTTTAAAAGCTAAATCAACTTGTCAGATTTTACAGGGCATAACAGTGTGAGTGGAGGCTTTCTGGAGCATGGATGGAGAAAATGGAGCTGCAGTCAGTGGCCTGTGTGAGTGTTGCTCCTTGTAAGAAGAGAGAACGCAGGTGGTTTTTAATCCAATGTTCTGCCCTAAAAAGCAACTCGGAACAAATAGGAAAACAATAAATCACCAATTCATGTGTCACTCAAAGCTCACTGGAGCTGGTTGGATTGTTCATGAGGATGCTGATAAGGAGAATTCTTTGGACTAATGAATGCCAGACATTGACATAAACATACTTCAAACTCTCAGTCTAATGTGGGACACGTGATGCTGTGCTATTATTCTCCAGGTGGCAGCCTAAAGGTCAGTATTACAGAAAGTTTGATTAAGAATTCTTCATGGCATTTTGGATTGCTGTCTTGGGTCTTCCGGGGTTGTAACACTGTAAGAAGATTTATCCACGGTATAAACTATGACTGGGCACAAGGAAAACCCTCTATAATCCCCACTAATACCTGTTTACAGCTCAGTCTGCCAGCCTTTTATAACGCTAATACATTTAAAATGGGACCATAACAAATAATTAACGCAAGGAAATGATTCTGCCAAGCCAATTAACCTATGCCTCGCGCAGAAACATTAGACGCTCCATTGCCTTCCTGCCATCGTAAAAGTTCTGCCTCCACTTTCTCGAGGTCAGGCTAATCACAAGTATCTTAATTAGCTCATTAATGGTGCAATGCGGTGACAATGTCAATATAAGATGGAGTGTTTGTACACTGCATTGGTCTGTAATCTCCACATTTTTACCTTTCCTGTACCTGGTTCCACCAGGAAATATATGAGGAAGTTTATGCGACGGATTACAGAAAAACGTCTTAAGAAGGGCTTGGCGCTGGACCTACCACATGTCCTCTCCCTATGGGACTACAGTCTAGCTTTGGGATCTGAGTGAGCTTCCGATTTCTAAACAAACCTCAAAAGGGGAGACTTAAGAGGCCCCACAGTGTAAGCGGTGCGGGGGGTGTCCATCAGCGCCATGCACACCCAAGTGCACGACACATAGCTGGCATTCCTTGTGGGAGCAATTTGCTTTTTCCCAGTTGTGCAAAGTGTAGTGTAAGCAGCTGCATGAAATCTGGGTCTTGGACATGCAGTGAAAAATCTAAATCTAAATCTAAAAAACACAATATGATCTATGACTTAATATAGCTAATTCTATCATGCTTTTATTCATGCGAGGAGGCAATTGTGCATGGCTATCCACTATTTTTACCTTTATTAAAAGAGACCAGGCTGCTACAAAATAGTCGCAAAAACGTCTCAGACACATCAGACCGGCTGCCACTCTGTCTGCAGGAAACGCCGGAATCCTGGTGCTCGTTAATCCTGTCACAGCTCCTTCAAACTTTTATAAGATTGCTTTATTAATATTGCTGTTTCATGTTTCATTACTGAAGTGCTTTATGGCGAAAACATTGTGGTCACATCAACTTTAATGTGATGTGACTGTTTAGAATTATGACTGAAATAGCTTTGACTTGACCAAACATTTTTTGTGCATTTATTTTTATGGTCTGCCTGCAGTTGCAGATACAGTATGTGGAGCTGTGTGTTGTTTCAGAGCTATAAGACCAGTAATGTGACTGGCTGAGAGCAAGGGCACCTGTTTCATTTCAATATTTTGTGGAGGAGACAAACATGAAACACATGTTTGAGAGTCCTCTACCAGAAAATGTTTAACATCGAACACTGAATTTCCTGCATTCTGGTGATTTGTGCACCATTTTTTGCAATTTCTGCATCAGTTTATGGTATTTATCTCTTTTATTTTATCAAAACAAACATCCTCTGCGACTTTCATGCATTCATTGAGGGGGAACAAATGCATGTTCTAAATATAGAGGTGGGCATATCACCTGCGTTCATCCATGAGATGTATGCCTATGGCTGAGAGTGTATTTATTGATCACCACAACCTCTGATCTTTGTTCCAGCTCACCCAGCCCTTTGGCAATGTGCACTTAGAGATATCCACACAATCTAAGCCAACAAACATTATACTGATATTTTCTAGAGATCTTCAGATTCTGACACTTGAATTTGCATCTCAGCTAATACCAATCCAATAGCATTACATAAAAAATAAAAATAAAAGAGCAGCTGTGTTCTACCTATCCCACATGGATGTGAAATGATTATTATCATTATTGCATAGCTCAGATTAGACCCTAAACTGGTGGGACCTTCCAGTGAAAAATATTGGCAAATTGCTGACATTTTGCTTTTGGCTAACATTACACTTTTTTTTTTAAACCAGAAAACAATTCTTCTTCGATACTGGTATCAGTATCAGAACAATTCTTATAACAACAACATTAATAATAATTTATTATGAGCAGGTCTGTTAAACTATTCATTTTTTCAAATCATGGTTAATCGCAATTCATCACATTTTTTTTATCACAATTTTTCAATTCCATTTATTTACATTTCAAAACAGTTTTGAAGTCCATTTTGACAAGTTGAAGCAATTCTTACCAGATCAGGAATATAATGACAGCAAAAAAACACACTGGACTAGCGTAAAGTGGACATGTCTGTTAAGGGGAGACTCATGGGTACACACAGAACCTTTTTTTTATTCAGATATCTATAAGCTAGCATGACATGGGTGGTACCACTTGATTTATTAGGTCTTCTAAATTCATATAATACCAATGCCCACAAGGCCCAGTACAGCCTCTTAAAGACGGGAATGTTGGGCAGCCATTAAAAATAAATGCGTTCTGTGAAAACCTTGGTTGCATCACGATTAACATGTTAACGCTGACAGCCCTAATTATGGGCAGTTATCTTGAATATTAATTGCAAGACCTCACCTCAAATCTCATCAACAGAAAATCTATGGAAAAAGATGCATTACTTACTTTAGAGACTACTCTTTGGTGTGTGTGTGTGTGTGTGTGTGTGTGTGTGTGTGTGTGTGTGTGTGTGTGTGTGTGTGTGTGTGTGTAGGGCAATGATGCAGGCTCTGTAGCCCCTCCACTGTGCTTTTGCTTTTCACACTATTGCATAAAGGTGAGGCATTATCCATTTTTTACATTCCCACTGAGAAAGGCGGCAGACAGAGAGACGCATTCCTCAGAAGCACTGTGAAGAATTATTCTGGCCAATTACATTTTTTTTTCCATAAGTAAAAGGAGCAATGGTAAAAAGCAATGCAAAATCACAGTGTCCCATGAAATTGAATTTAAGACTAGCTCACAGTAATGCCGGTCATCACTGTAATCTAATGATACAAAGACACAAAATTCATCTCCATTTGTTTATTTCCCACGGGGGGATCAGGATTATAAGAGTCGGTGAAGCTTTATGTTACTGAACCCTGACGAGCTCTTTGGAGAGGGAAAGAGGAAAGGCTGGCGAGCTGCTGGCCTCCTCATAAAACTCCCTCCCATGACAGATAATGAACATGTCACTCACCAGCAACAGGAGCGGATAGGAAAGGTGGGAAATGTAAGAACTATTATGCATGAATAGCATTTGCATGATTTGTCTTTGGGAATAGCTTTTGTTTCACTGCACACAAAAAAACAAATAACAGGACAACTGCCTCCCACCCACAGTGTCATTTGTTCTGGTGTCTGTTCAAGTAAAGGTTATGCTGAGCACACATGTTCTTGTTTTCAGCCGCATCCGCCTGCATATTCATAGATCTACATGTAATCTCACCTGGAAGTGGCCCAGTTTGCCCGTGTTTTCCAGCTGAGCAGCTCAGATAGAGCTGTTGGTGATACTTTGCTCGATTGCACTTTGTCATAACACTGTGTCTGTACTACCTTTCCTAACTGCAGCAGACTTACTGATGTCATGCAGTATTACTGAGCCAAATAAAGCATTTAAACACATTTTAACTTGTTACAAAGCAGTGTGAACATTTGGCTCATTGTAACACCAAACTCCCATGTGCTTTATATTCAGCACTCTTTCACTGGTAAAGAAAAAAGAAATACAGAATTCCAGCATGATATTCAGCAAAAAAATTTACACTACAGAGACAATAGGATGCAAGGATTTAAGTGGGTTGCAATTCTAACAAAGTGTTTTTGGAGTTGGAGTTGCGGAAAACTTTCCTCGCCCACACCATGTTGCAGAATGATAAGTAAAGATGATAAAAGAGCACAAAGACGTCAACAAAATGACTTACCTTTCCAGTTATGCCGATAGATTTGGTCATTTCTACTAACAGAATCTGGGAAATCGCTCCAAGTCAAGCTCTCATTATTATGATTCAGAGAAATGTTGCGGCTAACTTCATTATTCTTAAGTAGGATTTGTAATGCTTTTTATTTTTTTTTTGCAGTATGACTCCATCACTGTAAATAATCTATTAAGATTCTTCACATATATCCACAACTGTTTATGAGATCCTCTGTGCATAAATCTGTATATAAATGCATACTGAGCATGTGCTGTTATATCACTGGTGTGCATTTCCAGTCTCATTTAATTTAATCTCTAGCTGTACTACCCTGAGTCTGTTATGAATGTTTATTGGCTCTGCTGTAGGTTTAAGTGCTAATTAAACAAGACAGGAGGCACGAGGTAGCCATGTTATGTTCCCTTCTGAGTCTTATATCTGCACATGGATTACTATACATATACTGTGTAAGTATATGAACTATCTGATAAATGAAGAACCATCTCCAGAGCTGCAGGTAGAGCAGCCAGCTTTATAACATGAAAAGAAAGATGTTTTTAGAATTTCAACAGTGATACGGATTTAAGGGGAACCACAACCATTTCTGAAATTCATTGATATTAATTAGTCTTAAGACCGTCTAAAAAAATTAGTAACCATCAACAACTCTCTCAAATCCAAAAACTACAGTGCAAAAACTCACATTTGTGCTCCAAAGACAATGAATTGTGAAAGATGTTATAATGATGCTGTGAGCAGCCACGACAATGTTCTGAGTATATGGGAACATTTCCTCTTTCACATCACACTGTAATAGAGTGAAGCTCATTTGGATATAAAAAAAGAAAACAAACATCCTGTAGGTCCACAAAATCAGGCTCCCATTCTCTGTCTATGGAGCAGCTCCAGTCTTAAAACCCTATGATTTGACAGCTTTGAGACTTACTTCTTCGGCTTCTGGGTTTGAGAAAGAGTCGCTCATGTTCATAAATATTGATTGAACTTTCCAAGGCCATGGAAATAACATATTGGAATTAATAATATAGGTGGTGTTCCCCTTTAACAAATGGTAGGACCACTTGGTTAATTGCAATAAAAAAAATATCTCCTAGATTATTAAATCAAAATGCAGTATTATTTTGCACATATTTTCAGATATACTAAAGGCAGCAAAATTGTTGTTTTAAACCCGGACCCCCAAAGCCATCCATACTGTCAGTGCACCTCATGTTCCACACCAGGTTCAGGTTTCTAAATGTAATTCAGTGGAGATCTGCAGCATGCAGAGATGTCAGCATGCTGCAATAAAGCATGTTACATATATCACTGTATGTATTGCTTTCTTTTGGCCTCATTTCATTCCTTTTTTATTGTGGCTCTGTGCAGTTACGTCACCCACGCAGGTTTAGTGGATGTATCACTTGGAGATGTGTGAAACAACACTTAATTTTTATCTACCTGAACTTAATAATTAATGGGTTTTTTTTCCAGGGTGGGAGAATCGGCACTTTTAGAATTATTTATGTATTTGGAGTTTCGTTAACCAAACTTAAACTTTAAAACTGAGAACACCCTGTGGGTGTGTTGGGCCTTCTGCTAGATTATTACTATTCCACAAGAATACTTGTTAAAGTAAAATGTGCCTTCTGATTAAATCCACACACAACTTTTTTTTCCCACTTATGTAGCTCTTAAATCTAGACTTATAATTCACTGTATTTACAATTTATTGTAACTTCTTCCCCGGTGTTTTGCAGCGTCATATTACAGTCTGACGTCATTGTGTCCTGGGTGTGTCCTTGCTGTTCACTTAAAAGCTTCAGTGGGGTTGTGTGGAAGTCTATAGTCTGTTAAATTAGAAGCAATCAGGCAAACATATTTGTCTCTATGGCGCTGTTGCAACCACCACTTAAATAAACAAAATTTGATTAAACTTCTGTGGGGCTTGAAGAGCAGAGTAATTACACCACATCATCCTGAGGAGAGTCCTCAAGTGTTTAAATGCAGAATGTGTTGATTCAGAGTATTTACGTTTGCCAAGAGGGCAATATGAGGAAGCCTAATATAAAAAAAAAAACAAAACACTTGTACTGTTACTTTCAAAGAATCCACATAATACCTGCACTGACTGACAGTTTAATTAATTGTATTATGATGAACATGGCTGCTTAATGAACACAGCAGTGAACATGGACACACAGACAGTTCATGAGTCTGGTCTTACCTGAGAGGACATGCCGTGGCACGGGTAGAGGATGGCTTTGTCATCGTCCTCAGAGCCCTGGTCCAGGCAGTAACCGCTAGCTTTGCTGTTCCTCACCTGAAAGACAGCACAGGATATACAGGTACTTTATGGATGTCTGAATTTTTAAAGAGAGGAGACAAGAGAGAAGGTTCTAGTGTGGTGAAAAAAAACTTAATAGGATAAGCGGTTCCAGATAATGGATGCTTATTTGTCTTGGAAAAAGCTAGATGAGAAGATTTTGGTCTTGCTCCTGTCTGATCATTCAATATGTCTGAAGCCTACCAGAAACTCTCAAACTCGCTAATTAACAAGTTTTTTCTCAATTTTTAAAGAAGTCACTGCCCGGCTCAGTAATAGTCCAGCACAGAAGCTAACCACAAAGCTGCAACTTGATGTTCTTTCCACTTAGGTTTTTGTGATATAACACATAAAGCATGCTTGTTAGTGACCTCTAGACATGTTGATAGGTAGATTTTGTCACTTTTGGATAGAGCAAGCCTTCCCCTTGATCACACTCTGTCCCTGAGCTAAGCTAACTGTCCTGATTTTATCTTTAGATCTGGCACACAATCAAGACAGTGGTATAACTGTTTTTATTTAACTCATGGCAACAATGATGCACTCGTGCAATAATTATGAAATGGACAATAATTGTTGCACAAATTATGATGGAGGTGGATCTCATCTCTCTCGGGAGCATCCGGGGTGTTGATTAATTAAAAACTTCCACATAAAGCTGTGGCTTAGCTTGGCATTGGTAAACTGAAAATATTTTACAACAGTGGTCATAAACAGTACTGTGCAAAAGTCTGAGGCCACCTTACACTTTGTTATATATATATATATATATATATATATAGTATTAAAAACACGAATATTTCAGAATAAAACAACTTCAACAGGCCAAAGTTGCAAGTATTTAGTGTGACCTCCTTCACCACTTTGCATGTCTTGAACTTTCTTGGGCAGACAATACACCAAGTTGCAGTCAGAACATGTCCAAAGCTCAATATTGATTGTTTGCACTTCCTCTTGTTGCGGCTGTATTCAATGTTTCACACTAAATATTGACTTCAGTCTGAAGAAGCCATTTTGTTCTGACCTTTTTGGCGTTTTAATGCATTTTACATGTGCTCTGTATTTTTTGTTGGTGTCGTCAAAAAGAGACTGAGAAATAAATGAATTAAAACAAAAATAAATACAAAATAAATGAATAAGGTATCAGTAGAGAAACTTGTATTGGTCAAAACTCAGTGCATAGTAACATGGTGTTGGAAATGAAGAAGAAGTTGCTACCACTGCTCAAAAAGTGCTTCCTTCCTATTGGTTGCTATAGTTAGATTTGCCACAAAATTGAATCTGAAAGCAAGTCAATCGCCAATCGTTTGTTCATTTCCCTTTAATTGGACTCATCATTTCATGCATGTTGCATCGCCTCCTGTCTTTTTGATCTACTGTGGCTTATTTATGCAGAAAAATCTTGTCTCAAGTGCTGACCTGGATGTGACGGATATCATCATGCAGTGACCAGTCCTATTTCTGCCGCTGCCTCTCCTGCAGGCCTCCAGATGGTGGTGTGCATGGAGCATGAGCTCTGGCTCTGTGTGATTTGAATGCATACGGCTTTATTTCCAGGTTGTGACATATCTATCATGTGCTGTTGTCAGGGAAGGTTTCGCTCGGCTGATCTGGTCAGCATGGCCGAGCGCCGCGGTGATGCTCAGTGACAGATGAGACTCACTTCTGTGGCGGCGACTGTGTGGCAACACAAGGCTTGTCGACAGATCTGAAATAGTGCCACTTAAGTGGCTGCCGCGCTGAGGAATCCATTAGCTGGGTGCCAGAGCCAAAGCAGGCAGCCAGAGAAACAAAGGGGGTGGTAAATCCATGCAGGTTTGATAAATCCAGAGGTTAAATTTGAAGTGTATTCTGACATTGCATCTCCCAAGCATATTGATTAGCTACTGCTTTCCATTGCTGAAATTGATATGACGAATAATGGTGCGTCTGAGCAATCCTCCAAATAATGTCTGACTCCGGAGTGTGTTCAATTCTTCAACCTGTCATAATCCTGTTTTCTTCCCCCACTGTGCAGCCAAGCCCAACACAATCAAGTTGGAATGGAAAACTAATAAGTGTTTAATTAAAACTCATTCGGAGGAATTTGCATCTAATCCTGTGTGGTGATGCTGCATTGCTATAGCAACGAGATACCTTCATCTTAGACTGGTAACAGTGAATTTATATTTATTTCTTCAAATTGGAAGGTCGAGCATGTTATTGTGATATCAGCAATCTTGCGTGCACAAAGTTTTGTACAAACTACAACAGATATCAGCTAGCTGCTGACATCTGTGTTCCAGGAAAATGTATCTCGCAAAAGACACAGAAGTCACAGAAATGATCCTTATAATACACAGCTCACAAATTAATAAATTCTCATCAACTCATTTTCTGTATTTATCATCTGCGGAATCACATTAGCTGTCTCAGTGTATGCATCGTCTTTAAACCACCGCTCTGTAATAGAATTACAGCTGATGATATAGCAGAATTAACATGCAAAGTATTTCCAGTAATCCTGTTAGTGAGTATCTCACCTCGCCGTATGTAATGGTGTTGTTGTAGATCCGCATCTCTGGGTAGACGTGTTCAAGATACCAGCGGAAGCTCCGACACTGTAGCCTCTTCCTTAAGGCCAAGCGCTCCGAGACATCCCCGAAATCAACCCCAGGGTTCTGTCAACAAATGGTGCAAAACAAAGACAAAATTAAGCTCTTAGCCTACGGGCACTTTACTTAAGAGCCAAGCGAGAATGCGAGCTGCTGGAGGAATAGAAGACGTGAGAGTGTTGAGGTGCAGAGGACGCAACAAGCATTTAGTTAAGAGATGGATAGATGTGCCTGTCATGCGGGACCTTTATTGTTCTTTCATTAGACATGATCTGTGCTGAGCAAATTCTAATCAGCTGCTTAATTATGAGCGCTCACGGCCCTGCCTGCCTTATGGAGGTGGCTTCCCAGATTGATTAGGGGAATGCCTAATAGCTGCACTGCCTGGCACAGAGGCCTGATCCCGACACACACACACACACACACACACACACACACATACACACACAAACACACACACCCTATATCAGTATGTCCATATACAATGCACTGCTTAAATCTGCATGAACATACAAATAAACATGCATTCTATATAACCATAGAAAATACACACATTCATATGAAAGGGCAATGGCCTTCCCAGAGGAACTGCTGCAAAGACACACCCACACAAACAGTCCTCATCCAGGCAAATCCTTCTCATCCGTTCCCCTGCTCTGCTGGAGTCTACAGCCAGCTGCTGAATTTGCTTTCAACATCTGTTAATAATGAATTCTAGTTAGAAACGTCCACTTTTTTTTCACACCATAAAGTGACACTAACAAATGCATTCAATTTCAGTGAGACGTTGTTTGGTATTTGGACTTGGGGCCGGCCACTGTGGTGAATCATAAAGCCGTCCCCTACCAAAGTAATTGTGCTCTCAGCGGGTAACTCAGACAATAACAAGAATCTGTGATTGTGTGCACGGGCGGGTTGGGAGGGAGGAGGGGGGGTAGATGGAATAATCGTAGCGTTAGGTCTTTGTACTGTACACAAAATAACTCTGCGCCACAGGACAGCTGAGGTAATAACGTGCCATGCCACTGTGTTTGTAATTACGCTGGAGAAGGGATGTGGCCTGATTGGCCAGTTTGTCAAAGTTGCCCGCTCCTCCTCCTCCTCCTCCTCCTCCTCCTCAACATGTCCTCCATGCTGCACTCACACAATGGTTACAACATTTCCCCAGCTGGTGCTTCCTACCTGCACTTAGTGAGTTCTCTTGTAATGATGTTTGTGCCAAATTTGTTGGACGACATGCCGGCATCAGCAGCATACCAGACCTGTATGAGACTGCTACACAGCCAGTTACTGTTTTGTTATGAGCAGCAGCATGCTGTTTTGGAGCAGAGGCCTTTTCTGACGTCCTTCACTGACAGTCATCTCACTCTGCATGGCTGAAGAGGCAATTAAGATTCAATATTAAACTCTTTATTAATGAAAGTAGCTGTTTACTATTTTGCAGCCCATCTCAAAGACCCTTGAAAGCAATTAAACTGAACTGATGTGTGTAAAAATAGATTGATTAGACATGAGGCTCATCACTTGGTGCACCTCTCTCATCTGTTTGGAGCGAGACTCTGCGGCCTCTTCGCTCTGCCTTTGCTCTGCTGCCAGTGTGAAGGTCAAACGGGATGAAATCTGAATTTTGAATATCTATTGACTCGTGTCTCCAGGGACCCGGGCTGCATGTCTGAATGAGCAAGTGAGAAGGGAAGAGAGGGAGCAAAGGGGAGCTCAGGGTTTGAGGGAGATGTGATGTCAAGACGGAGAAAAACTTACGTTCATGGGAATGTTCCAGGCCATGTAGACGTGGGATTTGTATTCATCCATCCACACCTCAGCGGCCCGCAGGGCATTGCGCTTAGCGTAGTAATCTATGTCATTGTTGTAGGGCTTCTTGGTACGCTCGATGTGAGCCACTCTGGCACATGGCAGGACTTCCATACTCCCACCACACTGCCACACCTAGACAGCAGCAGGAAAGAGAGTCCATGGTTCAATCAAATGTGGATCCAAATGTGAACGTTTTTAATTTTTCAGATATACATAAACATAATGCAGGAGGATGCTTTATATTCACTGTTGGGTGCAGTGATAATTGAACTACTTCACAGCTATTGCCTACCAGAAGTGTGGAATCAGTCTCAAGTCACAAATCTGACTCAACATCACACAATCAAAAAAAAAAGTCTTGCACTATGACTTTACTTAGACCATGGGAGGATTATGAAACAATGTTCCCTGTGCACAGACATGGAGAGGGCCCAACCACTTCTCCTACGCAGTAGCAAGACACACAGACATTACAGTTGTTAAGTTGTCTTTTTCTTGTTTGTTTCATGTCTCCTTGTACTTATGTCTCATCTTTTTGTAGTTGTTTTGTGTCTTTAAGTGGTCATTTTCAGCTCTTTGTAGATGCTTTGCATCTCTTTGTAGTCTATTTGAGTCTATTTGTAATTGCTTGTGTCATTTTGTATTCCTTTATGGATGTTTGCCCCTTATTGTAGTCTTTGTTAGTCTCTTGCATTTCTTTGTACTCATTTCATGTCTCTTAGTGGTCATTTTGGGCTCTTTGTAGCTGCTTTTCATCTCCCTTGTGGTCATTTTGCATCTTATTGTAGTTTTGTGTCTCTTAGTAATCATTTTGGGCTCTTTGTAGTTTTCTACGTCTCCTTGTATCATTTGGTGTCCCTTTGTGGTTGTTTTGCCCCTTTCCATAGTCTTTGTGAGTCTCTTTGCAGATATTTTGAATCACCTTGAAGACACTTTGTGTCATTTTTATGGTCATTTCAAGTCTCTCCGAGTGACCTTTTACATGTGAAGGCCAGGAGGTCCCCCAAATAGGCCTATTCAGCAATCCATCCATGAATTCATATTTAGCTCTTTGACACAAAGTATGATTTAAATAGTAATAAAATTACTGATACACCTCCTTTTTCTCGCTCATGAGACAGTTCTTGTAAGAAGATTATAAAGTAATTGCCAAGATTTTTGAGCACAGTAACAGTGCTACAACAAAGCTTCTCTTGACAAGAAAGCTGTCTAAAAATCTGATAAATTGCCAGCAAGTCAACAGTTTGGCCAGATTATCTCTAACACCGCATTTCAAGATCAAACAGGAAGAAGCTACAGCCTTGCACTGAGTTCATGCAGGCACAAAAACAGCAAGTACTGAAGGTCAATGTTGACTCCAGAGCTTAGTCTGTAAACAGTAATGGATGTTTGCAACCTTTTTAGCGACCTAAATACATTTAAAAATTTGAGCAATTTACTCATAGAGTCCAATCTAATTGCTTCAGAAGAGAAGAATGGTCAAAACTACCAAAATAGTGATCATTTAAGGCAACTTAAAGTCTCTCCTCTATAAATCTACATGCTTTGTTTGTTCAAAGCAGTTATAGTTTACCATTCGATGCAGAATCATTGCTAAACATTAAGCTTCAATGGACTTAGTTACTTCACATTTATTCTGAGCAAATTAAAGTCAATGTACGCTGCATGGCATGCACTGAAATTCACAGCAAGAAATCTTGCATTAAATAGAAGTCAAGTAAAAAAAACTTGACACTGTAACCACTCATCACTGCGGCTCTTTTGCTGGAGGAGTTTAAGGAAGAAAATTCTCACAAATTTATGTCTTGTTATCTGCTTTCTGATGCAGCTCAGTGATTAACATATGAGATTTTTGTATGGACACAAACATCTGCAACTAAATGTTCCAGCTAACAAAAGAGCCAAATAACACAAATTCCATACTCCCACCACACTGCCACACCTAGACAGCAGCAGGAAAGAGAGCCCATGGTTCAATCAAATGTGGATCCAAATGTGAACGTTTTTAATTTTTCAGATATACATAAACATAATGCAGGAGGATGCTTTATATTCACTGTTGGGTGCAGTGATAATTAAACTACTTCACAGCTATTGCTTACCAGAAGTGTGGAATCAGTCTCAAGTCACAAATCTGACTCAACATCACACAATCAAAAAAAAAAAAGTCTTGCACTATGACTTTACTTAGACCATGGGAGGATTATGAAACAATGTTCCCTGTGCACAGACATGGAGAGGGCCCAACCACTTCTCCTACGCAGTAGCAAGACACACAGACATTACAGTTGTTAAGTTGTCTTTTTCTTGTTTGTTTCATGTCTCCTTGTACTTATGTCTCATCTTTTTGTAGTTGTTTTGTGTCTTTAAGTGGTCATTTTCAGCTCTTTGTAGATGCTTTGCATCTCTTTGTAGTCTATTTGAGTCTATTTGTAATTGCTTGTGTCATTTTGTATTCCTTTATGGATGTTTGCCCCTTATTGTAGTCTTTGTTAGTCTCTTGCATTTCTTTGTACCCATTTCATGTCTCTTAGTGGTCATTTTGGGCTCTTTGTAGCTGCTTTTCATCTCCCTTGTGGTCATTTTGCATCTTATTGTAGTTTTGTGTCTCTTAGTAATCATTTTGGGCTCTTTGTAGTTTTCTACGTCTCCTTGTATCATTTGGTGTCCCTTTGTGGTTGTTTTGCCCCTTTCCGTAGTCTTTGTGAGTCTCTTTGCAGATATTTTGAATCACCTTGAAGACACTTTGTGTCATTTTTATGGTCATTTCAAGTCTCTCCGAGTGACCTTTTACATGTGAAGGCCAGGAGGTCCCCCAAATAGGCCTATTCAGCAATCCATCCATGACTTCATATTTAGCTCTTTGACACAAAGTATGATTTAAATAGTAATAAAATTACTGATACACCTCCTTTTTCTCGCTCATGAGACAGTTCTTGTAAGAAGATTACAAAGTAATTGCCAAGATTTTTGAGCACAGTAACAGTGCTACAACAAAGCTTCTCTTGACAAGAAAGCTGTCTAAAAATCTGATAAATTGCCAGCAAGTCAACAGTTTGGCCAGATTATCTCTAACACCGCATTTCAAGGTCAAACAGGAAGAAGCTACAGCCTTGCACTGAGTTCATGCAGGCACAAAAACAGCAAGTACTGAAGGTCAATGTTGACTCCAGAGCTTAGTCTGTAAACAGTAATGGATGTTTGCAACCTTTTTAGCAACCTAAATACATTTAAAAATTTGAGCAATTTACTCATAGAGTCCAATCTAATTGCTTCAGAAGAGAAGAATGGTCAAAACTACCAAAATAGTGATCATTTAAGGTAACTTAAAGTCTCTCCTCTGTAAATCTACATGCTTTGTTTGTTCAAAGCAGTTATAGTTTACCATTCGATGCAGAATCATTGCTAAACATCAAGCTTCAATGGACTTAGTTACTTCACATTTATTCTGAGCAAATGAAAGTCAATGTACGCTGCATGGCATGCACTGAAATTCACAGCAAGAAATCTTGCATTAAATAGAAGTCAAGTAAAAAAAAACTTGACACTGTAACCACTCATCACTGCGGCTCTTTTGCTGGAGGAGTTTAAGGAGGAAAATTCTCACAAATTTATGTCTTGTTATCTGCTTTCTGATGCAGCTCAGTGATTAACATATGAGATTTTTGTATGGACACAAACATCTGCAACTAAATGTTCCAGCTAACGAAAGAGCCAAATAACACAAATTCAATCCAATAAACAAAACTGGGAGCAGGGAGCAGCATGCACAATGACCACTACATAGGAAGTAAGGGCTGGGCCTAAATGTTGTTTCATTGTGCGCTGTCCCTGTCTAAATTACATTACATTACAGTATTACATTACATGACTGAGGATTGTTAAATGGCTCAGTGTTGGAGGTTAGCTGCTGTTGCTATGTTATCTAATGCTAATTGGGCAGACGTTGAATTGTCCATTTGCCAGGGGGAGAGTGGCTCCACAGATGGCCGTTGTCTAAACCTTCAGGCAAAGGAAGTTGAGTATCCCTTGTCTAAACTTTGTTAACAGAAACACCGACTCATTCATTTCAATGTCAAACCTGAAATAAGTTGTAGCTATCGTCCTGTTTCTGCACTTCTGTTTCACAGCACTTTTCAAGCACTGTGTCCCATCTTGTAATGGATTCTGAACCATTAGTTACACCTATATTACAGTTATAATTGGGTTAAACAATCAACCATGCAAATCATTCTTTACTTTAACCTTTAGACTATTTTAGGTTCAGGTTCAAGTTACTTTATTTGTACCTGTAGGTGGATTAGTTTGCATTATAAAGTACAAGGCATCTACTTGACACAGTTGTCAGACACTACAGACAACATACAGTATAAAACATGGCAAGATACTAAAAGACAAAAATAAAACATTAAAAAAAACATAAAAAAGATAAACAATTACCCCAGTGCTAATCAAAATGTTAAATATGTAATAAATAAAACACTTAACTACAAAAACAAAACCTTTAATTAAAAATCTAAAAACTACAATTAAATAAATCATAAATACAGACTCAAAAATGATCTTTGCCTCAGCAGGATCTCCCTCTAGCTAGCAGGTCTTCCTTTAAGGTGACACACATGTGCTTGATGCTACGATAAAGTGTTACTGTCCGTTATTTTCTGCTGAAGCGAGTCAAAGAGCATGTGATAAACAGCTCTAGTCCGTGGCTAATAAATACAATAGTCCATGAGTGCCATGTGTTTGGCTTAAGGAGTGATAAAGCCAGTAAATATTTGTCATCTCAGAAAACATCTATCACAGCAGAAAGTATTGACTGATTGCAGACTCAGGGATGTTGTGACACTCGTCCGACATACTCAAGGTAAGAAAATAATGTCAGGCAGTCACATGGTGGCAAAACAGCTATTTCTTAGAGAGCAGCAAAAGATTTAAATTTCAAAACACTCTCCAAAATAACAGCCTCCATTGATATAGAGTATGCAAATCTGCAAATCTGTGCCATGCTGTGGGAAAGTGGCCCGGCAGTTACACACTCACACAACGCCATCTGAATGCCACAGCATATGGTAATGCCCTTCCAGCCGTACAAACTGCAGAGCCACCACCACCCACAGCCTCTTAATGATGATCACCACAATGCGTAACAGATGTTCTGATCCATTAACTTCTCTTTGAACCCAAAACGATACCCCCTGCATGGTGTTAAAGGAGACTTCTGCTGCAAAACTATTTTCTCAATTACATCCAGAGCCGGGGTTAAGTCCGTGTTAAGCTGACCGTGTTTATTTAATGCCTGCAAGTAAATAAGGCTTCTTCTGCTTTAGGGCATGTCCACAATAATCACGTTTGGTGGGCTTTATTCAAATTTGGAGATTTTCTCCCATAGTTTTATTCCCTTGACCAGACTAAACAGTGCCATTCAACTGAAAGCAACAACGTCAGGTATGGGCCTTCTCATTCTCCTCCTTCAACATATTGAGTAATCACAGCCTAACCTCCTTCATATGAAAATGACTTTCCAATTTCTAGTTTTTTAACAAGTGGGTAAAATCTTATTTCATTCTAGAACTGTATGAGGCATCTATTTCCCTCAGCACCTTCTTGCCCTGCTGTTGCCCTCTCTCTGTTCACTACTGCTGGGATAGTGCTACCTCTGTGCTGCTGATAGCTGTTGAGAGTCTGCCTGCACACACACACGCACGCACGCACGCATATACATACATACATACATACAGCGACAGGGCTAACCATTAGCATTACATGGCCAACAATACCTAATGAATATTAATGAGTTTAACAACAGAGTTGAGCCATTTCAGTGTGTTTGTTGGGACTGTATTATGATGCAAGGTGCCAAGTGCTTTTCAATTTTTATGCATTCATGCACAATCACATAACAATGGCAATGGCACCAGGAGCACTTAGAGGTTCAGTATCTTGTCCAAGGATACTTTGAGATGTGAACTGGAGGAACCAGGGATCAAACCGCCAATCTCGAGATTAGAGGACAACTCGGTAAACCTCTTGAGCCACAGCCTCCCCAGTAGGCTAATTGAAGCATGGTTGCTCAAAAAATGATTTTCAAATGGCACCTGCCTACCCTTATTGGCCAATTAACATTCCAATTCTTAGGATAGATTTTTTTTCATGAGTACTCAAGTACTCTATGATGCTTCAATGCGAGTACTTGAATATGGAAATTATCTAAAATCTCCCTCACTACTGTGTGTCTCTGTGAAGAGGGAGTATTAGACCAACTACCGAACATGACCCCTAAATGTAAATGCTTTGAAGATGATTGAAATCTATTGAGAGAATTTTGCTTTCTTTAGTTCGGTATTAAGAAACAAATGTGAAAAACAGTTCATGAATATTCACTTAAATAAAAAAAAAAAGAAAAATGTTTAAAACAGCTGGGCACTGTAGGTTTTAGCAACGGTTGTGGAAATGGGAGTAAATAGGGAGTTAGTTGGGGACTATTTCAAGCCTTGGATTGATCTGGTTATGTTGTGGTGTTTCTATGGCAGCAGGATGGTGTTTGTGGGTTTGCCTCAAAATAAAATGCAGATGTTACTGGCAGTAAAGGAACATGTTTCCCAGGAAAACAGTGCCCTTGATGCAGTTATTCAGAAGCTACTTATTAATGGCGTTCCAATTATTACACCACTCCTAATTTATTTCTAAGTCCTTTCTTCCTTGTTTTCTACTCTGTATTTTGTTTGAATTGTAAAGTGCTATCTAATTAGACCAAAATAATGACAAAAAAACATTGAGATCATCATCCAGCTCTGTTACCTCGCAGTGTTTGAAACAAGCTGAGCATTTGTTGAGACAGCAAAAGCCCAATCAAATCACCAGAGAAAGCTCCTGTGGGCAGACGAGATGTCTGAATCAGTGAGCCTTGAGCCATATGGCCTAGTGCGCAGCGTTCATGGAAATGAGACACTATCAAACATTTACCCAAGTCCCACTTACCATAATTTACATGTTTCTGTAATGCTCAAGGGTGTATGAAAGCCTGTGTTTAATTGTACGTTAATAAAGGCATCTGTCCTCAGTTATTCTCTCTTACCCTGAAACCCTTAATAGCCCTGGCTGGATCTGTGGTGGAGTATTTCGCCGGGGGCTGACCTAAGCTTAAACACCTCCATTGACTGGCTGACCCCTCATCTTCACAGCTGATGATCCACACTGACCCTGGCCTAAAAAATCCATTAGTACTTTGGAGTAGGCTTTACTTGCTTTGCTGCTGCCCATGACAAGTGCTGCCTTTCCACAATAGCCTTCATGGTTGGTGCAGTTATGTGGGAGTAAGTGCAATTCCAATTTAATGGTAAGGCTTTAGTCCTTGCAGATTCTCCCCCATCACCTTTTGTATCATAGTAATCTCTCTGTAATGCCGTTTTTCTTTGGTTTCTTTATCCGGGTTTCCTGTTTAAAATCGATAAAATGTGTGTATGTGTGAAGGTATTTATGTGTGTTAAGTGCTTGTGGATATGTGCACAGAGCACTTATGGATAATTGAAAATGTGTATATGTGTAATTGCAGTTAGCAGTTTGCCCGGCACTAAAAGCAAATTGAAGATCGATATTTTCTCAACCACCATTTCCAGAAGGTCACAAACCTGATAGCTAACTAGGCTTGTGAAACAGCTTTTAGTTTCTTTGTATCACATAAGGCTTCATGCGGTGTCACTCAAAAGCAGCAACACAACATTTTTGTTTCAGTGATGAAGGAGAGGATAATTTTCTTCTTTTTTTTCTATCGTATTGCAGCAGGTCGTTACCACTGTCGCCCCAGACAGCTGATAATAATACTGCGTGGCTGTAATCATCTCAATAAGCATAATTCTTTTAATTATATATCACAACATGGTGTGCTACAAATCACATGCTAAGTAAATTGCAAGGAACTATTTAATGTGGTATCCAACAAAGCAAAATGCTATATTATCTGCCAATTTTGGTAGCTGTAGGTGTTCAGATACTTTGAGGGCAGGAAAAGAAGAGGTGTTCCAAGAGTGTTCCAGTGTTAAAGAAAAAAAAAGAAAAAAAATAGCACTGCTGAATAAATTGAGCTGCTGTAGCTTCTTACATACATACTAAGATGTGTTCACCTCCAGGAGAGGAGCAGAGACTGTGTTTAAGCCAGCAGGGTGTGTTTTATCTAGGCGGTTTACCTTCCTCGTCAATATCCTTAAGTATAATTATAGTGGCTCATTATGTGGGATTTTTCAATGTGCAAGCACGCATGATGGTAACAAAAACATTTCACATGTTAAAATCACAGCTTTCTCATTATTACTTGCTGTACACCATATGAAAAATGGCAGGTACAGGGTCAAATGTAGCAGTGCCTTCAGCATTTTACATTGTTATGTTTGTGACTTTCTTTCTGAAAGCCACTGAGATTAACATCAGTATATCGCAGTGTTTGTAAGGACAACTGAGGCTCACCAAGTTTATTTCATCAATCATCAAGTTAATTTAATTATGCATTAAGTTTGTGTTATTATTCATCAAGTTTATTTTGTCGCTCATCGTTTTATCAAGAGTACACGATTTTCTACAACATTTTTGCTCTTAATACATTTAAATTATTTTGTTATGTATTTTAATGAGTTTAATAATTTTGTGGTTTGCACTTTTGGTTGCTTAAAACTAGCACTGCGAATATGAAATTTTGGGCTTCGGCATATTGTGAACATTTTAATTACCCCATCAATTATTGTGAACATTTTTTACAAACTAATCAGTTAATCATATAATCAAGAAAATAATCAAGCAGATTGATCCTTCAATGCAGAACTTTAAGTTTGGGATTTTTTAAGTTTGTTATTAGTACTTTTACCCAGTATGATTAAGTACAAAGCAAAGGACCTGAATGCTGCCTTTACCACTGGAACTTGGCAGTGCCTCTCAGCTGCTTGACATGCCAGTTGTGTATATATGTGCACTATTAACGGGACTGCAGCATCTCTCCATAGTGTATTTTACAGTTTATCTGTGCAGACGTAACTGAGTGGAAAGAACGAATCAATGCAATTGAGAACATCTGGTAACATTGTAACCTTTATTGTCTGAGATAAGCGACTACCTGGTGATGTGAAAAGCTAATCACAAATCACCAACTATACAACAGGGGAGAAGATGGGGGCCGAAGTAAATTTCTTCCTTGATTTAACAGCAAACAACCTGGTACAAGACATCTGCAGGGAGTCAACTCTGCCTTTGAGGATCATCAGTGCTGATGTGATCTTTTTCAACGTGTGAGAGAATCACCGATCTGAGGATTTGGAGGAAAAACAGAGCAGCAGATTGCTGGCTCCAACAGTGTGAGTTACATTCCAGGACTGCTCATAACTCTATCCTGCAGCCTGCATCTTCATTACTATGGCTTCAAAGCATTAGCAAAACAAATCAGACCAAATGTCTGATATGTTTTCTCTTCGATGTAAAGACATAATAAGGAAGCTCGTGCTTTTATGTTCACACTGGAAAACACACTAATGACATGCTGCAAGCACCTCTGCTCACAACATACTCCAACTTTATGTTGTTATATTGCAAATCGTTGAACCATATGTGGAATCATTCACACTCACTTGTCTGAGTATCAAGCCAAATGGTTCATCTACTGCAGTACTTACTAATAAAAATTGAATGCCTTCTTATTTAAAATAAATTAGCATACAATAAAATCTTCTAAACACATGGAATACAAACATGGAAAAAAAGTCAATAACAGTGGAGGGAAAACTGAGCTTCTGTTGCGATTAGAGATTGTTCCTTTAAATATTCTAATATTATGGAAATATAATCTAATCTAAATACCAAATGATTTTAATATTTTTACCCCATAAGACATCCACGGGTCCTCAGGACTGATTTTGTACAGGTTCATTTGGCACTGACCCTTCATAAAATTGTAGCCTGCATCATTAAGAGGAGGCACTTAACACAGAGCACTTTGATGTAGTGGTAATGTAATTGCTAATTTAATTTAATTGTCTCTGTACATGCAGTTAGTTAATTGCAGCTGGACCATTTGCGTGATAAGCTCCATGGGGCTAGAGAAAACATCAGCCATAAAGAGCATAAAAGCTATTAACAGCAGTAAACAGGTTTCCATCAGCACCATTACACAATAAAATCAATAAACTGGGAAAATGCAGCATGTAGAGGACTATGACGGACGTTTAGACAGGCTCTGGATTCAAGATGTTGGCTATTTTCATGGCACAAAAATATTCACAAGTGAAAGAAGCCACTCAAAAAGTTTTTACTCCTCCATCGACCATGACAACTCTCCACTGAAACTGTGGAATATTTAAAACGATAAAACTGGGGTACAATCAACGTGTCCAGATTGGAATTACTTTGAAAGGTGCTTAAAGCTCACCTTTAAACAGTCAGATCTGAATGCTAAACACTGCTGTCCTTTCAAATTCAAAATATAGTTCAATGCTTCTGACACCAAAACGAGCCTTGCTGGTAAAACTTAAGTTCACTTCTGCGTGGTCGGACATCTACAGAGGGAAATGTAAGTGTGACTAGTGGGCTGCGACACCAAGTGGCAAACTCCAAAGCTGAAAAACTGACTTTGCAGAAGTGTCAAAAACTGCAGCTCTTCAAAAGGTCAATTGAGGCTGGCTTCAAAAGTGAGTCAATCCCCATAGACCTCCATGTTAAAATGCCCAATACACATGTTTACAGCCTAGTATAATAGAATATAATAGAATATAATGTAATAGAATAGAACAGAATAGAACAGAAATACTTTATTGATCCCATTAGGGCAATTGTTTCGTTACAGCAGTAAATAAGAGAGCAGGCAAAATAATGCAAATATATATGCAAAGGAAGTCCAAAAAATGGTTTTGGTCTCTATAGCTAATTTCAACATTCATGACAATTGTCCCGTTTAAATATTATTGCAGCTTAAACTCCACCTTCTCTGAACTAAAATCTTCAAAACATGAGTCAACAAACCAATGGGTGGCATTAACAGTGGCTTTGTCCATTATTTTTACATAGTCATTGTACAAGACTAAATGAAAGTAGTGTTCTTTGAAATTATTGATGCGCTATTATGAATTCCAGGCGTCTGATTAGATATATCAACCGGTCCCCAGTGCTCCAACCTGACCAAAGGGTTATTCTAAACTAATTTGTGTGACGCATCAGCCAACCAAGGAAGAAGCCAAAAGTACTACTAAAAGTAGCTAGGACTGTAACCGTGTGTATTCTTGCAAAACATCATGGTCTTTCAGTCATTTGCTAAGGTTGGTGCAACAAGCTGAATGTGACTGTCAGTCAGAATATGATGAGCTCAAATGAAACACCGGAGCTGGAAGACCTGCTTACTGGTTTCCTGTCATAAATGCAATGGAGAGAGAGTTATGTAAGAAAAGGACGGTGTGCCAGTGTTTCTCTGTTGTTGTAGGGTATGTGATTGGAAAAACATTCAACATGATAACACAGCACCCAGATATGCCAATCAATGAGAAGAGGAACGAGCAACCCCTGTTTTGTATTTTTTGTTTCATTGCACAAGAGATGCTTTTCATTCTTTTACCCTTCTGACCCTGTAGCCTTTTGGGAAAGTGTTTGTTCCTTGTTAGTACAGTATATTACCAGTATTTTTTTTTTAACTGAAAGTAGTCTACCACAGCTGCCAGCAGGCAAAAATGTTACCTCAGTCCCCAGCAAGAGGATTGTGTCTGTCTCTGACACTTGCACAACAGTGTTCAAAATAAATGAAAACAAATGGATCCTTTTGCAGTACAGAACTCGCACCAGACTGTGACCAACTCTAGCACCCTGGAAAACGACTGGTTGGGGTTATGGATATGCTTGTGCTCGGGTTAAGACCTTCTGACAAGCACTTCTATAGGAATATATATATATGGGCCCTTTATGTAATCATCCCCTGATTTTCAATCCCACCGGGGAAACCTTAACTGAAACTGCAGGGATGATATTACCAGTTAGGCTTTTTCTCAGTCAGTGGCCAAAATGGAAAATAGGCCAGAGGAGACCGAGCCAGTGAGCAGCTTAGAACCCAGATTGAGATGATGAAAGGGAGGTCATTCAGACTTAATATAATGCCTCATCTTTCTAGACAGCTGACATGTTTGATAGACAGGGAGGAAAATTACCCTGCAGCAACAAACAGAGGCCCCAGGTCTGTCCAGATGAGTGTAGCAGTGTGCCCGGGGTCAACCAGAGTTCATTTCCACTTTTCTCTGCTATTCTGTGTGCATGACTATAACTGCTCAACTACAAACACATACCAGTTGCCAAGAGTTACCAAGATGTGCGGGTTTCTAATTTTGAACGCAACTGAGGCACACATCATCTGGAAGACAGATTCATTGGGTGTATTGATCTTTTCAAAAAGAAGATGTTGCAATCTCCCTCTACAAATCAACGCCTCAGTTAATGATTTCTTGCAATGAAAAACTACACACTTTACATTATTGGCAGTCATGACATTATTGGAGTCATGACGTTGGAGACACACTAGACTTCAATGCTAGTGTGTTCGTTGTAGCTGTGTGTTACAATGGCCAGAGATGCCTGCTATAAAAAAAACCTTACTGAACTGAACTTTTTCTGGTGAAAACTTAGGGAGCTATTCACACTTTAACAGAGGAACAAAGCTCTTTATTATAGGTGTCATATCGCCGAGTGAAATGTTGTAGCAGCTCGGGTTCACTGGGGGGCATTAATTGACTGCCAATCTACCTGCCTTCTTAAAGTTTCTTCACAAAACATCATAAAAATACATTAATTCCTCCTGCCATTTGTTCCTCTCCGTATGGAGCTGAAGATAATTAGTACTGTGTCATTACTGCACTGTTGGCGGAACTCTGGGAATTAACTTTATATAACGCCTCTCTTTACTTTCAAACAGCTTCATTTATTTAGTATTCCTCTCAGCTACTGTGGTGCCTTGTGATTATGGAAACGTCAGGCAACTTTTTGCTCTATGTTTCTGTCAATTCAAAAGCATTATAAATAATGTGACTATAAATATAGAAATCTAAATATCTATTCCTTTTGATTTTGTGGATATTCAATAAGCTCAGTTAGCAGGCAAGTGACATTTCAAAAACTGCACGGATGATCCTCCCACAGTGTGAGTACTGCATTCAAAATTGATTGTGCACATGCATTAATCCAGCAGCTCTCAGTCCTTGTACTTGAGTACACGGACTGTTTTTTTGTCCCACTAAATAACATTCATCTAAAATCCCAGGTGTTAAGTCTGCTCCTGACTAGACGGCAAGGAAACCAGACGGGCTGTAATCCTGGAGAATTAAGGTTGAAAACCACTACATTATCAGTGCCAACCCTCCCCCAACAGAAACGGCTTGGAATTTATGATGTTTACATACTCTTGCGTCGTATGACTCAAATATGAGCATACAGTGTGTATTTTTTTCACTAAAACTCATCTAAAACTATGTCTGCATGTTCAAAAGATTAATGCGAAGCTGCAGTCAGTATGTTTTTTCTTGTTCATTAACATAGAAACAGGAGGTAAAAGAAAAAGGTATTGTTATTCAGTCAGCCAATATGCCTTCATCACATTTCTGGTCAGCACCTTTCCTACAATGCAAGATGAAAAACCTTTAGCAGGCATTAATCCAGTTTTTGGCCGCATTGGGGCAGTGGAACAAACTGTACACATAACACTGACATCTTACCATATTACAAAGTCATTGTGGTGAACGTGAGAAAACAGTTGCTTACACATACTCAGAGCCACATTAGCATTCATGTGAAGTAATGCATACAAGTCCAGTGTTCACTCTTCCTTCACAGTAGCTGTAGTTTGCTCTCCACCAACTCCTAAAGGAAATATGTATTTTTTTCTTAGCTGCTAAATGCTAGACTGTGTTCACCAGCCATTGTTCCGTTGATGAGATGCTCTAAAGGAAAAGACAGCCTAGTCAAATACAGTTTTCCTGGGTGGGCTTGTGTAGTCCCCTGCTGCTGCACCTCCTGTAACACTGTTCATGGAAGATTTAAAGGTGATGAAGCCAGACAGAGGAGGAGGAGGAGGAAGAGGAGCTAAATCATGCATAATCTTATAAACCAGGCAGGTTTTGTATTTTGGGAGGTTTTGCCAAGTGAGCAGGTTATGTTTCTTGAGATAGGGTAATGATGTAAACTAAACAGCTTCTTGTCCAAAGTTTTAAGTTGTTTCAACAATGCAGTGCTTAACGTGTGTTCATGTTTCGACATTAAAACATTTGGTTAGGGTTTGGATAAAGAGCATTGTTGCTTGAAATATGTACTTTTGGTGGCACAATCGCCCCCTGAAATGCTGCTGACATTTTGCTAAAAAACAACCAGTCTTCTTTGTAGGTCTCAAACAGTCGTCTGCAGCTTGGCAGATGGGTGTGTCACGCAAATCCACCTACCCCTTCACCTCCCGATGACAAAGTCAACACATAAATATACATGTACTCTGAACTTCATTACTCTAGAAACAGTGATAGGATATGCATAAAATGTACAAATGTACTGTATCCATGGTTTGCACAAACGTACAACACCAGCATTTTTTTTTTTGGCAACTGGGTTGAGTTGCTAACATTGTCTGTCTGCTGTTTGGAGCTGGGCAGGTAGTACATAGGGTTTATTTGAGCAGTGAGACTAAACCAAAACACTTAAGTTGTGGCACGGTAATCCAAAACAATGAGCTAAAAGATGCTAAAATGCTCGTTAGACATGAGGGGGACTACAGATTTGGGTGATAATAATAATAAAAATAATATTAATAAGAAACCCCTCTTGCATTACACATTTTATAAATCTTTAGGCAGAAAATATTGAGTATAAGCTTTGGGTTTATAGGTGAAGTCATAAATAACAGTGCACTCCGTGCAGTGTTGGCACCAGGCTCAGTGTCAGTACACTAAACAAAAATCCTTCATCTTTTGTGATTAAAGTTGGTGAAATCATATGCAGAACTGTGTCACAGGACTACCTTCAAGTTCACATGGAAATTTTCACAATTAACTTGGAAGAAAGCCATCCACAGACTTGCTGTATCCACTTGAGATAATGAGTTGTGTGCGCTCGGCTGCATCTGGGGAATTTTACACGTCCCTGTTTTTAATTGAAATGCTCTCCACTCTGCAATCTCTATACCCAAGGGATGTCTTTTTGCAGGATAATATCCCAAAAAGTCTCACCCGTTTCAAAGCAATGCCAGGAAAAGCTTATTAAGGGTGCAAGCCAACCAGACGGCATGTTTATATCTTCTCTCATCCTTTTTGTAAGGTTATGGGGAGAAAGACATTAAGACATTACGACAAATATCATATAAAATGTGATATAAAGGGATTTTATGGGGTATGGTGGACAAAATCGCTGTTCCCTGTGATGTGTTGAACCATTCTGTGTTGGCAAAACTGCTATTGGACACAGAGAAGGCAGAATATATTATAATAGCTATGGATATAACCCTTTCATATTTTGGAATCAGCTCTGATGTTACCTACTATGTAATATTTATTCACACTAACAATAATTCCCAGTTCTCAAAGCTGTAAATGTTCCATGGTAACAAGTCATTATTCACATCTGTTGTGTGAGTGAGAAGAGTATCAGCGGGGAAATACAGAGGTAAAATTACAACATGAAAGATGACAAATAGCCTGGTTTATTTACTGTAATATATCCATTTGTTTGTTTTTTTTCTCAAGAATTATAACTTTACAAGGATCTCAAGCACATTTCACACTGGCAGTTAAAGAGTTAAATATGCAACTGGTAATTTATGACTTATCGATCTCGATATTATTATATTATCTCGATCAGCAAAGGAGGAAATGTAACATTAACAGGTCCCTGGCACAGCTTATGGTGGCCTTTAATTACCATAAATAATAAATTCACATTTTTACAAAAGCACAAACAAGCTAGCTAATTAGGCCAGAGCCCCAACAACAGAACATCTAGTTAAGAATTCAACGATGTTCAAAGTAGTAGTGTGTAGTAATGTGTTTTTCTTTGAGCCGTGTGTGTTGGAGGAGGGTGGAAAATGGCTAATGAAAGGCTGAAATCTGAGCGCCTGGCAAAGTACACCCTGAGTCACTGAGCCATTGTGTGTTCGGTGACATGGAGCCTGATCCTAAAGTCTTAGTTAAAGCACTTGACATTTGATTGATGTGTTGCTGCTTGAATGAGCATTCAGTGGCCTTCAACCTGGTTCATTTTTGGACTGTAGGTTTTAAAATGGAGACTGGTAAATTAAATGTTTGACATTTTGGGGAATGGGCGTATTTATTTTCTTGTCGAGACAACAAGCTCTGACTCCCAACTTATCATATACATCAGATTGAAGCGTGGCCCCATGCTTGGTGCTCTGGTACCCCTCAGGAATGGCATGTCTTTTCAAAATAAACTTCTGTGTTTAAAGGGAATATATGTTTGGTCACCAAAAGGTTTAGGCAAAAAAAAAAAAAACACTTGGTTAGGGTTAGAAAAAAGATCATGTTTTGGGTTAAATTGACCAAATTTGTTACATAAACTAAGCAAGTTAATGATGTTACGTGGCGTTAATTACGTATTAAATGTTTTTTTTTTTTGTTGTTGTTTTGAAAAAACGTTCCACACAGGACACAGACACCAGACTCCTGGCTGGAAGTCCTGTGTATGTCTGACCCATGCACCACCCTTCGCTCACGACATGTCTTTCTTCTGCATACTATGGCATTGTCGCACATGGATTTACATTTAAATTATTTGAAAGCCCAAAACATCTTATACAGACACTAAAAAAGGCCTTCTGTGTTGGCATCAGACACTGCTGGGGACTGAAGGTCAGCAGCTGGTTAGCTTAGCTTAGCATCAAGACCGGAGACAAAGGGAAACAGCTAGCCCAGCTTTGTCCAAAAACAACAAAATCTGCCTCCCAGCACCTCTAAAAGTCATTATTATTAGTCACTAAATCTAAGCTATGTTAGGCTAAGCTAGCTGAAAGCTTAACATTTTGCATACAGAAGATGTGGTATTGAATTGCAACAAATATGAGTATTTCTCAAAATGTTAAAACTATTCTTTTGAAGTTTTGTGACCCATGCCAGAGTAAACTGAGACATTTTCCCTTTGTGTTTACAACACCTGTTGAATTTACGTATGTGTGCGTTTTCCCCAGTTATCTCACACTGGACAGAAACACGACCATGCTAGCCTCCCGCATTTCCTTCTCAAGTCTTGTGTAATGATGAGTGATGTTTCAATGTGTTGGGAGCTGAAGGCTCCCTCCTCCATTGAGAAGCTGTATATGCCACTCCCCATGGCCCATCACTTCATTTCATGCCTTCTTTTCCCGCCTCTCCTCCTCACACATCCATAAAATGGAGGATGTTGATGGAGAGACTGATAGATACGGAGGCCCCTTTTAACTTCGCCTGTCAAACGGTAATTCCATCCAGTGGCTGCCCTTCGTCTTTGATATGCCTGCTGATTTGCTGGTGCAGCCAAATCAGTGCGTGCCAGCGTTCCTCAAATACTTCAGCATGTCAGATCATTTCAGGTTTATAGTCTGATTTTAAGACATCTAACAGAAACAATTACGTGAATGGGTTAACTAATGCGCAGATAATGAATGAGATGAGTCAACCTGTGCTCATTAAGTGTTACTATGTTTCCTGGTGATGATACTGTCCACAGAGAGAGCTTTTGATGCTTCTCTATATAATTCAATTGTATCGAATAGCAGAAGAATGTGAAATGCACAATTCATCTGAAATGATCTTAATTACCATGTCAAAATGTGCACAAATTAATGTGGGAGTATCTGCAGTCATTCTTGGAAGAGGTTTTTAATGAAGTTTATGATTCACATGGATAATAAGCAAGCTGACAACGTCTGTCTAATTACTTATTCCTTTGGCCCTGAACACCAACTCAGCACGTCTCTGATGTACGCTGATGCTCAGTAACCCATGACACGTTTCCAAAGCCATTTCAGGCATAGGAGTATGCTACATGTCACTGTTAAACACACGGTAAACTAAAAGCGTACTTTCGAAAGACACAATCTGTTCAGGCATAAATTAGGATATAGCATGGATCAGTGGGACCTGAAGGAAAAGCGAGACAGTCTTGAATTATCTATGCATGGAACGCACAGACACATAAATGCAAATCATGAACATGTTTTATAATGTGGGCTGATTGAATGCAAACCCAACGGTAAATTTAACAGCAGCACAAAGCATATGCAGAGCTGCTCCACTTGGCCATATGTCAGCAGTAAGTCCTTCAATAGCTGCAGTAATTCCTCTGAAACAATACCTCACCTGAGGCTTGTATTCACAACTTAAACAGCTGAATCTATTCTCAATTGTCTCCTCTTCCTGAGACGGATGCAGACTGGAACATACATTAATGAACTATGGAGTAAGTAAACCTGAGTCCATTAAGCCCCAATGGATTGATTCAACCGCTAAATAATGCAAGCATTGAAAAAGACAAACGCCCAATCAATATCCAATGCTATGGTTACCTTAACGTGGGCTGTATTGATGCAGAGCAGATGGTTCCTCCCATGTCGTAGCTCTACTGTGTTGTGGGATAATGAATTGGTCAAGTAACAGGGATGGGATGAGCAAACAGAGCAGGGTTGTAGTTGAGGCTACCTACTGCAAGTCGAAGAAAAAGTACAATTTAGATAATTATAAGAAGGACACAAAATAAGCTCTAAACCCGGTCAAACATGTCTTGAAACGACACTTTAATATGAAACCAGATTCAAGTACCACATTCCTGTACCACCTAATTCTTAATGTAGCTATTTATGCAGAGGTCAATAAAAGGACACTCTACTGCGCTGTGTGTAACGACCACATTGTTGGTATATGGTGTTTTGTCCAGAGGCTCCTACAGCATTCCTCATTATGGCATGTATTCAATAATTTGCTGCATTTGTGTCCTCCTTCTGATGAAGTGTAATAGCAGGAATCCTCGGAGGCCTAAGATTTGTTCTCATCTTTGGAATGACTCAGATTGTTGGAAAGGGCTCACATATGGTCTGCGCCCACTGTCATTTGCTGCTTGATGGACGTGAGCACGCCAGTAATTTTGAAGCTGCCAGAATGGCTGGTGTCCACAGATGGCCGGGGCTTAATGCCGCCTCATAATGACATTCATGCCCTTTTCAAGGTGACTTCTTTGGCTGTGGACGGCTGCAGTCTGTACGAGTCGGAGGCAAGCATTACAGAGGTTTGGTCTACTATTCTAATAGAGTGTATGTCAGAAATGTTCATGAAGGAATCTGTACAATCTAAATGTCATGCACAAGACAACCAACCAAAGCACACACACACACAGATTAACACACACCAACACAAGAGAGTTCTTGGAGCGGTATGTTATGAATGGGCAGAGAGAGCACACACCACTCTGCTGTTCCCAAAAGGAACCGAGCTTATCAGGAAGTAACTTGCTCTGGGCTTATCGTAGCAGCCCCTGATAACTCATTGTAGCCCGCAGATGACATTAACATTTACTCTGTTAGTCCTGGTACAGGATCAGTGTCAGGCCCTGCCTTGCTGTCATGTTGTTGTATTCTTTCAGAAAGTTGACAGCAAAACGCAACAATAACACACCCACCTGTCAGGCTTACTTGCTAAATCTTATGGTCCTGTGCTTGTGATTTATGGGCTAGGCAGACTGAAAGAAGATGATTTCGCCCAAGAAATGTAGCAAGATCAACAGCAGTACAGTAAATCCCTAGTTTTAGGACATAGGCCCACATGAGTGAATGTAGGCAAGTGACCGTCACCTACCGAGGTGATATTGCAGCATGTGGGCAGTGCCGGATGTGGTACAAACAAAGATGTAGCAGCCCAGCTAATGTCAGCTAGTTTGCAAATAAACACAGTGAAATATGACATTATTGGTACATTTGGCATTTTCTTACATTTCATGCCTGTCCCCTTACTCACAGCTAATCAGGCAGCATCTCCAGTGTGGGGCATTTTGTATTTTTCATGGCCAGTATCATACAATATTGGCTCGTTAGACACAAAAACAATCCAACCATATTTATTTTGCATTGGTCAAGTCTGTAACTTTGTGGGTCAAAATCCATCAGAATCGAACTCTATGCAAAGATGCAAATTTGTTCCACCACCTGAAGCAATTGTTTTATTTGCCCCTTGATTTAAACAGAATGGAAGCGAATAGGAGGCAAATATTTGCAATGTTTAATTCTTTTGTTTTTAGATTATTTTTTTTAGATTTATCTTTTGCTTTTATTTGATAGGACATATATAGCTTGAAAGGGGAAGAGAGAGGGGATGACATGCCACAAAGGGGTTGGAATCAAAAAAGGTTGGAATTGAATGTGCAGAATGTGTATTTGATGGTGTTAGGATTCATGAGTTCTTACGTTTGACACAAGGGGTTAAAAAGTGTCCCACCTTAGACACATAAAGCTTAGGTGGATTATATGTTTTAAACTTATTGTTCTTTTATCATATTCCCCACAGCCACTGTGTTTACAGTCTTTTATTTACTTTAGGATACAAGAGACGGTGGGAAGGTCTGCTTTGTTATAGTAAACAGTAAAGAGCACAGTTCCTCCACAGGGGCGGCATAAGAAGTATTAATTCAACTTACGATAACCACAGTCACTGTTCTCCTCATCCCCTGCTCAACTTTAATCCATATATTACACCAAAAAATAACATAAACATTCTATGAAAGTCACTCAAAAAAATGAACGGGATGGAAAAAAGAATTAAAAATTGAGATTCAACTGCAAAATCATATTAATACCTGTATAGCAGTATCAATGGGAAATGTTCAAGTAAATTGTGGAATCTTCTGTATATCCTATATATCCTACATGCTGTCATTACACATTTGACAAAGCAACACATCTGGAATGTGTCAACTTCTTGTAAATCCATTTGTATCTACAATTCCAGGTGGCATGTGAGGTTAGTCAACTGCAGTAAAGTGTCCAAGTTTCATTTGTGACAGTGGGCCAGATGTTCTCGGAATAAAGTAAGAGCAACATCTGACTGCTACCTACTGCTTTGAAGCAGCACCTGTTACTGTGCCACCTGAAATAATGCTTACTGGCTCATCTTCACAGTTTGTCTAATTATCTTTTTTTTTTTCATTTAGCAAAGTTAGTATCTGGAAAAATAGACCTACTGTGACATAAAAGTTGTGGGTGGCATAAGATGCAGCATACAGTAAGACTGGCTGTCGGGTTTATTGTCTGGTTGACTGGTTATTGATGCATCTAGTCGATTGATAATCCATCTTTTCGGTAAAGGATGATACAGATAAACAATAATCTACAACATTTGACCATCAATACGTGTTTTTTGGTATTTACTGGTATTACAATACAGATTTGGAATGCTTTTAGTTTTCCAATTGCATGGCCCATGGGTTTTCTCTGTGTTGGTTAAGCCTTGGTATCATGCACATTACAGCTGGCAATACATTGATATTTTGACATGAGAATAGATATCTTAGATTGAATAGATTTGAATATAGTTATATCCTATTGTTGTGTTTTCCTGGTTTTAAAGGCAGAATTACAGTAAAGTGGAATAATTTTCTGAACTTACTACACTGTTCTGGATGTGCTATTATTTACCTTTACCCACTTAGTAACTACATCCACAACTGATACTACAACTGAAATATTTTGTGAAAGTCCCAGTAGTCACATTCCTCATTCCTCCCCCACCAACTTCCATTAAAGCCTTCATTCATTCATTCTCACTGTCTGTGTGTTTGCTCCTAGGTCCGTCCACCTCCACCGGTTGTCAGACCGTAACACAGGAAGCATATAACGTTGCCATGGAGCCAGATAGCTACCTTTGGAATAGATCTTGAGCCCCATATCATTAGCCTATATTAGTTTACATTTTGGCACACTGACACTGTTAAAAGTACACTTAATTAGCTATTTAGTAATTCCTGTTTGCAATATATCCACAATTGTACAGACAGCTATCACCGGACTACTGTCATACTGAAAAAAAAAAATTTAAACATGATGATTCTCAGGTCAGTCCTGGAGTTATGAGTTATTTTTTTCTATGATTTTAAAGCTGTTGGATGGATGCTTATTTAATGGATATCTGAGATAAGGACATCCCAGAAAGTCAATTTTTTTTTAAATTTAATTGAGGTATGTTAAAAAAAAGAGAGCGAACCACTGATGTTGCAAATTGCAGCATTTGGGCACTGAGGTTTTAAAGTACCATAACAGGCTCCATGACCTGTATATCACAGTCACTGCTGCAGATCTAACTGCTGACCATGTTAACTCTCCTCAAAACAGTGGCGAAACAGCAAAGTTCAGAGCACCTCCTTTTCACCTCACACAGTATCTCCTGTGCCTCCTGAGACAGGCGTCTCTCACACTTTGAAAACCCCTGCTTAATAGACACTGTACTGTTGAAACTAATTTAAAAATAATATGTGCAGCGATAAATTTCCTGTTAAATATTTAATTCACAAAACTGATGAAAAAACTAATCTGAACTCAAAATAATAAATGTAGTGAACTGTTGTACTGTAACATGTCATCACACTTTAATAACTCTGCTTGGGATGCGGAGGGGACCAAGCGAAGTGTAATTATGTCCCACTCCTGTCTAGCTGCTGGTAGTGCTAGACTTTAATTAGCTCCATTCTCCTCACTACAGAGAGATTATGACCAGATGCCTCCAGGCCCCAGCCCAGGTGGTTATGGAGACGAGACTTCAAAGAAAAAAAAAAAAAAAAAAAACTAGAATAATTTTTTGGTTCATTACTTCTGAAAGGAGTTCCTGGAGAGTTTAATAAATGTCATTGAGACAAGCACGCCACCCCATGAGATCACACTTGAGTTTCTTGGATTTGGAAGTGACTGATTGTTATGAATATGAGACAGATTTCATGAAGCAGTTTGGATGGTTTCCTGATGGCAAAGTGAGCAAATGGGCATATTGTGTGGGGTAAACCCATCTAGTCTCAGATTGGCCTTTTTTGGCAGTAAAGAGGCTGTTGGCTGAAAATAAATTAACCAAATTAACACACGGCACAGTGTTAGGATGAAACAGACCAGCGAAAACGCAACTGAAAAATCTCCTGTGTAGGCGAAACTTAACTGTTTTATTTGATTGAAATACTTCTAATCTAGCACAATAACTTATTTCTGCTGCTGATTCTACACATAAATAGATTGTTAGACTTTTCTTTCCCCACTAGAGAAAAAATACAAATGTAAAATTAAAACAATTATAATACTGAGGAAAGTGAAAGTACATCCCATTATCTATTATTATTACCTATTATGGAGTAATGGCATGCCCTGTACTATTCAGTGTTTAACCATTGTACTTAATAAAAATAAAATAAAATAATTTTAAAATTCAGTTTGGGGACCCATAGCTATAATGATACACCATAAAACTGCAGAGTTTCTAGGAGGAAAAGATATTTTCGGCGACTGGATTTGGCAAAACCTTGATTTATCTACTGGCTATTTTGGTAATGAAGAGGAGGTTCCTCTGTACAAATCCAATGTTCATTGTTGTTTTGACACTGATTACACTAATGGAGGAGCAGACATGAGAAGCCTTAAAGTTGGGGATCACGGCCATTCAGATGTATTCACAATATTTCAACATACAACAAGGACATTGGCCTGGTTGTATTTAGAAGTTAGTTAGTCTGCTGTTTCAGCAATTACCAACTCTGGATAGATGTAAAAACCTGCTGATCTGCAATGTTTATCCCCAGCTGCTCTTGATTATTTTTCTGAGACAGCTACAGTACATTATGTTTCAACAAGTGAACAAACATCAGTTACAGTTCGATTTTATAAGTAATGGATTACTTATTTGAAAACATACTATTCTACTGGTCATTTAGTCCGGACTGAAAATCCTCACCTCACTAAGTTTGTGACTTGCCACCTGTTGGTTTGTTTATACAGAAGTTAGCCCGCTACAATGGTTGCAATGGCAACCTTACACATAAAAACTAGCTGCTGCTCTGACTTTGCTGGTACGTTGATCTGAAATTGAATATCCATTCTACTCTCATTCTATTTCTATGCATTCATCACTGTCTCCTAAACCTGCCTCTGAGCCCTGTAATTATACTTTAGTTTCTTTGAACAATCCACATCTTCATTTAAATTTGCAACAATGATTTTGAGGATTTATTGTTCACTTTGAACGTGATGCGTACTGCTGTTTCCCATAAGAATTTTATAATGGTCTGAATGCTGCTCAAGAGGCAGGGGAAATCGATGGAAAACAAGGACATCAGACAGGCTGATAGTATAAACAAAGGCATCTGGCAACTTCTACACAAATATAATGTTATTACTTAGTGCATTTCACTGTGTCAAACCCAAGCAGATTATGTTTACTCACCAATTCACAAATTCAAATTTAACACTCATTCATTCTTTTTTCTTAATCAATATGAGCTGTTAACTCTATGTAAGAGGTTTTAGTGAAACTAGCGCAAGGGATGACCCTTGATAGATTTGATGTAGTATTATATTTGCGGACAGATATACCACAGTATAATGTCTGTGCCCACAGGAACTTTGAAATGAAAGGCAATGTCCCGTTCTCCTGAGATGCTATATCAGCAAAGCAGGAGGGCTGGGAGACACATTACAAGATAAACTCATATTGACACTTCTGGCAGAATTCATCATTTCTGTCCCTGACCATTTTTCTCTGTTTGCAAAAGGAGCTTGGTGGCAAGCAGGATGTCCGTGTTCAGACATTTACAATTATTTAAAAAGTGAAGAAATAAAACACCTGTGTTGCTAAAAGAAAAAAAAATGTTATGAGGTTAAGCAGCATCAGTGCTAGCCAAAAGTATTCTGCAAAACACAACACAAAAACACAACTTGGCAGACAAAGAAAATAACAATAACAATAAAATCAATAAAATTAATGCTATGTGCAAATTTACAAATGTCCTCTTCTTCTGTTTTTTCCCAGCTCCCTTCACCATCAAGCATGTTATGATGAAGATCACCTACTGGTGCATATTTTAAGGTGAACTGCATTGCCAGGTCTAGAGGTGGTACCCCCTACCACAGACTGAATTTTAGCATTAGATCTTTGGATCATGTTTCTCCTCTGTTCAATTTTGTTTTAAATTTAAATGCATAAAAATTCGCCTATAAGAAGATCTGCCACTGAGCAGCATCAGAAGCTAATCCAGTCATGTAAGAAGCTTAGGCTGTATAATAAGATGGAGGACATGACACCCCCCAAAATGTGATGCCAAAACATCTCAATCGCCCCCTGGTGGCTGGCTTCACTAAAGGTCATAAACCCTGCCCCTTCCAAAACTAAAAACTCAAAGTAAACATCAAATAAAACATATCCCAAAGTTTGTTTCTGTCTGTAGTTCTGCTACTGCATGTTCAAGTGTACATTTATCTGATAAGATTAGTTTTAATTAGTTATTTGATGCTATAAAAATAGGATATAACATCATGATTGGCAGCTGTGAGTGCCAATTGGCATGCTTGTGATCATTTGGGCTGCTCATGATTGGCCGGACAGGTGTATGGGCGGAAGCTCTACTGCGAAGACTCCGAATGATGTCACCAGTGAAAGAGCAGCCATATCTGATATATTCTGGCTTCATTTTTGTACTGTGGAAGTAAGTGGAGACCAAAGACTGTATAAATAATGGACTTAGCTATCTTGACATCAGCGCTATTTTTTTGGTACCAGGCTCTAAACATGTTCATTTCTGCTCATTTCTTCTCTCTAACTGGGCATTTTATGGCTTTATTTTTCAGTTTATCCATTTTCATATACGATCTATCGTACGTTGCATTTGGTGTATCTATCCTTCACTACATCGTGCTAGGAGCATCTGTTACATTTTCCTTTTCCTTGTCTCTGTAATTTTATCCTCTCTCTGTTCATCTGATTTCTTTTATAGATCCATACCTTATAAATTATTTCACACCTGAACAAACAGAAAATGTCAGTGAGATCTATGATTTATTTTCCCTTTTCTTTTGGTTTTTCATCTATTCTCTTCCTCTCAGAAACAACACCACACGCAGTGCTATGTACGGTATAATCAGCTCTGGCACATCCTAGCCTCCATTCTGCTTAAAAAGAGGCCACTTCTTTGGATCCTGGAAGCCTTTTTATTATTTCTTTTTATCCAGAGTGAGCTACAGAAGCCGGAACTCACAGTAAATTATAAATACCCTGTAACCTTTCTGTGTGAACCCTGCCTTTCATCAACCCCCTGTAGTCAGATGGTACTGGGCAGGCTCAGCTATTGTGAGCTGCCCAAGCTAATTGTTAAACATGTTCTTGTCAATCAAGCCTATCCGAAATGGCAACTCCTCAGCCGCCACTACAATGAGCTGCCTGAGCCGCCGGTAGCCTTAGAGGAGTAATTGCCGTCCACTCGCCAGAAGCCCATCTCCATTCCATTAGCGGCTGTACAATATGAATGGCTGAAGCTGGTTGTTGACTGCAGACCTATTCAAGCTTGTACATGTGCTGAATAGCCCCTTTTTCTGTGGCATGTGTTTCATTTCCACACGAACAGGCCAAACAGGAGGGGAGGTAATTGCATTGGTGATGGCATTGTGTTTGCAGACAGAGCAGCATATTCTCTTCACTTCATGAATCAAAAAGCCACAGTAAATATTCATAGTGAAAACAGACAGTCAATGAGGGGCCTGTGTGTGTGTGTGTGTGTGTGTGTGTGTGTGTGTGTGTGTGTGTGTGTGTGTGTGTGTGTGTGTGTGTGTGTGTGTGTGTGACGGCCAAAAGAAGCTCCCTGCTATACTATATCACACAGTTCAATAGAGTTGTTCTAACTTTATTTAGCTGCTGTAGCTGAATTGATCTCCCCCCACGAACTCCGTCTAACTCAGTTGCATGGTTTGTTAGGTGCATATAAGCAGCTCTATTGAATGAGAGAACACCGTGTAACCTTGGGGAACGCTGTTGGCAGTTGACACATAATACATAATGCTGAGTTATCACTTCATAATGGCAAAAGAACTATGAGATAAAGACACAAGAAGCTAGATGTCATTACTGTGGACGGCAAAAAAAAAAGTTATTGATTTCGGGGGAAAAAAAGCCACTCTGTGGAATAATGAGAGGTTCTGAAATGGCCACCAACAACTGCGAACGTCTCTGACTTCAACAAAGCGCGGCAGCAATCTGTAAACCAAGATCCATTCTCTGTCCCCTGTTCAAGTGCTTTTTCAAAGGCGGCCGACACTTCAGAGGTGTCGTTGAAGCCATATTGAGATTCTGAAATGGATGTGGGGATGACGTTAAATGAAGGAGTGGGATCTTTCAAGCATATCTCATTCCAATAAGCCGAAGGAGTGCGTTTAGATTCTGAATGGTTCCACTCGGCTGGAGAGAAACATTTTCTGAATTTAAACGCTAACCAATTCTTCAGCAAGCCCTTCGCTCACATGAAGCGTTAAATTCAACTCAAAGCAGCAGCAAAAGAGATTTACATTTTCCGTATACAGGCTTTAGAGCCTTTGGCTTGGTTGAAGATTTGCATTAAGGGGATTTTTTTTTTCTCTCTCCTCCACTCCCATCTAAGAAACTTTGCAAAGTTTAATCATGGCTTCTGTTGACGCCCCTGGGTTTTGTATCTTAAGCTGTTTCCCCCCTGGCTGGGAAAACATAAGAAAACTTCATCATAAGCTGTTCCAAAGTCTGAATATAGATTTCACAAATCATTCCGACCGGGGCTTTACATCTAAAAATTACCCCCTCAAATATTGGATTTGTAATTATGGCTCTTTGTGTGGCCTTCCTGGTGTACGGCTGCACACACAACGGCCTCCGGCTTTGAAGGAATGCCTCATTAAAAAACAACTTTTCTTGCAGCAATTCTCTAAGCAATCTCATCTTCTGCTTAACACAGTGACTTTTAATTCGGTTTAAAAGAGGAAAAAAAGGAAATTATTTATCAAAGTCTCCTTCCAATTTGAATGCATTTTAAGAGCAACATGGTTGATGATTTGTGGTCCCTCCTTACCCGCATGCCGAGCTCGATGTTCTCGCCTCCGTAGACCTCCATGCCAGGATCCAGCAGACCAATCTCGCCAAAGTATTCCCGATCAACCACAAAGGAGCAGCCGATCATAGCTGGAGTTCTGGATGAGCAGAGAGAGACAGCATCTTTTGAATATTATTATCCAGCCTCTGAACTTTTATACACCCACAGAGAATGCTAAAATATTCAATGCAATCAAGGCAGAAGGCATCTCAGGTTTTCAAAGTTCTGTTATGTCTTTTTTTAGAGGCTCTTGACACTCTGTCAGGGTGACAGAAAGGAAATAACGGGGATAATGAAAACAATTTTATTTTTTATCTGCCAAGTTCAGCCTGGTTTAGTTTCACTGTGACCGAGGCAGACATGTCTTTCATCCAGGAGCACAATTTATTGAGAGGACTTCTAAGATTTGTGTTTATCAAGTATGGCTGTGCAATATATTGTTTTCGATTTTTTTATCATCTGGATGTCAACTTAAACAATAAATGCACTGAGAAAGACTGTCATGTTGTTTTAGACTCACATAGATGACAGAGCGTATTGATACAATAAAAATACAATTTAAAATGGAACTATGATTCTTTTTTTTTTATTGGTGCTTTGTGTGATTAGTTTATTTTTTACATTTGTTCAATAAAATAATGTTTGAATATTGTATTTTAGCAGTATACTGGAGGCAGCAGAGAGACAGAACTGAGTACACTTTAAAGGTATGCAAGAATTGTCAGTCACTGTTTGCACCAGTGAAAGTCAAAGTGAAAGCCAAGCCCAGCTTTGTCCTCTTGGTGTTTTGCCTCGTTTTACATTAATACTGTTGCGAAACTTTTATTCCAATTTTGTAGCTAACGCTGGGTTTACACTGGACGAAGAATGCCCGTGAAGTGTATTGATTTTCGCGCTGATTGGTTATCTTTTACTTACCGCTTCGATTTTAAGAATCTAATGAAAACATTCAAAGCATTACATGGTCTTCAACCAAACTACATTAAGGATTTACTGACGCCCTATGTACCTTGGCGTTGCCTCAGATCAGTGGATGCAGCTCTGCTTGTTGTTCCCTGTTCTCTGCTTGTGACAAAAGGGGACCGCACTTTTGCTGTCACAGTCCCCAAACTGTGGAACACTTAGCCTACTGAGATCAGACTTGCTACATCATTAGCATCTTTTAAACCCCTTTCTCAGATGTTTTTTTAGAGGAAAGCATTTTTGAATATTTAATATGTGACCGTAGCTATGCTTTATTATCCCTCGGCGGCCATTGTATGCTCCTTTTATACATTTTTTCCAATATTAATTTTATGATCACTGTGTTGTTTGCACTTTATTTTACTGTTGTTTTATTGCTGCCTTGTTTTTTAATCTGTTGCTTCTCTGAAAAGCACTTTGCAGCCTTGTTAAGAAAAGTGCTATAGAAATAGATTTTATTATTATATTATTATTTATTTTGCTCACCTGACAATATGTCCTGTCCAATATTCCCTCTGTTTTTAGCTAAAGTTTGGTGTCCATCAACTAATAGAGCCTGTGAGCTAGTTCAGGCAGTCAGCTCGAGGTGCACTGATTCATACACACGTCACACCTCACTCTCACTTCCCAATTTGACAGTCTACTTAAGCTGCAAAAACTTCCCAGCTCTCTTTCCTTGTTAATGCAACTGCTGCCCTGCGTCTGTATTACTGTCTCTCTTACAGTCGCACCTCCACCCCTGCATCCACATGCAAGCTCCAGCTAGCAGGTGGTAGATATTTAATCCTCACTCCCCAATATCTCATGAAAACAAATCATTTGGAAGTGATGAGGCCAGAGACTAGATGCCAAAGTCTGGCAATGTTCTGCTGTGAAATTAACATTTCAAACGTGAGTTGTCTGTCTGATCTGAGGAAAAAAATCCTGCTAAATGCTCAAATACTGTTTGTTGGATGTAGCAGCATACAGTGGGTGAATCAGAGCTTTATACAGAAAACAGCTGCTTGCTGTGGCTGGAAATGAGTTGACGAAATTGGTGAGAGTGAAGCAGAACTTCACAATAAAACCAAAACAATGAAGGAAGCTTAAATGATCTGTATCACTAAGGGAAAACTGCAGAGATAACGGATTATTCTCCGTGGGTTTATTGCCATGAACTACATATTACACATCGTAATTTGGTACATTGTTAATACAAAAACACTGAATAGTTCAGCTTTATTATTTAGATGGAATAGTAGAGGCTAGAGATGTAAAACATGACACTAGCCCTATTCCCTATTTCCCAGTCCAGTGCAACAGTCCAGAGTGGCATTTTAACTGTACTTTTGTGATTTCATTTCATTTATTATTTGTTTAATAGAAAAAAACTAAAAAAAATGCTTTCAAAACTAGCACAACTTGAAAACTACACAAGTTTAGCTGGTAGAGCGAGAGATAGAGAGTGTTTCTCACAAAACTAAGTGGTTACTTTCCACCTTTACTAAAAGGAATGGTCCCACTTTAGCTGCCGTCCCCCCAGGGCTGCTTTTCACTACTATTATCTGTCAGGTCTTAAGTGCTCTGGGAAAAAGCCCCACAAAAAGCACGACATTCATACAGAGTACTGAGCTGCGTTATTTTTTTCTCTAAAGTGACCATGAGTGGCTTTATTCTTCTTTCTGAAATGACTCCCGGGGTAAGTTCACCATACATTGTTACACACACTCGTACAGAAAAAGCATATGTGTGTCTGCCTCTTAAGTTTAAGAGACATGGCTGGGGAAAGTACTAAAAGGAAAAGCTGCATTATGATTCATTGACTCTGTATTAAGAGAGTGCACTGAGCTATACACTGTGTGAGCCAAAAAGAAAGGTGCTTTTACGTTTAGACACTGTCTGGGTCGTCACCATGGAGTATTACTTTGAAATCCCTTCATGAGAAGATGAATAAATCTCTAATGCAGGGACAGATGCAAACGCACCTGGACCAGTATATAACCAAGGAAAGCCTTCCTACCATCTTTGTTGGCATAAATCTTTTTGACCTGACCACATATAGGCTGCTAATACTAGACACAACCCTAACCATCTTAGACTCTGTCCATTCTTGATTAAAAGCTCTATTTTCTTTTAAGAGCACACCACGCACCATCTGACTGTTGTCTTACACATCTCGTATTTCCCCCGTGTGTGTGTATGTGTTTGTGTCAGTCAACATACACACTTCTGCACTTCTAAAATATCCTAAAGGTTTTAACTACTTTGGAGAGAATAAACTAGGCTTTGCAAAGTGTATTTTCATCAGAAGTTGTTGGTACAGGCCATGCTTTACACATGGCTGTAATCCACTATTATTTGGAAAGCAAGATGAAGAGGTTGCAATCTTGAAACATAATAAGTTACCTTTGCCATCTGAACAATCTACAGGAGAAAAATGTAGATAATTTTTCAGGAATTTGTTCCGATTAGGCAAGCTGTGATTGCTCTTTCACGTCAGAAGGTGTTGGCCGTGTTTCAGGCTGTTCAAAGACAAGTAATGCAATGATTTTAATGCACGAGGAGATGCAGACAGAGGAAACAGCTGATCAGTCATGTGAGTTAAAAGTTCGCTACATCAGAATTTATTCAGTTAATGCATTCCATATGCCACTTTATCGCATCAGCTCTTTTTCTTTTTTGACAAAGGCAATACCAAACTCAAGCAAGGTTAAAAACTTATTTGTGCTACTGAGGAAGTTTTATCGAATTTTGCAGTTTCCATACAGATTTTCTAATGTGATACTTACAAAAAATACATTAAAATACATTTATGGAAATACACCTACTGACTCAAGTTGCAGTGCTCATCGGAAAGCAAGGATTGGCTAAGTAGCATCACCTGAGATGATTTACCATGTATGCAAATTTCCTGGGCCACTATACAGATGCCGTAAAGGCTAAAATTGCTGCGCCAGTTATATAGAAACACTCCATCAATATTTAAGAATCCTCGATAATTTATCCAGACCTTGGTCATGTTGCTTAGTGGCACCCACCCCCCAAAAAATTTCTTGCCTACTGCTTAAAAGTTAGATTTTGACAATCCATATGGTTAATAATCTAGCCATCCTCATAACCATCAAAGCACAGAGACACATACTTCCTAGCGGAGAATAGACACAATACAATAAGAATGCAATACAAGCTAAGCATACAAATTAGTTTTATAGACACTGGGACGTAACTTTACTGAGAACATCTCATGCTTCCTGACTTGTGTACTCTTTTTGCCTGACGTAACCTCATACAGTCTTTGTTTAAATTATAAGGCGGCGACAGGGAGGCTTTCAAGTGCCATTATTTGCACTCAGTGTGCAGATAAAAAGACAGTCACAGCACACACTCAGCCTCGTTCACCTCATCCTTTCTCCTCTCTTGACAAGTGACCTACCTTGCTTGTCTGCATCGTGCAAACTTTGTGCAACTCTCTTTAAGTGTCCTCTTTAGAATAAGCTTCCTGGCAATGTAAACACTGTGTTATAGTGCAGACTCAGCATCTTAAGTCAGACGCATGTGACAATGAAGCTAAATGCCTTGGCTGACCATATCTGTTATGTTTGTGATACTTTTCAACATCACGTAATGTACGGTTTTAATGGTCACAACTTTAGTGGGTTATGTGTGGCTATAATGTTTATTGGGAAAAGAAAAGAGAACAAATTATATAGCAAAGTTTGGTGCCTCTATCATTAGTCTGGTGTGCAAGGTGATCAAACATGCAAAATTAAGGCATGAAAAAGTAATTCCCCCACTAGAGCCAATTAACTGAAGCCAATTACATGAGTAATCAGAGCCAGCTGTTCCTCCAAAAATGCAGAAAATAGAGAGGCTGAACATGTCCACTTTTGGTTTCGAGAATCAAACAGCGACGCTTTCATTCCTGACTCGCAATTTTACAGCAGCTTTCAACAATCAAACAAAGAGAAATCAATCATAGAAGAGCCAGAGGTACCAGCTTCTCCATCGACTGAAACATTCAATAGGCTTTGATGCAATGCAACCGACGTTTCTCGGTCTGAGCGACCCTGCCATCAGTTGTGTGTGAAATACAACACAGTCTCCGGTGGCTTTTTTGGAATATTTTGTAAGTGGGAATGACACAGCCATTGTTCTCTCACCGTCAACAATTTTTTTCACCTGCACTGTTGTACTGGTTCTTTGTACCTACATGTATACAGTACAGTGAGCTCACTTCAAACAGCGACATGAAAGAGAGTGTTAGTGGAAAAACAAGACCAAATTGTAAGAGTTTGTCATATAATAACTTCTGGGCTGCATTAGACATCACAGATTGATGCCGGAATCCTCCGATGGTTTTCTCATTTAATGTCATTAGATTTAGTTATTTTTAGTGTGCAGATGGTCGGCCTGCAGGGCTCATCTGCCCCTCGCACCCCTTAACTTTGGCCCCTCGATCGCTTGCTTGCAGTATGAACATCTGATATATGTATGCATTTTGGCAGGATAAAGGCTTTCATTTCAGATTGCTTCCTTCTCTTCCAGATGAAGACACTGCTGTTGAGACTGATTTTTGAAAGTGACATTGGGCTTGTATGTGACCTCTCATTTCGAAAGGTGCAGTCCTGATGCTTCAAGTACAGTAGAAGAGGAAAATTAGTGAAACAATGTTAAGTAATTTCTCTTGAATATAATGAAACTAAATGGTACTCGAATTGTAATGTTTTTAAAGTGCAAAAACAAAAACCCTCTCTTTCCAGAAACCATGACCTGGTAACTAAAGATAATCAACAGACCTTGTAGAGAGAAGTTTCATGATGGAACTATTTTCTTTCTACCAAACTGCATCCACGAAGCGTATCACCTCACCAAAGAAAGCATGCATCTACTCATGGAGAAGAGGCTTGTGACAGTGCGACATGTACACTTTAACTGTGTACTCATTTATTCTTTTATTCACAATTTATTGTTCCACCTGTTTAAAGCGCAGTGGTGTCTAAATTCCTGCTACAGCTTTCCAAATCTGTAATTTGCTGGTTTATATTAAACCTATCTTTATCCTGATAAAAAGGTATCCTCTGATTCATCTACCTACGTCATATTCCTGTATTCTGTTTTTCAAGTATCTGTTTATGCAAGCTGCCTAGACTGAACAATTTTGTTGAAGTATCTTTTCAACAGTAATTGCAGGAAGTACTGCAAATGTATTGCTTAATCAGGTCTGACTCATATATATATATATTTTTTTTTTGCCATAGAGTGATTTTACTGCAGTCACAGAGGCTGACAAACCCGAGAAACTGCTTTGATTTTTAGCATGGGCCTCCTATAAAGCACAACTCTCATCCAAACAGAACGCTTTCCACTTTGATAAACAACAGCCTCTGTGTGATCTTTGTTGAAAATTTCAGATATCTGTCCACACAGGACAGAGTAGGAAGGTATTGGAAAAGGCCAGCGCAAGGTTTGACTGTCAGTAATCGCTGTACTTTGCCAAAGCAAACCTGTTTTTTGTCAAATCTCCAAAAACTATCTTCAGTACTCACAGAATGTGGCAGTTCTGTGCCTTCATGTGCCTTTTTACTTACTTTGTTGTTCAATGTGTCCAAACAGCCAGAAAAGGCTTTGAGACTGAGCTCCAAATGGCCACAAAGCTTCTGCTGTTGATGGGCAGAAACCTCAAGGAAACAAGTGGAAGAAAGATTTCCAATAGAAATCCACATAGCCGACACACTTCAGCTGGCCCTTGAGGGGATCTGTCCATTTGCAGCAAAGTGTCAATGGGGAAACATGAAGCAGCTCTGCAGCATATGAGGCTGCTCCCATGTTTTTCTCCTATCTAAAGTCTGGCACTTTATGCTCAATAATATATGATCTTCATTGAGATTTGATAAGACATCTAATATTTAGGTCCACAGTATAAACCATCATCACATTGTTTGTTTGTATGAGGCCAACTGTATCAAATGAAACCGTTATTGCTTGGACCGAGCGAGATAATGAAACTCTGCTTTGGAATTCAGTTTTTATTGCCCCTGGTCAAAATCCAACAGTATGTGTGAATGCTTTAGCTTTGGTAGTTTGGGATATTAGAAAACATTCTGACAGTAAGCATCAGTATGTTTCATGTTTGCAGCTTGGTTAAATTGCACCAGCCAAAGCAATTCAAAACAAACTTGCTTATTCTGATTTCAGCAACTGTTCAATTTGCCGATGGGTTTAAAATCAACTGACAGATTTACTGATTAATTTTGAAGCATGGCAAGGTCGACCCTTGAATACTGCAGGCCCTTGAACTCCCCATTACCCAATGTGCTCCCTCAGATCCTGAGGCAGACTCCTTAAATTCTGGCAGTGTCTATTCCTGATACCAAAATGCAGCCTTTTCGCTCTAGAAAAATCTGGTAGATAAACCAATGGCTAATTTACTTATGGGATTGCTTTTACTTTTATTTTTGCTATGTCTGTTTATGCTCTCAACACTTTTCCTTGTGGTGACTTTTTTGTACTAATTAAGACACCCAAATCCCAGCATATAAGGGACCTCTTGCTTAGTTGTAGTCTTGTTATAGCTGTAGTCTTGTTAGCAGGTTCCACATCTTTTTATCTCTCGATCTCTCAATAAATCGTCCCTGATCAAGTGCTTCTTTTTATAAACATCTTTTGTGATTCCTGCGCTAGCTCAGCATATAGACATGCAGTTTTTCTTTAAAACAGCTAAAATAACAGGCCTCATTTGCAAAAAAAACTTTTGCACTTTTTTCCCTAATTTTGTTACTCAGAAAGGTCTGAAGAAGTCTACTTTAGATTCATGATGTATTCTTAAACAGCAGAGGTTTTACACTTGTGTTCTCATCATGAAAAATCCCATTGTCCTTGCAAATCATCTGCACATCAGTTTGGCCAACTGATCCCTTTGAGTACAGCTAAATGCAAAATCCCATCAAAAAGCATGAAACTGCAGGGCTGTGTGCACACACAGAAACTGAAAAAAAAGTAGAGTAAATTATGTCAAGAATGTCAAAAACAATAGTCTGAAGAGGGTGGAGCACTGGACTCCAGATGTGAAAAAACCCCCAAAAAAGTTCTGAAGTGGACGCCAAACAAGCTGTCATATTTAGACATGTCAGTAGTGGATATGAAATAACAAAAATAACAAATTGGGTGCTCGTTCAGTGACAGCTGTAAGTATGTAAGTATGGTTGAAAAAGAGTGCACAACTGATGAAGAAAAAAGGTTTGATCTAAAATTTGAGGTCAAAAAAGAAGAAACACAGAAGAGAGACGCTGACCATTGGAGAGGGACAGGCTTGCACTTGTTGCTCTCAGGAAATAGATCTACATGATCTGAGAAAGTATGTTGCAGTAGCAGTAAATATGCCTTTGTAAAAGTAGGCCTAGGGTGCAGAGCAGAATCTTTGCAAAAGCTGCATCACTGGGTTTGACAAAGAAATTTGTACTAGAGAACAGTTGGTAAATAAGGTCCAGATGAAGGCACCACAAGCGTGAAAACAACGTGGTACTGTGAAAGTGGTCACTCATGGTGAACGTACAGAGAATTATCACCTGAAACTGCAGCTCCAGCTTTATAGTGAGTTTCAGCAATCTGTTCAGCCCACAACTTTACTGTTTTGGTTCACTCTCACCACAATGTTTAAGAAAAAAAAGTGCTCTTCAAACCTGACATACTAATGCACCAAACAGCAGACAGACACGGTTAGCTACAAGCTGGTGAACATAGCAGAGCATTAATTAAGAATTGGTAAAGGCCAAAGCAGCTGGACACAATCATAACTCCAATTTAATGATAATGTTGCTCCGTAACTGCTGGATGTGTGAATAAGCAACTGTTTGCCAACATGTTTGCCTTATCTACTTAATAGGTGATAATGTCAGTCTTCCTACAGCTGCCCCAGGTGTTGTTATTATCAACGATTCCTAAAAAACAGAATATTTTCAGGGTCTTGACAAGTCAAGTAGAGGGCCATCACTCACACTGGCTCCTGCACCAGCTTTGGCTTTACCTTATTAAATCAAGGAAATACAGTTTGAGTTCTTCCATGTAGAGCAGCATATGAAATGTCCTTCAAGAGTGTTTAAATGCCCAAATCATAAAACAATTCAGCCACCATATTTCAGATATATTCACAGTTCCATTGCCTGTCTCACTGAGACGTATGCATTTATTCATTTCATCAGAGAGATCAGAGCTCAGGGGCAGCTGGGAACCCTAACCCTGCACTTGGCAGGTAACTACAATGTTTAGTTAAAATGGATATTTTCATAGGTATGACCACATTTGCTATGTGCATACTGCACCTCTCTTTTCACGTCTTTTCCACTCTCATATTTCCATGTTTTGTTTTTATGTATTCTCGAATCAAGCCCATCTAAAGATACTGAATAGCCTCAAAATGTATCAATAAAACACACCACATTACAGTCACACCTCTCTTACTGGTTTCGAACCCATTCCAGTTTCAGCGTGTACAACAGCACTTCCTGCCAATATCCAGTGACTTCACACAGCCATTGAAAAGCAGTGAGCAACATTCAACAATCTGACCAACTCTATGCAAAGGAGATGTGCATGAGCCAAATGGTGGTCACACCAAATACTGACTGAACCTCCTTCGTATCAAAGAGCAAAAAATACATTTCTGGAGCATAAGTCTCGAGGAATCCTGATAAATGTCTTTTTAAAGATAAATCTGCACATTTTAGAGTGGCCTTTTATTGTTAGCAACCCAAGGCACAACAGTGTCCAGTTCTGAGGTCTTTACTCTTGCTTCCTGTCTCTCAGAGAATCAATTTCACAATATTACTGTTGGTTTATAAAGCAGTGAATGGTTTAGGACCCAAGTACATTTCTGACTTTCTGCTACAATATGAATCATCCTGGTCCACCCAAGGTCTTCTGGGACAGAGCGGACTAGCCAAGACTAAGCATTTTTAATACGCACCACATATCTGGAACAAACTCCCAGAAAACTGCAGGGCTGCTGTAACTTCACGTCTTTTAAATCAAGTATAGCCAAGTATCAATATATTCTTTTTCTGTTAAAAAAAACATTCTGGCATGAAACTTTTCACATGCCTGTGTGTTCAAACTTCTGATGTGACCTCAAGATTTCATAGCAATAAAGCTGCAGAGGCAACACACTAAGCCGATAGCAACATTTGCAGTCCAGCACTGCTATGAATATGAAAAAAGATGAGAAACAATAGCTGAGCTACTTCATGCTGGCTCTGACTTGACCTCGCACACTTGGCTCCTGCACCAGCTTTGGCTTTACCTTATTAAATCAAGGAAATACAGTTTGAGTTCTTCCATGTAGAGCAGCATATGAAATGTCCTTCAAGAGTGTTTAAATGCCCAAATCATAAAACAATTCAGCCATCATATTTCAGATATATTCACAGTTGCATTGCCTGTCTCTCTGAGACGTATGCATTTATTCATTTCATCAGAGAGATCAGAGCTCAGGGGCAGCTGGGAACCTTAACCCTGCACTGTAGCCTGCTGGCAGGTAACTACAATGTTTAGTTAAAATGGATATTTTCATAGGCATGACCACATTTGCTATGTGCATACTGCACCTCTCTTTTCATGTCTTTTTCACTCTCATATTTCCATGTTTTGTTTTTATGTATTCTAGAATCAAGCCCATCTAAAGATACTGAATAGCCTCAAAATGTATCAATAAAACACACCACATTGCAGTCACACCTCTCTTACTGGTTTTGAACCCATTCCAGTTGCTACTCTCTCTCTGTTGTTGCGCCTTTGTGTTTATTGAGGCTCAGCCACGCTGCCGTGGCAACAAAATCATGGTAATTTTCTCTGAATGATGCAACATTTTCTTATTGTTATGGCAGGAGATGCTGGTGGGCTTCATGCCCAAGGTTCTGATATTATATCACGCATCAGGAATGTGACTGCTAATGGTCTCCACGCTCCAAAAACATGGAATAGACGAATGAGAAACCTGACTCTTTTAGCTTTAGCTTGTAAACATTCATTGATATTCATATTCAGGTCACCACTTTATGCAGATACAGTATTCAGAAAGGCTAACTGCAGTTCATGTGTTTTCTTGTTGTCTTGATAAATTCAGTATGATGTGCATTTCCACAGCATTAATTTCAACTCTGGAGTCTTACCATTTGCACTGCTGGAGAGTTCCTATTTTTTAAACAGAAATGTTGTTTTGATTCATTAATTATTTTGAGTCAGTATCACTGTTATGTTATATTTAAGGAAATTTAAATGTCCTGCATAGATGTTTCCTATTAAAAAGCCTTCTAGTGGCTCAAAGACAGTTAGACCCTCCTCTGGGTTTTCTGTTAGACTTTTATTTTGAAACACTTGCCAGATGGGTTCTATTTTACTGACCATTGCTCATCAGCAATAAAAAAAAAACAGGTAAATGGAAACATTTTAAAATAATCAATGATTGATAATGCAATTTCTGCTTAAAAATACACAGTAACATACTTGTGTAATTTGCATTTTGGAAATATACAGTACATTAGAGTAATTTTCTTTAATTTTTAGGAGCATATCTCTCCCTTTTTACCCATACAGTTACCACTTATTAGTCTTAAAATTGAATAAGAAGTTGTTAAAATCACTGGTAGCAGATGGCTTTTGTGCAATTGGTGTAAATATCTTTTTACTGTTGAGTTTTGACTCTTGTTTTTTTTAACTATTTACACTGTTCTTTTGCCTCTATTTCATTTTTCTTTTTTTTTTTGCTCAATTCCTATTTCTATTTCTAGTTTCACATCTTGTTTTTTACTATTTAAATGGTTCTTTTTGCTCTATTCACCTTGTACATACCTTGCTTTAAAATCGTTTTGCTGCTGTAACAATGCAAATGTCCCCGTTGTAGGAATCTAAAGGGCTATCTTATCTTATCTTATCTTTTCCAAGATAAATCATCTACCTGAAAGGTGCTGCATATCAAGATGCTGATTAAACAGCATCATGACTATACAGGTGTGCCTTTGGATGGTAACAACAAAAGGCCAAAATGTGCAATTTGAACACATTACACAATGCCACAGATTTTGCTTTTTCAGGGACCGTGCTGTTTGCATGCTGACTGTAGGAACCTGTGAACCGAATAATCCTTATGCAACCATAAGCTGTCTCCAATGCCATTTCCAGAAATTTGGCACTACATCCAACCAAAATCACAACTGCAGACCACATGTAACCACACACCCAGGACCTCCACATCTAGCTTCTTCACCTGCAAGATTATCTGACCAGCCACCCAGACTGTGATTAATTTGCACAACCAAAGAATTTCTGCACAAAATGTAAAAAATGTCTCAAGGAAGCTCAACAGCATGATCTTTGTCCTCACCAAAGTCTTGACCTGACTGCAGTTCGTCAGCATAACCAACTTGAGTGGGCAGCTGCTCACCCTCAATGGCATCTGGCACTTTGGAGAAGGGTTCTCGTTACAGATGAATCCCAATTTCAATATTATCAGGCAATTAGCAGATGGCATGTATGGCACTGTGCGGGTGAGCTGTTTGCTAATGCCAACATTGTGAACAGAGTGCCCCATGGTGGAGGTTGGGTTATGGTATGGGCTGGCATAATATTCGGACAACAAACACAGGTGCATTTTATGGATGGAGATTTGGATTTGGATTTAAATATTCAGTGATACCATGTGAAGATCCTGAGACGAATTATCATGCCATTCATCTGTTGCTATGACGACATCATGTCTGACTCATATTTTACTCGTTCTTACATGGCCCACATACTCACCAGACATATCACCCATTGAGCATGTTTGGATGCTCTGGATCAGCGTGTACAACAGCACTTCCTGCCATTATCCAGTGACTTCACACAGCCATTGAAAAGCAGTGAGCAACATTCAATAATCTGACCAACTCTATGCAAAGGAGATGTGCATGAGCCAAATGGTGGTCACACCAAATACTGACTGAACCTCCTTCGTACCAAAGAGCAAAAAATACATTTCTGGAGCACAAGTCTCGAGGAATCCTGATAAATGTCTTTTTAAAGATAAATCTGCACATTTTAGAGTGGCCTTTTATTGTTAGTAACCCAAGGCACAACAGTGTCCAGTTCTGAGGTCTTTACTCTGGCTTCCTGTCTCTCAGAGAATCAATTTCACAATATTACTGTTGGTTTATAAAGCAGTGAATGGTTTAGGACCCAAGTACATTTCTGACTTTCTGCTACAATATGAATCATCCTGGTCCACCCAAGGTCTTCTGGGACAGAGCGGACTAGCCAAGACTAAGCATTTTTAATACGCACCACATATCTGGAACAAACTCCCAGAAAACTGCAGGGCTGCTGTAACTTCATGTTCTTTTAAATCAAAGCTGAAGACTTTACTCTTTGCCTGTGCCTTTTATTGAATCAATTACTTATTTATATATTTCACTGCACTGTAACTTTTAGTTTTGTATTTTATGCATGTTTTCACACATTTTCAGCTTGCTTTATCTTTTTTCTAACTTTTAAATTAAGTTTTTAGTTACATTTAAATGCTCTTTAAATTTCCCTGTTTTGCACTGTCTTGATGCTTTTGATGTTTATGTTGAGCAACTTGAACTGCCTTGCCTTTAATTAATCATGCTGTATAAAATTAATCATGCTGTATAATCAGCATCTTGATATGCAGCAACTGTCAGGTGGATGGATTACCTAAAAGATAAGTGCTCACTAACAGATTTAACAATTAAGAAAAATGCTACCGAAACTTCAGTAATAATATACATATATATACACACATATATATATAACTATTTACAGTAACACAATACTCCTGATACACCTGAGCTCTTTCTTAGTCAGTTTAAGTCCATTATGATTTTACCAAGGACACATCTAATCAATTCTAGGATTATAAGGAAACATGATACAAGCCAGTGCTGTCCTCCAATCAACGATGGTGTAACGGTTTGCCCTGCTCATATTCAACATACAATTACACTAATGACACTGCATCGCTGTGGCCTTGTGATCCTGCATCAAAATGACGATATTCATCATGGTAATTAGACAGCTTCGTACGGGAAGGCTTTATTTGTGTGTTCGGGTGGAATGTCGGACCCCAGTGCACCTTAGTTTGATGGTTCCACTCATGAATAAGTCATATCCTGAGGCTATCCATATTTCATCAAACATCCTCATCTATAATGGACGCTGTTGGCCAGCTGAGGCCCTCACCTGATAGGGGCTGTCTCATCGCCCTTGTCCAGCCACTCCTGTGGAGGGATGATGTACATACACCACAGCCCCCAGTTGTAGCCATGAGCAGCGTTGGCGTACTGCTGCACCTCAAACGTGTTGTACTTAATGTTGTCTATGGCGGGCAGGATGATGCGGGTGTGATCCTCCTTCATTCGGGTCAGAATGGGTTCAGCCCTTTGGATGAGAAAAGAGACAGAAGTTAAGAGCCGGCTTTCTGTGTTAAGTATGCAGACGCTTCATTGCACAGTTGCAAAAGGTGAAGAAAGACAGTGAGAGGAGAACAGTCTGTTACAGGGCAAATAATAAAGCTGTGCATATTTTCATTCTGTCCTGCAGAGGTTTGAAGTATTAATATTGCAGCGATGTTAGGATGAATAAATCTGGTCAACAATGGCCAGATGGAAACAGTATGTAAATGTGAAGTGAAAGCTGTGGTTTCACGGAAACTATGTGCAGCAAATCAACCCAAATATTGTTCATACTTATTGAACAGGTATTTACTGTAGATCCTGATTTCATAAAACAGTGCCAGTAGCAGCTATGGATGACTGCAGATGTCGTCTCAACTTTCACTCCAGCGCTACATTTACATGGGTTTTCGGCAACAATGCAGTCTGTCGAATCAGCATTTATTCTGCGTTGGAAATGATTGCCAAGATCCGCTTCCCTCCACTGTTTATGATGTGAAGGTCTTGCAAAATGAATTTTCAGCAGAACAACAAATAATATCATATCATATTTTATATCTCCTGCCCATGAAAACGAAATGTCAAAATGTGACACTTATCCTGGTGAGAGACTTGATAAGAGGTAAAACCTGATAAAGCAAAACACATCAGGTGAAAAGAGAGGCTTAGTCTGCTCCTGGGAAAACTATTCACTCACTGTCTTTTTTTCCTTCTATTTGAAGGGTTGCAAGTTAGTTTCTGAAAAAGGCCTTGCTCCGAGCACTCGCCAGGCTTTTCATCTCATGGCTTTTGCTCTGAGGCAGCTTTGGCCGGCACAAATTCTTTTAGAGCACACTGAGTGGAGAGCAGGGGCCGTAGTCACAAAACATCTTAAGGCTAAGAGCAGCTCTTAACAGGCCAATTTGGAAGAAACATCTTGGAATGACAGGCTTGTCAGTACGCACACCAGAGCTGGGACAATTTCAGGTTGTGTCGGTCTGGTCCGATGTACAAACTTGATTTGATGCAAAATGCAAACCAGCTGAAACAGCATTGTCACTCTGACACATTGTAGGGAATTAAAAAGTAGCCTTCATCAGCAACCTGTGCAGAAAGCGTCACAGCACGAAATTCAGTTTGTATTGCATTAGTAATACGCAATATGACAATGTGATGATGATAATATTATGTTTGTTAAACGTGTTTAAACAGACTAACGGAGCAACGAGTGTCTGACACAGCAGTGTGAAATTTATTGCATAGCAACATAAAGGAGATCAATTAGTAGAGGTGGTAAGCGCACATTGTGTTTGTTAACTAGAAAGTTCATGTGGTTTTTTTTTTTGGGTGACAGGACAAGACATGGCAGAGTTAAGGCCTGAAAGATAAGCAAATGCACACAAAATGAGAACTGTCAATTTTCATACAACAGTTTACCTTGGAAATGGTATACTGCTGCAACCCTACTTGAAGGAAAACAAGTTATTTTCCAAAATGTCAAACTATTAGAAGTGGGTATCACCAGAAGCCCCACAATAAGATATTATCACAAAACTTAAGTCAACTATTATTTTAATCATTTTTATTGCTGCAAAATGTATCTAGTGGACTGACAAAGCAATTGATCATATTCTTCAAGTAGGCTACCAAACGTTTTTTTTTTTTAAAGATTATTTTTTAGGCATTTTTGCCTTTATTAGATAGGACAGGAGATTGCTAGCGTAAGGGGGGAGAGAGGGGGGATGACATGCAGCAAGGGGCCACAGGCTGGAATCGAACCCGCCGCCTCTGCAGCAAGGACACTGCCTTCATACACGGGGCGCCTGCTTTATCCACTGAGCCACCTGACGCCCCAGCTACCAAAAGTTTAATTTGTATTTGTAATCTTAACAACATATAATTAAAAAATAGCTATAATCAATGTCAGTGTATTGATATACAATATTGCCACACTAAAATATCGCAATAACATGCTGTATCGATTTTTCCTTCAACTCCTATAAACTACCCCTTTAACTTTAAGGCAATTCTTCCCAGTGACTACAACCTCACAGGCATCCTCGAGATTTTCCTGTGAAAAAAAAAAAATGTGATAGCAGTTGCGATATTGTCTCTGTGTTACCAATGGGTGAACAAACTGCTCATTACAGTTTTGTTTCTTTGTTTAGCTCAGTGCATCTTGTTTGGGGACAGTCAACGTCCCAGGAATGCTTCAGTGCTTCCTCTCATCTTACATCCACAGTCAATTGGTAAAAGTAATGCTTTTTTTAACTACACACGTTTTGGGGACTGCATTTTCCACAACTGGAGTATTCATTCATGAACACAGACCAACCTCCAGCAATCATAAGATGTGATATCATCGCAAGCAAAATAATCGACCCAACTTTATTTTTTGTGTCCTCACCATTCCTCACAGTAAGAGCTGCCCTCAGCAGTTTTGTTAACAGGTTTTAAGAGGCAACACTTTGCTACTGTGGGAACTTAAGTGCCATTTAGGAGGACTTGTACCGGTAAGATAAAATACTCCTGATTTTTGTGTCTCTTGGTAACTGGAATGGTTTTCTGTGGATGCCTCACACAGTAAGCTTCCTCTGCTATTTAAAGCTTTGTCCAAGGGCAACATGCACTTCAGATCCATATGGTACAGTATGACGCCGAAATGCTGCCGGCGCTGGCTGCATTTGTATAATCTTCTCATGCTGAGAGATGATCTGCGCCATATCTTCAAAGCAACTCTTCATAGGCTCAATTCGTCACATGATATACTTCTAAATTTAAAAAAGAAAGATGCAATTATAAAATGATAATTGTAGCTCTCCAGAGGACTCCAACAATCCAACTTTCTGTCTCTCTCTCACCACCCACTGACTTTCTTTCACTCCATCTTCACTCTCATCCTACCCCCCCATCTACTTCTCTTCAAGAAGTGAAACCCATTTATCTTCTCAAAGCAAAATTACTACTTATCACATGAAGGTAGGGGACAGAAAGTACAGATGGAATGGATCCAAATTAAACGATATGGGATGTCAGTAAAAAATGAAGCAGTACTAAGAAAATCCATCATTTAATAACGAGAGAGTGGTTGGTAAAAGTATTACAGACCCATCCTGAGAGGCTGGCAGACAAGTCTGTCTGTCTTTACTCTGAAGCTGTAAAGTTTTAGAGTTTTCCTCTGAAATTTGTGGCTGTATTGATTACCCATGCTGTAGGGAAATGTTAACTAGAGTCAGTGGTCATGTTAAGCAAACAAATCATACAATTCAGTATTGACTTCAAGGCAGAGGATCACATCAGAATCAGAATCAGAACCAGAAATACTTAATTCATCCCTGAGGGGACATTGCTTTTAATTACAGATGCTCCCATTCTAAAGTCTTAAAAGAAGTAGGAAAGTGTGGAATATATAAATAAAATTTAAACATAAGTACTAATATAAAATAAATATATCTAAACACTATAGTACAGTATAATTGTACATTTGTTCATGTACATTTGGCACCATCACTGCCGAGGCATCACACGTATAAGCAATACGTTTTGTTATTTAGTTTAGAGATTTTGGGGTGTTTGGGTGTTTTTTTTTACAGATTACACAAACATTAAGCTTTGAAGGCGACAGGCTATCTGTTTCCTCCCGTTTCTCGTGTTTATGTTAGACTAGCTCAATATATCTGCGCTCCATCCAAAATAATTTCACTTTAAGTCCTCCGGTGTGCATTCAGAAAGGCAGCAGCAACAACACGCCAATCACGAACTGAAGACCAGAAACCCACCCACAGTGTGCTTCTGGTCTTTTGCTAGCCAGCTTGGGTACCAATTGTTGAATTCCCCTTTTGCAATTTTTTGTGTTTCAGATTTTAATCACATCCATTCACTAGCAACCTATGATGTCTTGGGTTGAGTCTGTTGATCAATCAGAGGCTATTTTTAATAAAGCAGTAGAGGGCACATCATACTTAGAAGGCAGACTCACAAAGACAAGCTCAGACTCAATGAGAAAATGGCCATAGTTGTTAGTTTTTCACTTCTGGTGATTGTGTTTACACTACTACTCTTTTGCTTGTGGCATATTTTGTGCAATAATCTAAAAATCCAATAAAAAAATCCGATATGCTATTTGTCAAGGACACAGGAATGTGCTATCTTCCATTCTGGCCCAAAAATAAGCATCATCCCCACACCACTCTAAGGGGAAAAATGCTTTTGCGCCTGCAGAGAATGTTTTAGTTGCAGTACCACGAGTGGCCCCTGCCACAAACTGTCAACAAGGCTGAGTGGTGGCACCATATCCAGCTCTCATTTTACATACATGGTTACACAGCACTGTCACATTCTTTTTTTAACCAAAGCCTGTGTCATAACAGATTTCACACTAGTGTTTTAAGACTGAATAGCTTCCACGTACACACAGACTACCTTCATCTGTCAAAGGGAAGACAGCAGACTTTGATGAAGCCATCCACTCACTGCAAACTCATTTTGACCTCCTTCCACAGTAATGCTAGAGCCGCAGGAGAGTCCAGCAATAGATTAGCCAACAGATTAGTCGACATGAAAAAGGAGTATTAAAAATTTAAAAAAAAAAACAAAAAAAAACAACAGACTAGCCATATATTCTAATCACAATATAGAAGATGTAAAATGTGTTGATGTCTGTCAGATATTCTCTTTTCTGGAAAAACAATCTGACAGTTTGACTTCAGAAATAACTTAATGATGATAAATGGCCTGAATTATTATTTTTTGTCTGTATCTTTTCTGCTGCAGGTTTTAACATGATGAATTCTCTTTGAAACCTTTTGATGTTTCAAAGCCGTCCGACAAACAAGTTGTTCAACTCAATGAGCCATTCTGTCGTTTGAAAAGGATAGTATGAGCAAACCCTGCTGACTGAAGGCCCACATATCATTTACACCATGCAAGTAGGTGCTGGCATAAAGACTTTGCCGTGAACCTTGAGTCAGGATTGTTTAATGTTCCTCCTCACGTGGTTAGCTTGTCGTGGCGAGCTGAGGTGCTGCTGTTGCTGTATCTCCTTCTACACTCCCTAACCTCGAGGAGCTCTCTCTGCCATTCCAGCACCTTCCATTCATCTCTCTGCGTCCTTGAGAACCCCCTCAAAACACCCCAGAGCCAGCCAGCAGCTCCAGCACCTCAGGGAACCATGAGGCTGATAAGATCGAGACGCTCTGGAAATGAGGACACATCTGGTTTTGACAGACGAGCCTGCGTCATTCCTCTTCCTGTATCTGCAATTTCATCTGCATAAAACGGAGAGGGCTTTCATCCTCATCAACCAAAATCATGCCTTGTTCCATACAACAATAGGACTTTTTTTCCTATCCCTATGACTCATCCAACTTTATGAATTCATGCTGACATCCTCCAGTGCCGTCCGCACCATCATGACATTACTTTCATTTTCAGGTTCATACTGAATCAGGAGCTCCTTTGATTTATTAACTCTTCATGGCTGACTGTTTGTCTTTTATAATAGCTGCGCACACATTTTACAGAATCAAAGAAACAGAACATAAGTGTTACAAGCCAGGATAAATATCACTGTAAAATCGTAATTTATATCTGATTTACTTGACCTCAGTGTCCTGCCTTTGTCCTGCAGCTCTTCCCCTTTGAGATTACCTTCTTTATTTAGAATTTCCAGATCAACAGATCTCAAACAGTTAATGATTCAGGAGCATGGAATTATCAGATAATGAAATCTAACTGTGCACAGAATTATGCCCCAAAGAGCATGAGGGCTCTCAGTGAACATGTGAACCACTCATGGGGGGGGATTTTGTGGTAATGTAGCTTTCAACGAACGACCCAAATAATTGATGTGAGAGCATGGACAAGAATAGCACGACAAATTGAGGAGAGTTACATTTCTCATGTTTTGGAAAGCCTTGACAAAACTTATGTTATGAAAAATTAATTAAAATTTAATTAAAACTCTAACAACAAAATGTTGCTGTTAAAACACAGTCAAAGTTGTTTTCTGGAATGTAAATTACATTTTTAACCTCTATACTGTCTGTGACATATCCATTAAGTATTTTAAGTGTTTTTTTTTTTAAGAAAAGTCATCATCGGTAAAATGTAATCGCCTATGCTACTAGAATTTAAATAATTACTATGTTATATAGTTTATTTTTAATGATAAATGATGTAAACATGCTTTGGCTTGTCAGTGTTTCAAATATTTTAGATTAATTAGAGCTTATAAAATATAATATTTTGTAAATTTTTAGGTGAATAATATGTGGCTGCAAATACGTAGATGCCAGTCAGAATATGATCTAATTAATAATGATCTAATGATACTAATATTCCTCTGCTGAGACCTGATGTTAGATTTGATTGCAGCCTCTGCTCACATCCATATTGGTAAATGCCGAACTTTGCATGGAAATGACACATGACAAATTTTCTGTTGTACATCCATATAATACATAAAGGCCACTGTGAGGGAGTTTATTTCCAAATGCACGCTGGAGTTGATGAAAGAGGAGTGCTAAAAGCAAAACTGCACAAAGACTCAGTAATTACTATTAAAATAAAAATGCAAGGGTTAAAGTAACACTGTGTAAATTGGTCATTTTTAAGCGTAAAAATGAACTGTGAAGGTTTTAATTTGTTGCCTGTGTACAAGTGATGCACGTGCATGTGACAGTGTGGGGTGTGTCTTTGAAGAAGATCTAAGCCTGCAGTGCCTCTGGCCATTTCATAACTGCATTAACTCTCTGTAAATGTGAGGTCGTCCGCACTCCACACTCCTCCTGCCTGGCTGTCTCACAGAGCAGCTCAGACATGCACAATATAGAGCACATATTAATACAGGCCAGTCTCCTGCCTCCCATAAAAAATGCAGAATCTAAAGAAAGTAAAAGGTATCTGTGCAGAATGTCAATTCATTGTGGCTTTGAGGCTTTTTGAAGTAGACAGTGGGATGCAGAAGCATGAACTGAAAAAAAAGCTTCCTGCGATGCAATGTTAGATTCCACACTACTTCTAAATGCATTTGCTCAGGATGTGGTTGATACGATAGAAATGTAAAGGTGGCATAAATCCCCGTCTTTTCTGCAGTTTTGGAGGTCTGCCTGGCTTGTGCTCTGTGAAGCACTAAGTATGGCTGCAGCCTTCTTTCTTGTCTCCAGACAGATATAAACACTAAGCCACCACCAGACAAAGTAAGCGAGAGTAAAGACATGATTTACTTTGCTAAGAAAATATTTCCTCAGCCTTCAAGAATCCTCAAATCTATGTACCACTGAGATTAATATAATACCATTGCACCTGTGTGGCATAATAAGCAGCTAGAGCGCCATATTAACAAAAAAAACCTGATAGCAAATATGAATATGACAAATATTACATGTTTCATAATTGCAGGACGCAGAGGTTGGTTTTACTACATTCTTACTTTTATGAATTCCACCATTTTGTCTCATTTTTAGATAAACTCTCCAGGTCACATCGCAGCGGAGCATTCAAAATTCATCAAAGTGTTGCTTTCTGAAGCATGTATTTCATTACAACCTCGCTGCAATGGCAATCTTATCTCCCGCACACACTCAGCAGGGAGTGGCTGCTATACTTCTAATCATTAATCGCTAATAACCTGAGATTGCAAGAGTGCAGGGACTTCAAAACCAAATAAATATCAATTTCCCTGCGACTCTCCTCAGCAGCTGCATAGTAGGATACAGTAGGTCCTAATTACAACACGCTCCCATTTCCTGCCATTAATCCCGTTTATTTACAGAGCAGGCAGAGCGAAACGGGCCCTGTTTGAAGCAGAATGGACAAGCGTTGTCTCAAGGATGGATGGATATAAAGTGTTAGAGGAGATGGATTATGAACATTTAGCTGATGCAATACTGCCTTAATGATAGGCAACAATTTCATATCCTCATATTAAAGCAGAGCAAAGCTGTGGAAATCTGATTCCATCACTCGTCTGGTGGATAACCCTCGCTTCTTAACTCCTCATAAACCAACATGGTGTGAGGGAATGGGAAACAGCTGTCAGGAGCAATATACAGGATGGTACAATTATGTCTGCTTTAACAGTAATGCGAACCAGCATTACATTTCAGCTGCAAATGTACAGCACCCCAGGTGGAATGCCATGCCAATGAATCACAGCACTGCAGCTGAGAGCTGGCAGCATTGTCTCTTTCTCAGTATGCACAGGCAGCGTGTGCAAGGTCATTGAGGGAGACTCTCCACAGCATCTACAGGAGCCATCCATCTCACTTATCACTGTATGTGCAATGGTGAATAATCATATTATGATAAATAGGGGGCTTCTTCCATTGTAACAAACAGATAGTGTGGCTAGCACGAGTGAATCTATCTGAATACAGGAGCGGCACAGAATGTTTGCAGACATACAGTCGATAATAAATGCACACACACACACACACACACACACGAAAAAGATATCTAAGCAGCAAGAGGGAGCTTCTTGAAGATGTCTGTCAACCTCCCTCCCTGCCATATTCCTCTACCCAGCATCTACCTGTAGAAAAATCACAGGGATTCTGCTCTACTTTTCATGGACTTCTGTAAATAAAAACGCATGCAAAAGCAAATCTGAAGCAGCAAGACAAAAAATAAAATAAAATAAAATAAAGGCAGCAGTTATCAAAGGAAGATGGAGGCGGGTATGTGGGTGGGGGTGTGTGTTGGGGGGCAGAAGAGGGAGGTTTGTGAAATTCACACGATGGCAGTAGGTGAACTAACTGAAAGGAGACAGCATGTAGAGCAGGGGGTGGTGATGACATAGCACAAGAACTGAGGAGGAGGAGACCTACATGGAGGTGAATGGGTTACGTGGGGGGCATGAAAGGCATGTCTATTTTTGGGCAAGAACAGATGGGGAAACAGATGAGGGATCCACCAGGGTATCAATTATCATCAGAACTGCACCTAGGCAATGATGCAACCGTCTCCCTGAGTACTGTTTGTTGGCTGGGCGGCTCGTCTTACACAGCCTGCGGGCCGCAAGTTCACATTCACGCTACAAAAACAGAGTGCCGAGAGGCAATGATCAAGGTACATCATATCACTACAAGGGCTAAAGGGTCAGTGTGTCTGGTGGTAAATGGCTGACTAATACATGGTAGACAGAATACACATGCTTTGTTAATTTCATAAGCAGGCTCACAATCACCCTGACCTTTAGCGCTTTCATGTTATCTTTACAAAGGGATCCTTTTCAATACTTTACCAGTTAAAGAAAGCACTGAGTTTGCTTTTAACAGGCTTGTCAGTATACTGTTTTCATGAGGCATCACATGTGAGTATGGCAGAATTCGATAAGGGTGTAAGACAGTGCTACTATCTGATTCTGTTTGTGTCACAAAAATATCTGTATTCAGAGGTGAGAAAAGCCGACACCAGAACTGTTGGGAATCATCCAGCCTGCCTCGTTTTTTACGTCATATTGTTTTTTACTGCCATTAATACTACTCATACATATGTATCTGTTTATTAAGCTGCTCACAAAATATACATAATGCCCCGAATTAATCATATAATGAATCATGTTTTGTATTTGAAATACAAATTCATAAAATGAAAATGTAAGTCTACACTGACTCTAAATAAAAGCTGTTAATGGCCCAGCATGACCTCTGCATGCACATTTGAGACGGCCCCTCATCTGAGCTCCTCAGTTTTCATCTACTGTCAAGTTGCTCAAAGAGCCAGGATTCGATATTCGATATTTTTGTGGGTATTTTTTAGGTTATTTTCTTGTACTTTTTTAAAATGAATTTCTTGCTCACTTTTGGGTCATTCCGTAATAAGTTTCTCATTGCCTTTTTCCTACATTTTTTTTCTCTTCAAAATATTAACCTGATTGCTCAGATTTCAAGGTATTAACTTTACTGAGTTATGATAGAGAGGAAATAGTGTGACGCTTGGGATATAACATGTGACAGCAGTGGGGGCTGACAAAAAAACAAATATTACTGCAAAAATTCTGCTGCTTCTGCTTTATGTTTGTATTCGGGGCAGATTATCTGTTCATATACAAAACAATTGATGATATTTGTTTACATCCCTGGTATCTAGTTAGCCAAAAAAGCTGAACTGCATCCATGGACACAGTAAACCATTTTCAAGTGGAAAATATATCTCTCTGCTATCCTCCTCCATCTCTCCTCTTTCTTCATCCCTCCATGCCCCTCTCCCTGCCTCCCAGGGAACAAAAGCTACACTTCATTTTTAAACACTGACAGGCTCAAATTAGGTGTCAATTACATCTATTTGAGTGACTTGTTTGCTGGTAAACTTAAGCAGCAGCCAGACATTGGAGTGAGACCCCCCAAAGTAATTTCACATCTCAAAATAAGCCCAGAACCTGCAGGTAAAATTATGTTGAAATGCTCAGCATTTGTGCTCCCTCTTTAATTACACTCACTCTCACTTTTCACAGCGTTTGGCTCTCTCTCTTGTCATCAGTGTGCATTTGCTGGACAGGTAGTGTCATTTAAATTGGGCTGTCTTTTTATTCAGCTCTAACCAAAGCCCATTACTCACATTTTCAAAGGCAATGCAAAAGAGGAAAGCTTATTAACGATAAACCCTCAGTAATAATAAGAGTCATTCTGCTGAAAAGTGCTGTCTCAGTTAGAATTGACCTGGCGCTATATCAAAATGCTTAGGGCACACTAAACTGCGTATTTCAGTGATAATAATCTTACATGACATCCCTCTGTACTGAAAACATGAAAAGCAAACCACAAAGGCAAAGGTGAGAAAGGACAGAGAAACAGCTCAGACCTTCTCATGTTCAACATGACCTTTTCTTACCAGCCAGTGTTAAACTCGACGTGAGCATCAAAGAAGCCGACGACAGGAGCCGTGGCCGCATTCCAGCCGTGTATTCTGGCTCGGATCAGGCCCTCCCGCTTGCTGTTCCTCACAATCTTTACCAGGCCTGGGTAGCGCTTGTTCACATACTGGTCCAAGTTGAATTTCAGCTCCACTGAAAGAGAGCAGATTAGAGAAAATCTCCCTTTAAATTACATCCAAATGACGGCGTGAGTGAATTAACCATGGGGTGCAGAAAATGTGTTTCCAAGATGGGATTGGTCTAACTTTCCTTGAGTCTTTATGTCAGGACTGCAGTGAAAATGAAGGTTATTTTCTTCTATCTTTTAAAATTTTTTTTTACTCTTTTGGTTAAAAGAGTGAATAAGAATGGCAACCAGTGTGGGCAAGCTGCTTGAAAAATTCAATCATCTACTCATTACATACAAATGACATATTTAAAAAGTAATCACATCAGTATCCCAATTAATTACTCAATAGCAAAATAAATTTGGCAATGCTATAGTTAGCTTCCCATTTGTAGCTTCTAATTTGGCAGCTAAAGGGAAACTTCAAAACTTGGTCCAGATGTAAAAACCACTATGTTTAGATTGGTCAAATCTGGACAAGATTATACCAGATAAGAAAAATGACTCTTTGAATCAAAGTTTCATATTTGTGAAACCTTTATTCTGTTTGTGAAAATGCAAAAAGAGGGAGGATTTCACTGTTTCTTCTACCCATATCTAACTGCTGAATCGGACGCTGCAAAAGCTAACTTCAGCATCGTACGAAGGCATCTTATTCTTATTTGTAACTTTACTTTAGCTGCTCAGCTGAGAACCGCTAGATGCCTTTAAAGAACTCCAAAACCTGCAAACCCACACAACACGTTTGACATCACACGTACAAATAGAAAATGAGACATAATGGTTTACGGTGATTTCAGACCGAATGTGAAAGAGCTCTACCTGGCTTGTTCTAATTGCTGCAGCCACAACATCCACCTCGACATATTGTAGAGATCAGTATATTCACAAGCCAACCCCCAAATATTGCAGAAACACAGAATTACTGGGATTAGCAATTGTAATGTGATTACTTTTCAAATTTCAAAACAAACAAATTTCAAACTGTAAACATTTATAATACTTGTTAAATAATACAGTAATCTCATTACTGTAATTTATTATTATGCATTGCTTTAGATTCCAACAATCATGGTAGCTGGCAGCTTCACCTGCATGATGACATCTCCAAATAGTGAGAGAAAAATAATGTAAAGAGACCTGTTTGCTGAGCTACCCTTTCTGCTTTAATATGAAAAGGACACCACACTGATGAAAAAAGGTAAAAGATCCACTGAGGGCTTATGTATTTTTGTTGAAAATCATTTTGATCTTTCAGAGCTTAGATGTGTTTTTAACTCAAATCCTGTATCAAATCCAACAATATCAAGAAAAGCAGCATTCATTTGATAATCCCAATTGAGACAGTCTTCAAGGTTACGATACAGGTTGCTGTACGATGTGACTATCTAATGCATTCCACTGCTGATGTCTTTATTCCAGATGGATTACAACATCTCTCCTCCTCTGCTCTCACAGACAAGTCTGGCTGTCATCACTGGAAAAAAAAGTTTCCGGATAAACAGCCAGTTGCACAAATTGCTGTCTGTGTTTCGTTGGAGGATAGATGGCTGTTTGAGCTTCTCCTCTGGGTTACTGCTGAGCGTTCCACTTTCTGAGGGAGAGATTAATAAGGACGCTTGTGGCACACCGGCTCTGAACAGCATCCACACCTAGCTTCTGACTGTGGCTCGCCACATAAATCAGCCAGTGAAAGTAGAAAAATGGCAGTCTAATCCCCTGTCTGTGTGACTGAGGAGACGCAGTGAGTGGAAGGATTGTCAGGAGTCTTTTTCCAGCTCAAGGTCTTAACATATGGTGCTGGTGCACGGAGAGAGGGTGAATTTGGAAGCAGTGACCCTTGAAGCAAATCAAGCTCTAGCATTTGACACCAAACTAAAGCAACCACTCAGGGGAACTTTCTCTGTTTCGGTCTGTCCGTGGATGCGTTGTTCTCCACTTCAATGGTACTTTTACGTTTAAAATGAACTAATGGGCAGCAGGGCAGACAGTGGTAGCACTCTGACTGCAAGTAGGTAGCAGAGGTGAAACTGCCGGGCAGCTGGCTGCAGCATTTCTGTGCAAACAACGCATCTTTGCTTTTTTTCTCCTACTGCTCAAAGACATGCTGCCTGTGGATAGGAGAATTTGTCAGTGACTGGTGGTTCTACTTTTAGTTAAGTTACATTTAAGGGAGTTGTGCCACTACTGTCCAATAAGAAGTGATGATTTTAGAACATTTTATATTCACGATCTGAGATTGTATAGGTTTACTTTTGTCCAAATGTAAACCCGGTTTTGAGTAACCCAGTGTCGCAGTACTTGAGAATTGTCTTTGTCCCAAGACTGCTTTTTGAAGGTCATGGTCTCAGACTCAACAGCATTTTTACTCTGCCTTGGCATTGTCTCAGGCAAGGAGGACAATAGATTTTATGTCAAGACCAGTCAAGACCACGATTGTGGGTATTAGGGTTGAAACAGTATGAGATTTTAACTATGATAACCATCTCCAAAAATATTGCAGTTTCAAGGAATTACAGTATTACAGAATTATTATTATTATTATTATCAGTCAGAATGACTCATAAAGCAATAAAAAGTTTTGGGTTAGCTTTGAACAAATGTATTACTATTATGATTAAAACTTTAAACCATTTTTACATACAAAAAGTCTCCCCTTTAAAAAATGATTAAAATAAAGGGCAAATTCTCTGTAAAACTGCACTTTTTTTCAATATCGTAGATAAGCAAATGTACGCAGTATGATATCCATCAACTTTCATATCACATACCTTAAAACTGGTATATAGCTGCAACCCAAATAGGAATATCACTAAACTTTAAAATGAATGCTTAATAAAGATGTTATGTCACTCCGTGTCTGTACTTATTCACTCACAGAAAACAAAAGAACATTTCAACATATAAACTCACCCCTACAATGCCTTTTGATTATTTTTTTTTTCAAGACATTTCTCATGGTACACTTCTACACACACACACACACACACACACACACACACACACAAACATATATATATATATATATACACACAGCATGGCAATGAAAGAGGTGAATCAAGAGGACTCTTCATTTGTTTTGTGTGGATGTTTTCAGGGGAATATGGATCTTTCAGTTTTGCCTTTGGTTTGCATCTTCAACATATCCCACATTTTACTGAAAGTGTGTCATGCACTGTGGGACTCGCCCTGCCTCGGTCTTGACTCAGTCTTGACCACTCTAAGTCCAGGACTTTTTTTGGTTTCAACACTGTGGTGCCCTCTAAGCAAAACTATAACAAAAAGAAATAGGCACTCCATCAAGAGAGAGCTGAACTCATCAAAGTTAGACCTTTTACTCTTTAATCTCTTTGGTATAAAGCATCTCAGCATGGGGTCGGCTACAAATGAGCATGCTGTTACCATTTAGTTCTAATGTCACGTAAGATCATTTAGAAATAATGAGGTTCAACTTTACTGCATTCCCATTTGGATCAGTCGCTTTTAGAGGCTGCATTGCACCCCTTTGAAGGTTCTAAGACATTTGCAGTTTGGTTCTGTTTGCACTATAGAAAGGTTTTGAACCTGTGCGACGAGTCTCCTTCATCATCGGCCTTCCCTGCAGCAACAATATGATAAAAGCTATTAGAGTGTAATAATTACTGGGCTTTGCTGGGAAGGAGAAAAGTTATGGGCCTCCCTCTGATCCTAGCAAATAAAACATTGGACTGCATCCATGAGAGGAGAGTTATGGAGCAGGGAATACATTTTAAAGGACTAGCAATGAAACATAGCTGAGGATAAATAACTATCCATCATGCTATGAATTTAAAATGAACGCGTAGTAGACTGCGCGAGGAGCACCATGAATTCCTGTGTCGACAAAGGAGATGATGGAAGCCGCTGTGTTAAAGATGGATGGCAAATAGGTATTGAACATGCTTTTGATTAGTTAAACTGTGGTAAAGCATTAGCATTCACTTACATGCTGCAAATCCTGAATTATATTCTCTTTTGCACTGCCCCCAATGTGCTGACTAACTAGCAGCATACTTGTATTCAAATAAGCCACAGGATTTTCTGTTTACGATCCAGTAAGATCAGCCTCAGAACATCCTTCAGTTGTGTTTTGTTGTTGTGTTTACAAAGGTCTAGTCTCTGCTGCACAAACCACAGGCCACATTCTTCTAGCAGTGGATTTATGGACTTGTCTCAGACACTGATACGGAAACAGGTCTGAAATCAATCACTTTGATCGATCACAAGCAGACTAGTGACGTTACCTAACGGGTAAACTGGCTCACCACATTAATGTGAATTTCATTAAATATTCAAAAACATTGCAGCCAAAAGGAAAATGATACTCCTCATCCCGGCATAACAACCCTAAACTGTGTGACAGTATGAGCCCTTCACTTTAAGTGGGGAACATTTTGGCATTGCGGAAGTAATCTGTGCAGCAGCTTGTCAGCAATACGGAGGATATCCACCTCTCACACATTCACTGAAAGCAGCACGATGGTAAATTAGTTCCTGTTTTTTGACTCCTCCATCCTTTGCCTACTCATAACATTTTCACCCACTTCATTTAAAATTACGCTCTAGTAATATTATGCTATGATTTTTCTCTGAATCACCGACGGGTACATTTTAAAGCAACAATCAGGGATACACTCTTTAAACTAAGTTACGTTCTTTTTCTCTGCTCTGCTCTGCTTCATCACCGGGTGAACATTTTACCTGCTCTACAGACATGGATGGATAACTGAACTGAAGCATCAGCCTCCACCAGCCTTCATCTCCAAATTGTCACTGTTTTACTGTAAGATGTACCGATGTACAGACACTCGAAATGACCACAAAGACATGAAAAGGAACAGCAAAGACAGACAAAATTACTTCACAAAGACACAAAACAACCAAAAAGACACAAAATGACTACAGAGACAAAAATACTAAAAGGGACACAGAATGACTACAAAGAGACACAAGATGACCAAAAGGGCACAAAATTGCTACAAGGAGACATAAAACAACCAAAAAAAAAGACACAAAAAGACTACAAAGAGACAAAAAGGACAAAAAAAGACACACAATGACAACAAAACACACAAAATGACTTTAAAAAATGACCTCAAAGACACAAAACCCCTAAAAAAACAAAATAACAATTACATGCAAAGAATTTCAAAGATACACAGTGACTACAAAATGACCACAGAGACACAAAATGACCAAAAAAAGACACAAAATGACTACAAAGAGGCAGAAAAAAACAAAAAAACAACCTCAAAGAGCCAACGCAAACAAAAAAAAAAAGACAAAATGGCCAAAAAGAGATGTAAAGGAACTTTGAAGAGACACAAAATATCTGCAAAACGAGGCAAAGCAAGTGGAAAAGGACACAAAATGATGAAAAAGAGACACAACACGTGTACAAAAGGCGGTGGGTCTTGTTCCCAAGTAGCGGAGGTGGTGGGGCCCTTTATATATCTTTACCCAGGGGCCCATTATCTCATAATACACCCATGTCTATAGATGCAGACATACTGTGCACTGTTGTCAGACTACAAATAATGATTAAATGCTGTATGTGATAAACACAACTGCAACAAACTTTTGCACTTTAATAGTTTTTTGCAACTGTCGAGTCAGACAAACTTTTAATGGAAGTGAAAGTCAGAGAATTTCAACAAATGAACTTCATTTATTGTAAATAGAACCAGTGTAATTTTCAAGATTGTTTCTTGCAAGTGTCAATGTGTCAGACAAATTTCCTGCAGTATGTTAATGAGCAAATCCTCCATTCTTTAATCAGATTTAATGTATGCAATGTTCAAAGTAATTCAGATCCATTTGAAATTAATACTACAAGCTGTATTCAACTGCTCCTCGGTTTATATCCTGTTTTCATTATATGAATCATTAAGTTATCAATTTGGTGGTGGTATTTGCTAGAATTGAATCCTGTAGGCCTCATTAAGCCTTTTCCTTGCTAGTAAGATGGCGAACAACAATGAATTGGAGTCATCCTGCCCAACACACGCATAAACACACACACACACACACACATACATAGAGAGAAAACTCATCACTGGGAATGTGACTTCACTTCAGACCGCTGGAACCAGTGCTGTGAATAAACCTCTCTCAGCCTCCAATAAATGTCAGCAGCTGTCCCAGCTCAGGAAATGTGTCGCAGCGACAAGGCAAACATGCTTCCTGTGCTTGATTTATTATGCCAGGAGTGAGCGTGGCTGTACCTCCACTCATCTCACTGAGCCTTGTTTAAATGAGAGGGGACAGACAGAGCCATCCAGAAAAGGTCAAGCAGTCCAGCCCTGCATGTTAATTGTCTAATGTCACAGCAGAGCGCCTCCCGAGAAACAGCTCACACTTCTGCACAAATCATCATCACAGTTGGTAAACATGCAGCAGGAGCCGCTGACAGATGTGTCGGTTCGCAGACAGTGACCTCAATGTGACCTTGTAGCAAACATGCTCAAGTGGACAATGAAAACATCAACACTTTGTTGTCGCATGCCGTGATGTCAGTGAACTGCACGCGGCGTGCTAATGTTGAACACCAGTCTGTGATGCTTTACAGCAAAGGTTACCAAACAAGCGGCAGAAGTTGTAACATGAGTTAAGCTCTCTGTTTCGCTCACTGCTGTTTAGGACACGGCTTGTACATCCGTTTCAATTTGCTGCTTCCTGTGGCTGGAGACGACGTTAGTCTAACAGCTCTGATGAGTTTCCATGCCTGAGGTGTTGTTGCGTTGAATTAGGTGAATCTCTAGGGTTTAATTAGTGAGAATGGGATGCCAACTTTATGGCTGAAATATCAGGATATTAGACAGTCATGTCGTTTTTTGATGAAGGGGGTTGCTCTTGTCAAAAACTCCATAAAACAGGAAAAACTGAGGCAGCGCAACAAACAATAAACACTGACTAATAACCTTAGAAAGTTGATACTGTGAAGCTGTTAGCAAAGACTTGTCCATTTACAGATACAGAGCAACATCAGCATTCCTTGAGAGTCGTGTTTTAAGTGACTTGGCAAATATTAGTCCAATATGGGCCCCATTTTGGCTGTGTGGCTCTCCACTGAATTCTAACAGAGATATTTCTCTTTAGCTGCTGAAGGCTCCACTGTGTTCACAGTCACTATCTTTGCCATTTAGCGCTGGTCAGTTAATGCAAAGTCAATGTATTTTTCTGAAAGCACCTGTTTGCTTCTGCTGCAACAACACGGATGAGCGCTATGAGAGTGAAGCAAAAAAGGTAAAGTTGTGGACCAAAACCTAAAACTAGAATTACAGCCTGGCAGTTGTTTGCCTCAGCACATCAGTCACCCATTAGCACAGAAGATCTCTACAGTCAGTACAGCTTTAATGTGGGTAACTGATATCAGTGTTTCTGAGGAAAGTGTTTTTGTGAAACATTATATTTCTTTTTTTTTTCATTATTTTATCCTATTAATTACACATTTGTATTGAATTCTGTCTTAATTAGCATATATATTCTTAAGTTATGGCCAAAAACATGTTTTGTGAGATCAGTGACCATGTCCTTTGACCTTTGATAACCAAAGTCTAATCAGTTCATTTTTGAGTCCATGTGGATGTTTGTGCCAAATGTGAGGATATTCCCTGAAGGCCTTCTTGAGATACTGCATTCAAGAGAATTAGAGAGATGCAAGGTCACACTGACCTTGACCTTTGACTATGAAATTCTTATCAGTTCATTGCTGATTCCAAGTGAGTATACGGAAGGACAACCTGAAAACATAATGTCTTCTCCGCCTGCCTCGGCTGTCAGCAGCGTAGAGGAATAGAAATTAATTTTGATATGGTAAAATGCTCTGTAGAGCTTAAGAAACTGCAGTCAGATGATAATTCTCAATTGCTTCATCATTATGAGCAACACCTTTCACATTCCACAGTCATTTAATCCTTTTTTAATATAACAATTTTGAATGTAGTAGCTTTAAAGTATCCCAGAGTTTTCTGATGATAAATAATCAGTTATTATGGAGTTACTCCAAAGTAATTTCATTATGGATTTTTAGTGAATTTTTGTCATAACGAGTCTGAATGCTGTTTCTTTATCACCCTTGCAATAATAACATTTTATGGAAGGGAGGAGAGGTAAAATATAACTAAAATTAAATACTGTCAAAAAATATTGCAGTCGTTTTAGTGAAAATGGAGTTGTTCTTCAATAATCTATTTCAGGAAAACCCTCATGTAAGTCGAAATGTGTGTGGCAGACTGACATAAAGACATAATGAGAGGAGGGGACGGCTTCCATTTTTGTCTGTTCACCAGCTTTTAACAGCTCCTTGTTTAATGGTAGGCAGTTAGAGCCTCAGCGGGGAGCAGAGATGTGCCAGTGGTGACTCCTGCTCGGCCTTCTTTCAGTATGTTATTCATGCGCCCTTTTCTACTGCCAGCCTGAGGGAGGCAGGCCTGTTACTCTGTGCCAAGTGAAGGAGGGCCAAGTGTCGTCTGGAATCTAGTTCATTGTCCCTCCCTCTCCAAACGGGGAAGCTTTTGGGTTGTGGAGCCGAGCATCGTCAGCTGCTGTGGGCGTCATGGTGTGGAGGCAACTGAAGCATTTGCCCACATCACCATGGAGACAGTTGTACGCAGCAGTTTCAAAAAGGACGAGACAAATCCCATGCCTTCTCTTTCCTCTTTTTTTTTTTGTTTTAGCTATTTTAAAACCTGGTGTTCAAGAGTCCACCCTCAGGGGTTCTCTATCCCTTCAACTGTTACTCACAAAACCAAACATACTCAGTGTCCCACACACGCGCACACACAGGCACACACACCGACGCACATAAGTAACTATAAGACTGACGACTTTGGCAGGAGTCCAAAAACATCACACTAACTCATCTGTGTATGACACCTTAGTTCACGTTCTACCAGGGAAGAGGAGACATGATGAATTGGCCGACTGTCTTAACTGAATCAGCGAAACTACAGCATTAGACAATGATAAAGTGCAGGTTCTACAGGTTTTGTGATTTAGAGTTTGAGAGGATACACACGTGGATGAGAAACAATTAAACATGATGCAAAAAGGAAATGATCCCAGAGATGGTGGATCAAACATCAACAGTGACTGGCTGTGAAAAGCATCAATTAATGTCCCACTGAGCACATACAGTCAGACACAAGGGGTTTAAGACTTAAATGCTGCTCTGAAGTCATTGTGTTATGTTATCCTATTTAATAGAGCTGCCAAGGGTCTTACCGCTGTCGCTGTTGTCGTCCACCAAGATGATCTCCTTGAGCACATGTGCTGGCGTGTGGTTGACCACACTGTGGACAGAGCGCAGGATCACTGACAGTGCCTCGTTCACAAAGATGAAGACCACAGAGATCTGAGGAAGGTCCTCTGGGTACGTCAGCTGCTTACACCTGTTAAAGATACATTTAAGATTATCATTCACTGAGAAAAACAAGTATTGCGCTCTCTGAATGTGTTTTATATCAGCAATTAGCTCACACGACTCACTAGATGCAAAGATTGATTCCACTTTCATATCTGTCAATTAAATATAAGGTTACCACTGGGTGACAGTTAGCTTAGCTGAGCATAAAGCCTGAAAAATGGGTAAAAAGCTAGCCTTGCTCTGTCCAAAGATAACAAAATTTGCCTATAAGTGGATTTTGTTAGCTGTTAGCTCATTTTACGCTAAACTAAGCTAAGCTAAGCAGCTGCTGGCTTTAGCTTCACTGTACAAACATGAGCATAATATCAAACTTCTAATTCAACTCTTCACAAGACCTATTTCTTAAAGCCCAAGAACAAAGCTTTTTTTAGAAAAAAAAGTATAATGTATCTCCAGTTAGCCTAGAAGAAATAATACATTCATTATTTAAATTTAAAAAATAAACATTTAACTATGCAGCGTGTAATCATGACAAATATTTTGAAACAAAAATTTGTGTAACAGAAAAATGGCATTAAGACATTTACAATCTTGCTGGGACACCCTGCAGCTTCCTAAAAGATCCCCTGATCCTCTTTAATAAAAACCACTTTATAGCCGCTAGGAACCCGGTTATGGTCCTCTGATACCTCCTCAAGGACTCCTGGAGCCACCTCAAGGACATTTGTGTCATCATCAACCCACTCTGACTGCAACAGTACAAACCCTTCTACAGCAGACATTTTGACTTGTCATAGCCGGAAACTCACAGGTGTAACTAATAACGTTAGAAATGGCTTCATTTCCATTTAGGTGTGCCTGTGAGCGTGTGCAGTAGCAGGGCCCCGGAGCCAGCGCATCTGCAGGAAATGGCATGCAGCCATAATTAATGTGATTAGTTACACCTGTTTGAAATGCTCACCTAGAGAGGTCCATTACATTTTGAGAAATCGGCCTCATACTTCTACTTTTTGGAGTTTAAAATGGTTTTTCCTTTCAAAAAAATGAGTAAAACGCTCCGTGTCTCATTCCTAGTGTATCCCCATGGTGCACAGAGCCTTATATTTCTCTCTGAAAACAAAGGGACATATCCTGGAATTTTTTTTTTCCTCAGTGTACCAAACCAACAAGGCAAAAAATAGCACTCCTCTAAGATATCATTTGAAGGCCCACATCCATTTGATGAAGAAGCTGCAGCTCCAAGACCTGGATTCTCTGTACTGTACTGCGACTACTGTTGCAGTATAGCTGCCACACTGACACCAAATGCTGAGCAATAAGTATATTTCTCCAGGGTCAGGAGAAGGATGTATGTATTTACTTGATTTGACAGGTTCATGACAAAGTAATCTTTGGAAGAAACAACTATACTTTTCCATTACAAAGACAAGGAATATAAGAAAGCATTCTAAAAATTATGTTTATATACTTTTAATTTGCATTAGTAGATACATTTTGTAGAAAAGGCATTTCTGCTCCTATCAACAAAATGGAAAATTTATCTACAGTGCAAAAACTTCACTGCCAAAACAAAATGTTTATACAGCAAATATTATCAATGTCAATGTATTTTCCTAATAATATCAACTTATAGCCACAAAAGCATGATTAACACATATCTTGTCACTTTAAAGTGACAGTTCATGATTTTTGAAGCAGGGCTGCATGAGATACTTATGTAAAGTCAGTGTATTACATACAGTAGCTGGCAGTCGGCGTGCTCCGCGTTTGCAGAAAGAGATAAGGTGCACAACCCACAGCTCAGCATTACAATGCTGTATAGAGGGGTTGATATCACGACGTCTTAGCCATTTTTTTTTTTTTAAAAAAAAGGCCACTTGACGTGGACGCTGTATTGAGAGTGTTTTCAAAGTGAAGTTTTGTTTTAGTCGGACTGCGCAATGGCATCTCAAACAACTGACCGCCGATGGATGATAAATGTAGTGCCAAAGGAAAAGGCTTTGTCACGGCAAGGTAAAAATGTGAAGATACTCTAAATATAGGGCCCCATAAGTCCCATTAAAGCCCTTTCTGTCACAAATGTATGGCCTGACAATGGCCTTCTCAACTTGATAATAGGTGTGGCAGTCCCTTACTTACCACTGGTAACAGCCATTTAATGGCTTTATAACAGCCGAATTGGCTGAAAAAGTTTTCCACTTTAAAGGTCAGAGGATCACTAATGTTATCAGAATTCATCCTGAGGGGGGCAGACCAAATGACCTAATAATGATCTACAAGCTGAAATAAAGTCCGACTTTGGCAATGTAAAGGATAAGCTGCATTGTCTTACATTACTAATGGTTGCATCGTGAAGCCAGACCCTGTAATGGTGGTAAATGCAGCAGACTCCAGGCAGCCAAAAACCAAACTGTGTTCTTCCTTAACTGCTGTAGGAATACATTCAGTGCAGAAATAACAGAGTGTGGCTGAATGTGGAGAAGTCAAAAACACGTCTCTACTGACACAGGCAATCAGAGACTTCGATAGTGTTAGACTCAATGGTACAAGGAGGTAAATAACCAGGTTTCTCTTTTACCCTATGTTTCTCTGTTAACTACCAAAATTATTACATGGGTTTTAAAAACTGTCTAAAAAGAACTGATAGACTGATATGCCTTTCTCTTCTTTATTTTTGTCATATTGATGTCACCAACACGGTGAAAAACAAGGTGAGTAAACTGTAGGCAAGGGAAGTAATGCAGTGGTTCCTTTTTTTTTTATATATGTTACATTTTCTGTCTGTCTTTCAAACTCTGTGCTGACTCATTTGAAACAATGCTCGAGCACTGCTTGGACAGAGACAGATGGAATTTGTGGCTGAGATGACAAAGAATTGCTGAAGTTACTGACAGTCATGCCGGAAAAGGGGTCAAAATTAGCATGTCCATCCAGGTGTCATGTTTCCAGCACTGCCAATCTACATACCCGTGACTACTGCAGAGTCATTTGTCCCAGGAATGAATTGTGACCTTTCGCACTAAAGACAAAAGCAAGGTGTTGAGCCTAAATTTGGTCAAAAACTGGTTTATACAAAAATAACAGGTTACAATTATACTTTAAATGTAGACAGTCCTCAATCTTTTCTCACCATCCGTCTCTGCCCAAATTCTCTTGATTTCATACAGTACAATGACGCCATGGTAACCTATTGTGAACATCTGCACATCCCACTTACGCTGGCACAGTTAATTATAAGAACTGTACACTATGCTATGCAAATGAATATACACTGCATTCACTTGGTTTGTCAAAGTTTCTCCCTCACACACTCCATCTCAGTAATCCTGTTACTCTTCTCCGCCGATAATCTCAAGTCTGTCAAACATCCCGTCACTTCCAGTAAAACACAGTATTTTCTCACAGACATACTGTGGCTTTGAAGTCAGAAATAACAGTGTTGACTGGACGAAAGCACTTAGCTGATTCCTGTGGTAACTGTGAGCACACACACACACACACACACAGGGCCAGCATCTTGTGAATCTTTTCACAGCGCTCCAATTAGACTCCGAACCCAACAGCTGACAAACGCGTTTCACTCATTTCTGCCTTTGTTTCTCCATGTTTTCACATATCTTATTCAGCAGTGCTGACTCATTATGTAGGGATAATGAGGTGGCTAGTGTAATTGTTGTGGTTGAATAATTTACAAGGATTTTGGCTGCAATGAAACACTTGTAATATTGTTCTTTATTAAAATATCAAACTGACATACATCGACTATATAGTGTAAACAAATCTATGTGTTTTCCTTTAGCTTTGGTAAATCCTGTTAAGCTCTCGAGATTTTCTGCCAAACCTCACAGCAAAGTAGTTTTAAAGGCAGTGACAGATTGCATTTGCCGGGTGAAATACCATTCATGATAGAAATATTAATCAGACAATATATTGATTTGTCAGAACATATCAGTCTCACGCTCTATATCAGGGATTATTAGATGTGACGGAGGCAACGAGTGAGGCCGAATTTCAGTCTTGTAGATCTGCACTTTGCAAGGACCTCATTTAAAAATTAACTGTTTCATCATCCTGAATCACAAATTCGGGCTGCTACAGAAAAGGCCATCCATAATCTCAACTAATAAAACCAGGCAAACCTTTCCTACAAGCCCCAAATGAAATTGTGGTGCTGCATACAATCACTGACTTACCAATGTTTTATTTCTGTAACCTAAAGCACATACAGCAAAATTAAAAACCACGGTTTTACCGTAATTGTTACAAAGTGGTTTTGACTCTGCTGATCATATTTTTAGACATTAAACTTGGTAGTGTTGGTATCAAAGTCATAATTCTGCTACCTTGAAAATGTTTTGTTCAAAGACAGCACGTTTCCTGCTCTTCCACCCTTGCTGTGAGCCATCTGAGCTCTACTGGTGCTCGGTGCCCTGATACCCCGGTGAACTGCGATGTCAGCTTGAGTCAGCAGCATCCATTGGGTCAGGCCGCAGGGGGACGGCCACTCAGCAGATGGATCCCAGCGTGGTGCTAAAGTTACATCCTCCTCTCTCCACCCATTGGAGGCCTCCTCTTTCTCCACGGCCGCTGGTTTGTATGAGCGCGTGCGTGTGTGAGTGTGTGGCTGGTATGTGTTAGCGGGTTCTCACCTTTCAACAATGAGAACTGGCAAGGGAGGATCTAGCAATTATGTAGGATGACACAACAGATGGTATCTTATTTACTTGTGAAATTATATAGTAAATGCTTTGCATATCACCATAAAAGACTATTTCTACTTTCCTTCTGGGCCTTACTTTACATTTTCACTTTGCACGTTTATTTAATGCACCATAACCGGGGAAGATACACTTATCAACTCCTATTGCAACTGAATCCCTTCTGCAATTTGAGCTGGTTGCTTTTAATATTCATTTTCTCAGATTTTAAACTTATTCTACTAACACATGCTGTTACACTCTACTTTATTATTGATAGTTAAATGTCTGAACTTTAAAGAAATAACCTTAAAGATTTTCATTTAAATAACTGCTACATTAAGTCACTATTTATTACCAAATGGGGTAACCTATATAAATTAAGCCTATGGCCCACTAAAGAGAACTCTTGCATTTGCAGTACACCGGGTTTCTGTGGCAACATTCCTGGGAAAAATCACATGCAGCATACAGTTATTAATAATACGCTCTCACACATACCAAAACACACATACATGTGCGCACACACAAACACACACCATTTCTGCTGTGTTAACCCTTTCATCTAGTCAGCTGCAGGGCTCATAAAAAAGCTGGTATTAATAAATTCACCAGCCTGGTTTCAGTCCTTTAAAACAGAATTCAAAACAATTTTCACAAACCAGGAGTCGGCTGTGGCGCATCCTGTCTGAACAGCTAAAATGGTTAACATGGGCGCAGGGAAAAAAGGAGGCAACACATCGTGGTGCTTCCAGGCACTTTGGGGCACATTGCAGCACTTCTGCTTCATGTCCAATCAACCCAGTCCCACTACCAACTCATCAATACAGACGCTTTGTCAGTGGCAGTATGAGACGCATTTTTTGGGGAACGACCATACTATAAAGATTAAGAAAGTCCACATAGGGTGGTAGGGACAAACAAACTCTGGACTTTTACCCAAAGACTTTATAAATAATTCACGTAGCTATCATGACATCCCCCCACTGGTTTGTGGGCTGCTGTTTTGAGGCCTTGAGTTCGGCATTTCTGCTGTCGCCATCTTGTTTTTTAGAGCCAGAAGTGACCATATTTGGACCCTGTTGTGAACAAAGAAGTCAATCCAGTTATTTTAATGACATCATACTGTGCTAGTATGTGTATGCTGCACAAATGTTCTTATTTTAAGCCAAACTGGATGTGTTTTTTGTTTTTAACTTAACCACATACTTTTGTTGCCTAAATCTAACGAGTAAACCTAAATGTTTTTTACCTGTTCTAAATTTCTTATGAAAAGAGGTATGCATTTAACAAGTGCATTATATACATTTCCTGTGGAAAAAAAGAGTAATTTGACACACTGAGTGTTCAAACTGATACTGAAGGGGTACTGGAGCGTCACATTTTGACATGTAGGGCCACTGACCAAGCGAAAGTATCTGACAAGATGGAAGCAGGAATGTGTTGGTCTGAAACCTCTGCCAGAAAATACACTGCAATTACATTTTTTTGCCACTTAAGATGAACAAAACAGAGATCTCTGAAAATGTAACTGCACTGCACTACACAATAAAACATGATGTAGAGTGTTTCTTCTTCTGCAATCATCAGCTATCATTGGCCAAGTGTATAGTACAAACACTGGGATACAGAGAGCATAGTATATTAATAACCAGACCACATTTCTTTGTTGTTATTTTTGCGAAGTAATTCTTGTTAATTATCTAGCTAGCAAACAGTTGGCTATTTACACATCCAACCAATTTAGGGATTCAAACACATGTGTTCATTGCCACTTGGTGTACCTGACTAATATCTGCTTTTTCCCTTTGATCAGCTGACTAAAAATCAGCCTGAATCTCTGCTTTGTGCTACACTACTGCAACAGTGCAGAGTCCCGCCTCACATATTGACACAACTTTCGATTTTAAGGTAGTGGAATATAAAACGAGTAACTTAGAATCACTCAAACAGCTTCATTCATTCAATGTCCTACGTGGCTCCTTTTAACTTAATATATCCATTGATTCGTGCATAAGAATGACAGTCTCACTGACCAAGTAGGCTCGTGCCTGCTGTTCTGGACGGGGAAAACTTAATTTCATTCACTGTTATCAATCACTTCCATTACCGCAGCCCACATGCATTTGACAGCAGAGGTAATAAAAGGAAAACTAAACCACAGAGAGTGTTTATGATGGAGCACACTGCGTACATCTATCTATACTTTAAGCCCCGCTCTTGCGCTCTATTCGTAAGAGTAAATGCACAAGTGTTTTGATTGATAACCCCTCCACTGTATCATTTCAGTCCTTCCCCGTGCATTTATGCTCTCCCTCAGCAACTCCCTTTGTTCCCTCTCACAGCTTCCTCTATTGCCTCTCTCAATCAGCCTTGCCAGGTCTATAAATACAATGACAAATCTGGCAGTGAGTTCGAGGGGAGATTTTTTTGCACCGAGGCACTCCTTTGCACAGCCACGACATGGCAACTGTGCAAAACAAAGTAATGTATATTTCACTCCTGTTCGGTTATACGACTAGTGGAGAGGCTGCGTTTAATGAATATTACTAGAGTAATATCTTGAAAATGTCAGAGAGGGCAAGGCGGCCTCATCGGTTCTAGTTGAGATGTGGTGTGAGGCAGGATTTCAGTGTCGAGATCGTAAAGTGATATTGTAGTTCCATTGCCCTAGTTACTGGATCCAATTTAGGGCATCGCTCAGCCTTAAATTTGTACCTGTCTGCAGTAGCGGGGAAGCCTTGTAAAGCCGTAACAGGATGAGCGATCGACTCATCTGTTTGTAATGGGACTGAGCTCACTGGCCAGTGCTCATAATTTGACCCGGAACAAGCTTTGACAGAAACAGAGCACCAGATTAAGATGTATTCCAATCACACCTCCCTCTTCTCCTCCTCCACCAGCCTGCTGCCCCAGCCGCTCCCGCTGACTTTTTCCCCGCCGGCCGCTCTTATTCGCTGTGAAATTTCACATTAACCTCCAGTAACCCGCGCGATGCAGGCAACACCAAAGCAACTTTCCAATCCGCAAGCACTCCTCTCACAAAGATAATCGTTTGCCTTGTCATTTCTCCACCCTCCCATCCCGGAGATAAACTCTAGCGCTGGGAAGAGCAACAATTTGCGTCAGGAGCTGCTGCACCGCGGAGACCTTACGATCCCATTCTGCAGTATCAGACACTAAGGAGATGAGGTAAGCCCGTTTCTCTAGCCTCCTTCTCCAGTTATCACCCTCCCACAGGCACACAAACACAAGACGAAGGGTCCTTGGGCTTCAATATAGTTTGGGGTTTAACTATTTTGACAAAATATAAATCGAATCTTCGACAAAGTGACAATAGAGATACAGGTACGATTGGGAGTAATTGAATATGAATCCCCTTGGAGGAGAACTGGAGGATGAAAAGCAGGTTTGGTGCCTTGAATTGCATTTTGCTATTTATGAGTGACACAAGTTCTATTTAACATCTTTTTGTTTGTTTTGTGGGCATCAGTAATCTTACCAGCTCACACGCCTTTGCTGTTTTTCTCTCCACAGCTGAATGAGATGTTATCGTACGTAAGCCTCCCAAGGACAGCGAATGGCAGGCTCCGAGTCACCATAATATAGAGCCTACTTAAGTCCCCGGGTATCTCAGTTAAGAATGTCACTTTCCGAAGTGAAGGGCAGAGGCTGGCGGGCGTTGAAAGGGGATTACAGGTTTTTTGTCCGAGAGACAATCGCGACTGTAATTATTATGAATTGGTTTTTGCTGCAGTCGAGCGAGTTTGAAAAGACAGAGACTTGTGAATGTGCAGATCATTCTGTTATGTCGGTGGACTTTGCTTCCCTGTAGTCATCAAAGTCCTCTGTTCAATGACTCCTGTTCAATTAAAAGCCCATTAGACAGGAGGTGACTGGTTCCTGCATTTAACCTCCCTTCTGCAGTGCTGCAGTCACCTTTTTTTGCCCGCAGGACGTAATTAAAGAATAAGGACATAAGTCAGATATATGTAAGAGTCTTTCATACTGCACAAAGAAAAGAACTGCTTTAAACTCAGGCAAACAGGTTAGGACTGAAAGCACCCCGAGGCAGATCTTCCTATAGGCAACACAGGTGACCACCTCAAAAGCAATATTTTTATTTTGTTTGTTTTTAACTCAAACGTGAGGGAAAAATGATCCAAAGAGCTAATGCTAACCGTCAGCCTGAAGTCCTGCCAATGCAGTTCACCTTGTTACGTCCATCAGTGAGTGATCAACAGAATCAGAACATGCTGGAGAATTGAAGGGTATGGTGGAGTGCAGTAGGAGCTGGAGAAAATAAAAAGGCAAAAAGCCATCCGCACGGCAGTACAAAACAAACTGAAAAAGAAGCCTACAAAATCTGCAACTTCGCACATACCATATTTTTTTAGTGTTTGATATTTATTATTCTTGGTTGTTAGCTATGTTGTTTATTGGTATCTTGTCTCGTTTATAATAAATACTTAAAAAGAATGAGTTTGGGGTGCCTGGTGGCTCAGTGGATAGAGTGGGCGGCCCGTGTGGAAAGGCTGTGTCCTCGCCGCAGCAGCCGCGGGTTCGATTCTGGCCTTGGCCCTTTGCCCCCTCTCTCTCTCTCCCCCTTTCACACTTGTGCTGCCCTACCAATTCAAAGCAAAAATGCCCAAAAAATATCTTTAAAAATAAAAAAAAATAAATAAATAATAAGTTTTATCTTGGGTGGTGATGGGGCAGCTTGTCTTGGGTTCTGAACTATGCTATGTTGGAAGTACCCTTCTACAACAATTTTGGCAGTACCAGTATTGTTCTGACTACATAAACCCATTTTCTTTCACTTGTTATGCTTTTCTTTAGGGGGCTGCTTCATTAAAAAACATAATTAAAAAAACTATGTTTGCACATTTCACTGTATTGATTTCCATTGAGCTTCACAATAAATGTAAGTCTTTATCAGCGAGTGTACCTAACGCAGCGCTGTCATGGACCAAAGCCTCGCCTTGTTTGACACGACATGTTTTGTTTGCACTCAAAGATTATGAGCTTGTTTGTATGGGTACAAAAAACATTGTGCTGATCATAAAACACACGACTGATTATTGCCTGGACACAGAGAAACAAATCCAGAAGTATAAGATGACAAGAACCTAATGACAGGCCATAGAACACACAGTCAGCGCCATTTAAAACAACCACTTCAGCAAACCCCCCGACGCTCATTTCTTTTTTTTTCTTGAGTTCCAATTTTTGTCGAACAAGTTGATTAAAAGAAGGAATTTCCTAAAACCCCTCCATTCCAGAGGCACTCTCAGCTGACTTTATTAATTAGCAAGCTCCTTTTTACTCGCCCTCCTCCTCCTCGTTCCACTCTAGTCTAATTTTTCTGGGCGTGAAAAGAGCTTGGAACAAAGCGGCGTGGATGAAATGAATTGTTATCCCCGCTAAAGCCCTCAGAAACCTCTCTTGGCCGTCAGATTTCCTCTCAGTGTGTCTGCCTGTCACCATTGTTCTTTGACACTGTGTGATATGAACGCCAGTGGCAGCCCTGATTACCTCCCCCTCCCCCACATCCCAATCCATCTCCTGCAGCACTCACTGTATCACAGCTGTACTTCACTTTCTAAAGATAAAATTTATTAAAGGCACCATTAAGGCTGCTTGCTGGGCGTCCACTGGGTCTCTTTCATAAAAAATACAATAATTCATGACTCCTTTTATTGCAACATTAGAACATGGCTCTTCAACTATCACCATCATCTTGCCCGTGTCCTTTCATGTTGGGATTAGGCATGTCTCAAGTCATACTCGTTTGTGTGACTTCCCATGGCTGAGGCCCCGAGATGCCCTTTGGCTAAACTGACTGTATCACATTGACAGAAGAGAGAGGGAAGGATTAAGTGGAGATAGGCAATAAGACAGATGAAGACGATGCAAACAGGAAGTAAGGACGGCCTGTAAAGAGGAAGATTCTCGAGGGACCATTACGATGTGCGAACCAAGTTATGTGACAGCCAGAGACAGCTGAAGGTTTCAGTGGGCTACTTTTTGGTAGCCATGCTAGCTTGTATGCTTGCATTGCAAAACAGTTTTAAGTGCAGAAAACAATAACAACACTGTCCTTGTGTTATGAGTCTTGACAGCAAAAAGGTAAAATGAACTACAGCTTGTTAATTAACCTGATGCTAGGGCTGTAAATCACTGGTTTCATCATGATGTTGACATCATGATATTAAATTGATACTTTGGACAATGCTACGATATTTGCTGTTATTACAAAGTCTGCCACGATACAATTTCAATTTAATTCAAGTTATATTAGCCACTATTGTATGTTTATATAACACAGCCTGTTAGAAAAACGGACAGAAAAGCTTCCTGGAAAAAATTTCATATTAACTCAGACCATGACCTTTTTCCTAAAACTTCAGGGCTGTCTGACTTGAAGACAAACTTCTCCCAACATCCTCAAAACTGTTCAAGGGTGGAGGGTGTATTCGTTTCAGCGTTGAGGAGGCACATAAGTTGTATCAAACATGTAATTTCCTGCATCCTGATGAGTTGTATGCACCTAATTATGGTGTATAAAGACTTCTGCTTTTATCATGTACTTGTTGGGGGAAACAAATGAACCTGATCTAAATATTGAGGGGGATGTCCCCCCAAAATCTACACATCTACACCTGTGATTGCAATTACTGTTACCTGTGCAGAAGAACATTAATCGGATTGAAAGACCACATTCAAGGATCTCCTCAATTCAAGTGACTTTTTAGTGAAGCATTTCACTTTTTTTTCAGTATTTCCTCTCAAATTCTTAAGTGTGTTTGTGTGCGCGCGCGCGTGCGTGCGTGTCACCTGTCTCACTGGACAAATATCACATATTGAAGATGGTAGAATTTCATGCCTTTATATAAAAAAGCCAACATGACCTTCAAAACTCTATTATTACTGAAATGTATCCCTTTCATATTTATTTCATAAGAACTTCTAAAACTAACAAACCAGCAGCCAGTATGTGATCTATAAGATAACATTTTAATATAAACCTGCAATAGAGATTTGCCAGAAATAAACATGCTAGCAGATAAACTAACAGGCGGAGTCCCGCAGTCTGGAGGCTTGCAGTTTAGATACACAAGGCTCCTATTTTTGCTGGACGTCAGAGCACTTTGCATCAGTTCAGCCAAATTTAACACAGAGCAGACAGGTAGTCAGACAGCAACACAACATTAAAACATCCAGCTAATTTTCAGAATTAGACACTCCGTGTTGACGTCTTATTGTTTTCACTGACTACATCAATAAAACATCCGAATGAGCGGATCCAGGCCTGGATTCAAGTCAGTGGTTTTCAGAGGGCACTACCAACTACACGGACGAGAAGAAGCTACTGAAAAGATGGAAGGATGGAACATCACAAAATTATTTATGACACCACACATCCTTTTTATAGGGACAGCCATAGAAAGAAAATAGCGTGGAACAACTTATTGGGAGTTATGGGAGTGAATGGAATTATTACTTCTTCTTCGGAGCAAAACCGCAGCCGTAACGCAACGCACATGCACAAACCCTGGGTAAGAAGGAAGTACACAGGAATAGTAATGTCTGAGAAGTAGAGGGAAGGTTGACAGCTTTGTATATCTGCATTAGCGCAGATTTCAAGCAAGACACAGGGGACATGGCCCTCTAATATTCAAAACATGTGCGTTTATCCCCTCCAATACAAACATTAAGGTAGCAGAAAAGAATTTTTTTGGCAAAATTAAAGACATTTCCACCGTAAACCGATGCAGAACAGACACAAAACAGTGCATAAAAATTCAACAGAATGCAGGAAATGAAGTGTTTGATCTTTTTTTCCCAGAGGAGGAACCCTAACCCACTCTTTCATACGTCACCTTCTGATGTTGAATCGAAACCTATGTCCTTGAATGTCTGATATATATGCACATTTCATCAGGGACGCTGGAGCACAAAGGCTGCTCTATTGAACACTGCGGGGGTCACAAACAATTTCTCCACAGCCCATCAGCCTGTGAAAATGCTGCTAACAGCATTAATGCCGACCATTGTGAAATGAATGCCAAACATGACAGAAGTCTAGTTGTTTGTACTGTGGTTTTTAGTACAAAACAAATTAATTCATACGTCTTGAATGCACTGCTATGTGACTCATGATATTTTGCGTTGGTGCAAAAATACAACGTCCTATGTGCCACGAGAAAACTGGGGGCAGCAAGTGCAAAATCAATGTCATAAAGCAGTGTCCTCCACTGCAAGCCATTAAATTTACAAGGGTGACATTTGCATTTTTTCTGTTTAATATGGAGAGCAATAGGACGCAGTCTTTGGACAGTAAGACATTCCATGCATCTCTTCAGCACTCCAACAGCAGGTGTTTTGGTTGTAAGTCCTGCATAAAGATGAAAACATGAGCAAAATATACCGCAAATTAACCCTTAAAATAAAAAGCTTAGTTGGGTGCCATGTTGCACTGGTCTTAAGAGAGCCATCCACCATTCTACCCGACAACCAGAGGATGCAAAAACTCAATAAGTCTGTGCATGCTAACAGTTCTTCAAAAGCATTTACACCACTGCTGCATGTGCTCAGAAATAAATATCAGATATATATCCTAATGGGAATTTAACCCCGTTCATGAACTGTAGAAAAGAAGCTTTTTATACTTCATTGCTAAGCAAAAGCACAGATATAGCATGACTGCGCCATGCACTTTTGATCCTGGTCTGAGCTTGCAGCAAGTTCCAATAATCCTCAACACCACTACTTAACCGCACAGCTTATCATTTCTGACACGCCTTGTACTGCATCTCTACTTATACTTTGGCACTGTAAATGTCTTGGACATTCACCAAAATACAAATAAATACCAAAAAGAAAAAGAAGAACAGAAAAAAAACACTGTGCACTTGATGAAAATACCAGTTTCCTGGCAAAAAGTCCTGCCGTACATTGTGTGCCTTCACAAAAATAGAGCCCATCAACTGCAGCAGGGATTAAACCGGCAAACTTTCCTGTTACAAGACTTTCTAACATCACACAATCCTGCCAGGAGGAAAAACAGGTGTAAAGCTGTAGTTGGAAGGAGAATGGACATGACAGGAAATGAGAAGAAACAGAAGGTGGACATACTTTTTCGGCCTGTAGTCGGGGATGCTTCTGTCCAGGGAGATGCGGTCACTGAGCTGAGCATTGTAGCCGTACTCCTCGTATTTCCCCTCGGCATCACGACTATCCTCTCCCAGAGTGGCAGCAGCTCCCCCCTGGCCAAGGCCTCCAGGTCCCTCAACTAGCCCCATGGGCTTTGCCAAACCTGCCAAGAAAATGACATAACAGAGAGACAATCACCCAGATGTACATGGCGTGTGTGTAGAGGCATGCACACACACAGAGGACAGGGAGCGACAGGTGAGAAAAGAGGCTATGCAGAAGGGCAAATGATTGACATTCTCTAGCAGTGTGAGGAGACTGGTGTATGTCAGCTCCAGACCCAGCGGGGCTCATCCATAGGGCATCATTACGCTGTCTGTCAAGGAAAAAGCTGCAAAACACCCACATGGACACAGACGTCACAGAGGTGAGCACAGCAGTAGCTGAGAGACAAAGTGGTGCAAGGGCCAACACTGTAACAGAGACTACAGAGAATTCCTGGTGCACAGCTGTAGGACTGGAGGTAACTAATTACTTGTAATACTGTTACTTTAAAAAAGTAGTTTTTTGTGTGTTTGTAGTGCTTTTGAGTATTCTTGAAATGTGCAATATTGCTTTGAATTTAGAACTGAGGCAAAGTAACATGGAAAGGTCCTGATAAACTTTTTGAGAAAGGAGCTGAGGAGAGTCGCCAAATCAGCAGCTGGAGCATAGAGGAAGCTGCCGCAGGAGGGCCAAGCTTCATATTCAGAGAGGTGACACTCTGCAATCAGCTGACACTGTAAAAGATACATGTTGTAATGTGTAATCATTCGACCCAAATATATACACACATATACATTTATATATATTTATATATCTATACCCATACCTGTGTGTTCCAATTCCTCATCAATTCGTCTGTTTTTCTCCCCTGTGATCCTGCTCTGTTATCCTCCCTGCTGTTTCAATTGTGTTTTGCTCCTGTCTTCAATGCACTCTTCCTTGTGATCCTGGTTTGTTTCAGATTGGTTTTTGATTTGTATTTTATTTGTACTTTGTGTTTTTGGGTTTTTCAGTGTTTTGTTGTTTTTTGGTTTTTTTTTTACATCAGCTTTAAAGGCTGCACACCTGTCTGCTTTATTTTTGTTCCGCATTTGGGCCCTCATCCTACCTCACCCGTGACAGTTTATGTCAACTTTCACTTTTACTCCACTACATTTCCTAAACAAAACGTATATTTGTACTCCAATACATTTCCCTTAAGCATTTTAGTTACTTTCTACAAAATAGGGTAGAAAGACAGGAGGGGATGAATAGACAAATGAAGGAATGGGGGGGAAGAAAAAATGGATTTTGTTTTTCAAATCCTCTTAAGTTTTTTTTTTAAAAAGTTGTTTTTCTTCAAGTGTAACGAATGATATATTTTTAAGACATGTATGTTACGAAAAATAAACTACATAATTACGAAATTCTGATCTCTTAGTTTTGTGTTAACAGAATTTACTTGTACCTTTACTTTCAATACTTGAGTACATATATCATTCAAAAAAATTATACAGAAGTACAGTAGATATCAGAAACTCTACCAAAGTCATTTTCTGTTAAGATATCTGTGACTGTAATCAAGTGAGGCCTCAGGGACTTCATGTGCCACTGAACTAGTGCAACTAGTCGGCTGTGCTGGCCATATGAAAAAATGCATGTTTAAACCAGTAACAATCAAGGGATACAAGGATACCACAGTTATGATACCACTTTACTACAGCGTGCTGTTGACCTCTCATCAGTTCAATAATGACGATAAAAGTAAGCTGTCTGCAAACTATGCTCTGCTGAAATGTCAAGAGGAAGGGTGAAAAATTACTAATTTAACATAAACAACTTGATAACAACAACACAGGGAAGTCAGGGGGTTTGCTAATGCTACAGGACACAGCCGCAACCATCTTTGCACTAAACGCAACAACCCGCGGACAGTCAAAAATAACTTACCAGTACATTGTCCTTGAAGACTGTCCGCTGTGGTTTACGCGGTTTTCGACGTCTTATCGGTGTAACGTTACTGTAGCCATAGTATGAGACTCCTAACGGTCACCACATCACATAAAACAGTGAGTAGTTAGTTACGCGGATGTAACTCCGCTTCTATGAGCACGTGCGTCGGCCGTGTCACTTCAGGAGCTGTCGTTTAATGCTGCATTCACGTGCTCCTCGGATGTTCCCCTTCTCCAAGTTTGAAAGTCGTTTAACTTTAGTTTTAATGAGCTTTTAGTTGTAATGTGGGAACATGGATGGTACTTACAAGATTTGTTGTACTGTATTGTTCAGAGCATACAAACAGCACAAAGAAAACAGTTTTAAGCTTACAAAGTGATTTTTTTTTTTGTCCAGACTTGTTGCTTCACCAGTAGCCTACATACGTAAAATTACTAAAATATTGCTTACATGACATGTTAATGCTGTATTCACATGTACATGGCCGCTGGAGTATTTTTGGAGCATTTTGTAACTGGCAAAAAGTTGCTCTCAACAGGTGTGATTGTGCCAGCTAGGAGAGGCAGCTAACAGCTAACTTCGTTTCCTTTACTGCAAACCAAGTTAGCTGTTAGCTGGATGTAAACGCAGAGTCTCTGTTCTCTGAAACAACATGAACCAAGATGGTAAGACTCTTCATTATTTATCATACTGTCACAGCAGCACATTACATGCCCTCAGTGGTTTACTTTCCACAAAAAAGACCAACTTAAATTTATCAGAGCATTGTGCTAATAAGAAACTCAACAAAAATAGCTTACACAAGACACAGGTACATTTTCAGAGCTTATAGCTTTCTTCAATAATTCCTTCAAGACCTAATTTGTTCTGTCTCTGTACAGTTCTGATGCTGAGTGTATCTCTGTGTTTATCCATCATTTCTGAATCTCTTTAACATCAGGAGAACCTCAACTAGATCTCAATACTGATAGGCTACCGCACACAACATCATGCAAATTTCTCACTCAAGTTTAAAAATTTTAACTCGCACGATGGACAAATTGCACAACTTGCGCAACTCCATCATGTGGCGTCCAATGGTGCATGCCTGCTATATGCATCAAATTCATCCAAAGTCCTGTCTGTCCTGCCTTAGTGGTCGTGCGTATCCGTCCACATCCTCTGTCCCCTTCTCTACAAGAGAAAGTTTTACTTAGGCAATTCCTGGATTTATACAGATCTGTTCAGGAAGTCACTGGAGCTGCAGATGGAGTGGCTGTGCTGATATGAACACTGTTTGAATTTTTAAAATTGTCACTTCCTCTCATCATGCTGCCACCTTGTTCCACATCGCGGGTGTACCAGCATGCTTTGTACAGCAAATCAGTCACTTCCAGTACAATAAACGGGAGCGGATTTTTGGTCGTGCGTAGTTATAAATAGTGGGCATACATCGCAACGTGTCCATCAAACCGCCCAGTGTGAATTTTCATCTATTTGAGTCTTTGCATTGGCTTTGTATGTAATCTCTCCCAGCAAAATGCTCGCATCACATTTGATGTGAATACACAGTAACAAATAACTTTTCAAGCAATTCTAGGTCACTCAATATGGAAAGCAACTAACAATTACAAACGATATCAGTGTCTTGTATTTAAATTAGGCTATTGCTAACGACACAAGCTGTTTCCCAAATCCCAAACCTTTCCAGTATTTTGTCTCTCCAGCATGAGCAAAGTGCCAGCGTTACAGTTATGATACATGCTCCAACCAACGGTGGCACTTTAAAAGTGTGGTATTGTCATGAGTAGCGACTTGCCAGTGTTATCTTGATAAAAGAAGCACTGAACCCTTTGTTTCCTTATGGGTTGAACTGACATGATGTCATTTGTTGCTGTCAAGATGTCATTTACAATCATGAAAGGACCCAAAAATTCACGGCTTAACTGCAGGTATTATTTCATAAGCAGACAAGGTAAATGTTATGAAGCAAACAATTCAGTTTTATCATTGTTCATTATGTAGTCTGGTGAAGTTGAGGACAGTTGAGATTTGGCCTGTAGTGGATACTGTACATCCCACAGGATTTCTTTTTTTTGATGATGATCTGGCAAAGTGGGTCATAATAGAAAAGCTAGATTTTCTCGGTTCATTTTCTCACATCTAAAGGTTGGTTTTTTTCTGACCTGACTAGATTAACCAGAGACAAAATGATAAACACATTACCATTTTGCATGAAAGGTGATTTGAGTTCTACAGAGACCTGAAGTCCAGCAACAAGGCACCAGGTGTTAGCAGTGTGCAGCAACACCATATTCTGCCTTTGAGATTCAAGCAGTGTTCGTTCCATGCAGGTCCTTTCGTCCCACAAAGAATCCCTGAAGAGAAGCCAGATTGCCTATCTGTGTGCTTAATGGTGAACTAGAGCCAGTCCTTGGCCAGCCCCATCATGTGAGGCTTCCTTGGTCTAATAAAAACTAAATTCAGCACCGGATTTAATGTGTCAGACTTAAAATACCCCTCTGCTCTCATTAAAATGACTCATGGCTGTGATTTAACAGGCCGTCGCTTTGGTGCCGTGACAGTGACATTTTCAAACAGGGAAGGAGAAAAATGTGGTACAGGGTCAAAAATGAAGTCTTGGCTGATGGAAATCCTGCTCATGATTCAGACAGAGACTGTATGAAATCAGGGTGCGGAGGAAGGTGAACCATATGCTTCTTTTATTTTAAAGCAAGACTCTCCAAAGGGTTAACATCTGTTTTGGCCCCTGCCCTTTGACTTTTTAAAATAATGCAGCATCCTCATCCCTAATTTCTAAACACAATTCAAACTTAATATGTTAATCGAACTACAATTTGTGAAGCCCAAATTACTTAAGAGTGCAAATAGAAACACATTAGCAAACACAATACACGTTTATTTTATTTGCAGAGCATACCAACTGCTCTATATGAAAAACATAGGTTTTGTATCATCATGGGGAGGGGATCCATTATAGTCCATTATATTTCATAAATATAATGGACTAAAATGCAGTAAGGCTCTAAGGCATCCTGGATTGCTTTCAATATTTCAATATTTATTGTATACTTTATTCATTCTTCAAATGTTATAACTGTTCAACACACATGTTTGCATGAATCCTCTTTTGTGTCTGTATTTGGCACACCGCCACTAATTCACAAAAATGATAAATTAATTAATTGTATTCACTAATAACCCTCTGTACTTTGATAGCTCATACAGGTTTCAGCAAGATTTCTGCTCAGATTTCTCCACATTCAAAACATAGCACAAAGGTGTGTTCTCTGAGAAGTCGACAATAAAGATATAATATTTCAACAGAAAATCTATGTGCCCTACAGTCATTATGTCATTCAGACTGGAAGACAGACACATAACCCAGCACCAGGTCTCTAAGGGACACAGAGACATTGACACAGAGCTACCAGTCAGGAGAAAAGACGCTACACTGCAGTCCAAACTTTTTACAGGTCAAAATATCTGTCTCCATCTTTTTTCTTTTTCTTTTTAACCCAGAAGCGACCATATTTGGAGCAGGGGGTGGAGCTGTGGAGGAACGAGGGGGGTGGAAAAACAGTTACTGAGGTTAGATTTAGGTAATAAAAGTCACTATAGTTTGGTTTGGGGAACGAAACATGGCAAGAATGTGCCTTAAAATGACTCAAAGCTCACTCAACTGTCATGTGGTTACAAACATGACTCTCCAGGGAAATGTCCCATGGGCAGAGTATGGATTTTTATGACCCATCCACCACCCCAACACTCAGGACTGCTTCTTTATTTTCTCATGTCAGCCCATCGATCATGTCATCACAGCCTTTCAAAATACTTGGTATATGTATGAAATTAGATGCATTACTTTATGTGAGACAACATATGAGCAGTTTGTGAGAATAACCTGTAAAATTTGCAATTTCAAAGAAAAAAATGTGTTTTGTTCCAGGTTGTAAAGAATTTTATTTCTGATGTAAAATGAAGCATTTTAGCACGGGAGTCTGTTCGAATTGATTCTGTTTTTGAGCCAGCCTGAAGCGGCCGTTTCATGAACTGCAGGTTTTGGCACTTGTGCATTGGCTTCATTTTTCAGCCTCGGAGGTTGCCACTTGGTCTATGAGTGGCACTATTGCAGTCCTTCAAAATAAAAGTCCACAGCCACTTTTATAGGCTTATTATTATTGAGAGGGGCACAAATGCACATGTTCTAAATACTGAGGTGGACATGTCCCATGCGATCCACCCAAAATCTGTGTCTATGCTTTTTGACCTACAGCACCCACAAAAGGCATATTAGCAACGATTTTGATATCTTCAGTTATTCAGTCTTTAGTCTTTATTCAGTAAATCTTGCGATTGTGGCATTGAAAGATTAAAGACAAGTTAAAAAAAAGGTTACCAGACCCCCTTTCTCACCATGTTGTCAGCTTTATTCATATCTGTCTCTGCCGGCTTGACTCTTGTTTGACTATTTAAAATTCCATGAAACTGCAGGATAATGTCAGATAATTGATATGCGAGCCAAGCATCCAGTGTGGCCTCCACTGAAAAATCGAGCTGCGTCTGTTCTCCAAATCAACAGATGGACACACAGACAGTAAGTAAACAGCGCATACCAATGAAGAGCTCAGCTCTCAGCTTCACCCCTCCAGGAACTGCGGAGTAATCACCATATTTGGATGGCCTCAAATCCTCGGGTGCTACTGAAGATTTGTAATTGGAGCTGAATGGTTGCAAACTGGCTTCTCCCGCGAGAGGGATTTAGCATGCCCTGCACCAGCCAATGTGGTGGCATTTTGACAAGTACGGGTGGGGTTCACGTCACTGACTAGCCATCTGGCATAGCGGCCAGTGTCGCACAATAACACAGATACCCTCCAGAGCCGGAGACTCGAGTCTGGAGGGCCTCTCCGTCTCTGCATGAGTCTTGGAAGCAGAACAATGCCCGCCAGCTTTGTTTTCTGGTCGCTGCATCATTTTACTTCCCCCTGCCTTCCACTTCCTCTGTCTGATTGAAGGGAATTCCATTATGGAATGAGAGGCCTGAAAATCTGATCCACTGTTGGTATCACTTCAACATGAATGTCGAGATTCTGCAGAAGCAATCTCATGATGGAGAGTTTGCTGAAAAAGCACTGCAGCAAACTGATGCTGTTTGTTTGGAAGCTTTACGTCTTTCTTCTTTTGCAGGGTTGTGGTTTTTATGTAGCTGCTGACCTGTTTTGATAATGCCTGGTAGGTAATTCGAGGTAGCTAAATTGCTCCACCGTGCTCGGATTTATCTTTTATGTTTCCTCCATTTGGTCTTTTCATCTTTTGAAATTTGTTTGGGAAGAAAGCAGAGAGTCATGCAAAAATTGAATATGCATAAATTTATCAAAAGCAAAATGGTTTTTTTCCCACAAAAATGGATTGCTTGCAAACAAAAATAGAAGCTTTTAATACATATCTTGAAAGGAACAATTGGACCGTGTAGGTCTGTGGGCAGAGCATCACACTAACACTGTGGGGATTAAAGCTGTATTCCCACAGTGACTGCATGAGTTAAAAATGTATGTACACATGATCCTGTGAGGCACTTTGTATAAAAGCACCCAGCAAGTGGGCTGTTATGTTCTGGTCGGAAAAAGATGACAATGACTAAAGGCCCACGCTGCTCACTGTAGTGCCGTGACTAAGATAGCTGTAGAGACACAATGAATGATAATCTATAAAGTAAAACAAATATCATATCTGTAATAGCTCATGACACAGCTTTCATATTTCCATGTATTTCCTGGGAAGTATTCTTCTCTCAGATGTGAGAGTCACTCTCCAAACGACACCTTAGCACTTTTATCATCTCACTACGAGGCAATCACAACATCTGCTTCTTCCACTCAGGCTTCACTCACATCCAAAGCTGAATGTGGATCCTTGCATTAACTTCTAATTTGAATTTCACTGTGTATAAGAATATATATCTGTCTCCATCCTCACACTCATTTGTCTGTTTCCCTCTGTCGTGATGCTTGAAACCCATAACAGCTATAAATTATACAGCAACCTTCAGAACGTGTCTGATTTGGTCTTTATGAGATAGAGACTCAAATTCAAAGATGACCCCATTTTTAATGAATGATTTAAGAGCAAGAGTGGATTTATGCGTGTCCAAAGTGATGCAGTGGAGTTCTAAATATTGATGGTGAGCCCAGGGTGGGGGATTCAGTGATCTCTTCAAGAGGAGGAAAATAACTCGATCTAGAGAGATTTAAAGCCTTCAAAGGCCAAAACAAATCTATGAAATATTGAGAGACGGAGAAGAGCTGCATTAATTCTAGCACTGCCACTCAGAACAGCAGCAGGCATGTCAGGAGGATAACAACTCTGATTTGGAAATTGGTTGCACTAGACCCCCTGAATTATCTCTAAACAATGGATTGTTGTCCTTTTGCAAAATGCAAGCCCTATGAGAGCTGGCATGAGGCGCGAACACAACAAACACAGAGCTGCTATCTGTATCTGTTCATTTCACACAAAACATCTGCATCCTAGTGTTGGGAATTATCTGCAGCTTCACATTTTTATGTCTAATTGTTTGCTACTGTCATTTAAACTCTTCATAAATGTATGAGTTTAGCCCTTTAAAGACAAAGGAACATCCCGTTTAAAACGTTATGCACCATAATGGCCAGTGGTGCCCCTGAATATTTTTCATAGGGGCAGCCAAAGGGGGCCACTGATACTTTTGGGGTGGTACACAAAAACCAAAACCCATAACTGAATTTGCCAGTTGTACACTAATATGCTCTGTTTTCTTATTTCACTGTTAACATTGGTTAATATTTTGAGTTCTCCAATAATCCTGATTTAATGTGTTTTATATTATATCTATATATTACAAGAACTTGTTCTTCAATAAGGCTGTCCTTTTCCTTAAAAAAAAAAAAAATTACAGCTTAAATCTAAATGAGTACATTGATTGTAAGGAACAAAATGTTTAGTGAAAACAAGCCTTTTCAAGTTTACAGGAGACACAGACACATTTTTATTGAGATATCTTGAGTTGAGAGTTCAAAGCACCTTTGAAAATTGCCACGCTAGTTGTACCATTGCCAAAATTTAGCCTAAATTTGGAGCTTTATATAACCCCCTACCAGACAGGCTATATACCAATATGGTTGGTACCAAAAGATGCCTTAGGTCTAGTTTTACAAGCTACCATTACCTTTGCCTACCTTAAAATAACTGGGTACCACAGACTTATAATCAGTAATTTCAGCCTCCAATTATTTTCACAGAGCAGTTTCTAGACAAAATAAAGTTTCTATGACAAAAATTAGCTATTGTCAAATTAGGTCACACAAAATTTAGTTTGTACAATGCAACATGAGGTAAAAATAACACATTTGCAATCAAGCTTTATCCTGCACCACACAGAAAATTTGGTTGGTTTGATTATAATTAACTATCTATATCAAATATCAAACATATTCCCTGTATTTGTTTCCATTTCAGTAATGTAACATCATACTGCATTCACTACTAGCAGTTCCAGTCTGAATCTGATGGTAATGAGGCGAGATCCAGTTAGGAGCACCTTCTTGTGTGATTTCTAAGCCAAATTATGCCTGAAGGTCGATCTGGTTAAAGGTCAAATTGAAAAAGAAAATATTATTGTAGAAATTCTAACACCATTTGCATCTGTTTAGAATGCATAATCTGCTCATGTCTGAATAATGGATTTATATTTGGTTACATCTTTAGTACTGGTTGTAAACATTTCAAAACACTTTTGTTCCATTTTGTCAGAATTCTCAAAAAAAAGATGGATAAACATTCAAAGTGCAGAGCGGCAATGAAAATCCATTTACATCATCAATTATCCCGCCTGGCATTCTGGCCCCCTTCATCAGATGTCATCATTAAATGGTAGCGATGTAATCACTGCATGACTCTAGGCCAGCAGTGTAAATAAGAGGAATGCTCGCTCCATCGCAGATTGCCATTATTGTCTGTAGCAGACTGCTGATTGTCAGGTTGGCCGCTGAATTCATTATCATGATTCCTCAAGGCAGAGCAGAATTGATTTTTATCTGATTCCGAAACTGTTTTGTCGACCAGAGCCTCATCTACATATCATTATTGGAATATATTTCATTTCATCAGGCTTTACTGTGCTTCCCTGCAGCCGCATTACACACCGGGCAACAACATATAGGCACACCGTGATGTGTATCATTAAGATACAGTCAGAGCATCAAGTGTGTGTCAGCGTGGAAGAGAGAGAGAGTGTGACATTTCTCATCAAGTCTTTGCCCCAGCAGGCTTAGCATATAAACAGCGTTGGTTTCGTTGCCATTATTGGGCATTATAGATAAGAAGCATATCTGGTGGTGCAGCTGGGCCTGTGAGGCTGCCATCCCATCAGCACCTACGCACTGGGAGAAGGCCGGGAGTGACATGCATGGCTGATGACAACAGCCTCAGTAGGACCGTGAGCTGGGGGACAACAGCCGAGCCCAAGCAATGACACATACAACACTGGTCAGAGGATGAGCTGAATAGTAGCACATCCACTTGCTAATAGCGATATCTGTTTTTAAGAAGCTTATTTTTGGAGCATTTGGGCTTGGTGTAGAGGATAGCAAGCAATGAAAAGAAGGTCGGGTCGTTTCATCTGAGTCTAATTCAATTTTTGTTTGACCGTAAAGGTACAAGGTACAAATTATCAGAACAAAATGATACAAGTCAATTATATTTATTTTATCTATAGCGACTCTACCTCAGCTTGGCAGGTCTGACAACCTTTGGATATCGCCACATGTTGGAGCTGTGTCCATGAGGCTTTGGTAAGATTTAAAGGGGACCTTTTAACCTTCTATGCTTTTTCTTATTTTCTGTCAAATATACATCATGATATGATGTCAGATGTTCATAAATAATACATAAATGTGGCTATTTTTTTTTTCAAAAATGAAGTAAATGTATGTAATAATTCCTGTAAGTAAAGACCTAAGGCTTGATGTGATACTCTGTTTCCAGTGTTTGTTGGTTTTCTATTTTTGAGATGAACTGACGTCAGAACATGAACAAGAACCTGCTCCAGAACAAGTAATACTGGTTGCTGATTTTGTTAATTTCTCTCAGATTTCTGATCATATTCCTACTGAAACATGTCCAGGTATGAGGATTTAGGTGTGGATGCTTTTACTGGTATTTTTTTCACAGTAGGAGGTGCCGCTATACTGTTACAGTACCCAGCTGCAAGAACATTGCTACATGTAGCTGCATGCTAATGTCAGAGATACATGTGATCTAATCTGCAGATGTTGATAACTGTTCCCTGAGTTTGGCTTATATTCCTGCTGGAAGATGTGAAGGCTTTGATTTGGAATCTTTTATTGGTATTTTTTCAAAATAGAAAGTGTTGCTATACTCAGTTCTAGTCAAAATGATAAGCATTTTTTTTTCTGAAATTAAGCTTTCCAAAAATTAGTCAGAATTTTAAATGGTAGATCTGCCACCAATGTTACTATGCACCATGCGTGAATACCAATCTTGACAGACACAGCAGCAGTAACAGAGCGGGACAGGGCTTAGCAAACAGTGGTGTAGTTCTTTTTTCATGTTTTCCCTGCACTAATTGAATATCAACACATTAAGTTTGATATCTACAGCTTAGTTCAAATTTCCATATCAATATTGACCTTCAAAATCCTAATCAGTCAAACTCCAGTGTTAAAAATACTAATTTCTATCTCTTTCTAAATTATTGCACTTAATCTTGTATTTAGTGTTCATTTAGGCCAGTCAGACCCACGGTGCTTCAGCAGGTAAGCACTGGCGGGAGGTATTTATTGGTTCTAATGCAGTACTTAAGGTCAAAACGCTGCTTCATAAGCTTGTTAACAAGCTTAAAACCCACTCATCTGATTACCCCAAAGACGGTGGCACCCACAGCAAAGCAGTGCTGCTGATAACCCTCATGTTGCTCATTTCTGCGCAGAATGGGCCGCTGATAAAGCTTGACCGTTGTTTTCATGTTGGGAGTCTGGTGACCATCCATCAGACGACTATAAAAGAGGAATTCTGCGACTTGTTTATGCCCTTCAAATCTAATTGGACCTTGCTGCAGCTCCCGTGGCTTGCCGTTGGTAGGCAATAAACAACAGAGGGAATGGGCAATTACTTCATATCGCTACCGGACACGGTAATAGTTATTGGCGCAATGAGTCCTCCTCTCACCATGGTTATTCCCAATGGCCACAGAATACAATTTGTGGTCTGTGCACGATTTAGAAAAAGGGGCAGTGACCTGGGATATGAGGATGTGATTAAGTATGCCATTAAAGAGCTCAAGACAAATCATGGAGGGATTGTGACAGCCAACGAACGTTTCCAGCCGGTGTGCAGTCCTGGGTACACATTGCCGTTGTCAAAGAAAAATTACGTAACTGCAATTGATTTCTTTTTCTGTCTCCAACTTGGATTGTGTGGAAAGTGAGTTTGTTTGCTAATTGTAACTTGGAAATTTGTCAGGTTCACACTGGATTTATTGAATTGCCGAATGTATCTGTTTGTTTTTTGAAACACAGTTTGGAATCCAGTGTAACAGGCTGACACTGAATTATCATTATTAATAGTATTCAATTCATTTAAGACACACAGATAAGCTCAAGATGATTGTATTCTCTTGTATCCCTGTGTTAACTGGAAGGCAGGCATCAGTGCCAGCTTTGCACTTAGTTCATTGCTGGTTCCTCTCTTCAGCTCATAATCAGCTGTGACTCTCTCCACTAGTGAAAGACCTGCAAATTGTTTTCCAGCTACTTTGACTCAACTGTGCTGCAAGGGGAGTCAGTTTTGAGAATAATCCTTGAAGCTGATATGGTGTTCACGAATATGAAACAACTGATACAAATTGCAACTCTTTTGACAGTGTATTGAGCCTTACGCGAAGGGGACGACCTCCAGAGAACACACTCATGGTAAAAAAAAAAAAAAAGTCAATTACCAATTGCACTTTAGCAAAAAAACAAAAAACTCTACAAATTCATGTGCTAAAATCCACCCACTCAAAATTGGCATGAGAAAATATATAATTCATATACAATTTCATCACCTGTTGTATAATCCCACATATAAATAAAGTGTAAACAGATAAATCTTTCTTTTTCCTTCAGTCCTGACACAGTGTGTCTCTGTCCCACAGCAGTGACACTCTTTGGGGTTGCATTGTCTCTATATAAAGCTAAGTGACTGAGAGGATGCATTGTACTTTTTGAGAGGCAAAGCCTGCTGGTTGGATGCCAGATGCCAAGCATAACTCAAAGTGACAGAGTGACCCTCAAATAGCTGCCGAGGCTTGGGAATAATAACAAGATCATGCAGAAACAGTCCACAGTCGCACTGTTTTGGGGCCATGAAGCTGTGAAACCTCCTTAACTACTGGCTGTTGAGCAAACTGTCAAGTGGACTGTCGGGCCAGTTTTTCTGGGTCTTTCTAACATTACAACCAGTAAGGAGGAAATACTGTATCTTCAACAATGCAAGCAAGACACTTACCTCCTCTGTATTTTTTCTGTTTCTATTCTGCATGTTCATGAATTAAGATTTTTAACGCCATTTAGAGCGCTGACTTGTGGTTAAAGGGGTATTAAGATATGTGACCTCTACTGGTGAACAGCATGAAATACGACAAAATAAGCAGAAGCTGCCTCCTCCAACACGGTCCTCGTCCCTCACAGCCTCCCTTCCGCCTGAGCTTTGTTAGCCTGTAATTTGCACAAATGAAAAAGCTAAAATTTCCCAGGAGAACAGTAAGCTAGTGAATAGAAATTGACTTTACTGATAGATTAGAAGTCAGCCACTAACACCATGCTAAAGAGGAACATTACATCATGCTGATTTCTTATTATTTGGCTGGAACAAGACGTTTTGGCCTTTGCAGTTTACATGTCATTGGATCCCAACACTGTAGGTTGGAGGTATAAAATTTAATAAGTCATTAGTGTTGATCAACAAGTTGATTCACCTCTTGCGGATGCATTGGGATCTGTTTCGGACTGTACAGCATTTTTGTAGCATTCTCATACAACAGCACTAACACTTTAGCATGCAACCAGAACAGTGTAAAAATGTTTTAGTTGTGATCCCACTTAGCCTCAACATCCTGTGAGTGAGCACTGTGCAGTCAAACAAATAAACTGAATTGAAGAAATGTGCTACCTTCATTACATCAATGACCTGCGCAGGAGTCAATGGGACCCTATCCAACATTATTTTTCTGTCAGCCATGTATTACCATCTTCTGTTGCAAAAATTGTTCATATTTTTTTGGCCTTGAGTCTCATACAAGAAAAGACAATGTCATTGGACCTTTAAACTAGAGATGGGCAATATGTAGAAAACCAAAAATTATGACCCATGTATCACGGTCAAATAATGTTATATTGATATTGCGACAATATGGCAGGGTTGAATATAGGTGCTTTCACAAAATATTTACACAATGTGATTTTTGATTAATCATCATTAGTAATGTGGATATAAAGACTAATTGGGTAAAGGCAAATAATAAGACAGCTGGAGCAGCTTGGTATGTTAAGAAAATTGCATAACTCTACTATAATGCAGCCTTTAAGACCAGGAAAAGACAACACTCATGATATTGCAATATTTAAAATCTAGACTATATCTAGTCTCATTATAATAAACCTACATTAATACACGTTTTGTTTTTTTTCAGGACATTTTAGGAAGTAGTAGTTCTTAGTAAAGATTGTTAAATTATTAAATTTAAATTCGACTACATGCTTTGTTACTAGAGCTGAAGCAATGGATTGATTAGCTGATCAATGGCCATTTTGATAATTTATTATTTAATTAATTGTTTCTGTCATTTTTCAGCAAAAATGCAAAACATTTGCCAGTTCTGTTCATAAATGTGCAGATCTCTGTGTCGTGTGTAACAGTAAAATAACAGATTTTTATGGTCTTGGACTGTTGGTCAGACAAACAAAGTAAACTGAAGACACAGCCTCGGAATCTGGGAAACTGTGACAAGCATTTTTAACAATTTTGACATTTAGTTGATCAGACAATTAATCAATTAACTGAGAAAATAATTACATTTTTCAATAACAAAATAATTGCATTTTGCATTATTTAAAAACAAATAACACTTAAAGCCCATGGACTCATTCCTAATTTATGTTTATTATAATTACATACAGTATATTTATGTGTAAACGGTAGTTGAGTGAGTATAATTTAACACATTGGATTACGTCGCTTGATGTGATTTTAAATTAATTTTAAGATGGTAAAAGTTTGTTTTCTCTATGTAACTAAGTATCTACATTCATTATGAGTTACAAGCTTGAAATATCTCATGGAATGTATCCAGGTTTTTTAAAGCATCAGTATGAATGATGTTTTTTATCAGTTGTGATTGTGTGGATCTCCCACAGGAGAAAAGCACAATGAGTTAGACTGCGAGTCATATGTAACCTGATTTTAAAGGTTGCTGCTCTGCTGAGGAGACCAATTCTGCCCCACAGACTAATGGCCATGTAATGAAATACAAGTCTGTCATTCTGTTATAGAGCCATTACATTAGACTCTCCTTCAAAACTCAGACAGCTTGTTAAATCTGATATGTTTCACCAGCAGTGCCTCCAGTGAAATGAGCTGCTGCTGCTGAGATACAGACTTCCTCTGAGTGGGATTCTATACAAATCTACACACATCAACACTTAGAGCATAAGTTTATGTGAAGTTTACAACAAGTCAATTATGGGTTAGGGGTGTCGCGCTCTGATAGGCTGTTAAAGTAACAGCCCAGTAAAGTCTATCAACACAAATGATAGAAGCACATATAGCAAGTATTGCACCGTGATACATCACCCTGCTTCATTAGATCCTTAACAAGCAGAGGCAGAGCGTTGGAGGCAGCAGACCTCTGACAGTGATTCATGTGTAAAAATCAAGCTGATTTTTCACAGAAATGAGGCTACCGGGGTGACAGGAAAATATGCATGAGTCATGCCTCAGGTCGATGGAAAACTCACCCCAGTGCATCAGCCTGTGCACCTTTTGATTCTGGAGGACAGCATGGCCAATCAAGCCATGACAAGGTGCTCTACATTGCAAAGGGGCTGTCTATTTATGGGGTGTAACTACAGTTCCTGAAGTATTTCTTTTGCAGGGTCATTTTTGCTTCAATGTGATGATGATTTTTTTAGCCACTAAGTGACAGTTGCCATGAGATGATCAAGCCGTGTCCTACCGTTTAACTGATTGTAGACCACATCCTCAAGTCTCTCCAGTCTCTGGAGAATAGACTGCCTGTCCACCAAGTTGGAAACTTTGCCATTCCTGGCTCGCAGCCTCTGGTCAGACATACGCCCTATCTGGATGAGCTCCTCGGATCGGTCCTGGATCCTGCAGTAGACGGAGAACAGGATAATCCCCACAAACACTAAAATGTTGACGGTCAGCAAAGTTTTGATTTTGCGTGCCACAGCCATGAAAGAGAAGATTGTCTGGCTGACTCAGTCAAGCCCAGCAGCTGTCCATGTGCGGTGGCCTGCTTTGCCACCTTACTGTGTGTGTGCGTGTGTGTGTGTGTGTGTGTTGCAGGAGGATGATTTTCAGCCCGGGGAGAGAAGGTCAACTCGTGGAGACCCGAGGAGCTGACGGATCCGTTCAGCACCGCAGACAGCTCCTGGAGGCTGCGCTCACTTCATCTTCGCGGGGCATCGCAGCCCTCACATGGACACTGAAAGGTGGGGAAGGTTGTTGGGGGGCCACGGGGCTCCAGCCGGTGAGCGATGTTTTTCTGGGGGCTTCACTAGCCGAGAAACAGCTGCACACGCTCTGTCGCCGTTACAGCTACATATTACAAGCCGCCGGGGAAGGCATGCATCCTCTAGAGGTGCCTACGGCAGTTGCAAAACATCTTTCCTCCGCAACGTGAGAAGTCGCCAGCTCCTTAGCCCCAATATGTCTCGTCCATCTTACAGGAGATGCACTGCAATAACCGCTCACATCGAAGCATCCTCCTGCTTTGCTGTGGCATCTCCCTCTTTCAAAAGGCGTTGTGGTCACTCGATCCGTCCCGCTCTGCAAATATGAACCCGAGGAGCTTATGTCCGGAGAATATGTGCATGCTTCAAAAACAAGGCGGCGTTTCTCTCCCGCGCTCTCTCTCTCTCTCTCTCTCTCTCTCTCTCTCTCTCTCTTTCTCTCTTTCTCTCTCCCTCCTTCTCTCTACGTCTGTGCTCCGTCAGTCCATTGTTGTCCCCCTGCTCGGCGGTGCGGGGTGGGATGAGTTGAGAGCAGATTCGCCCTCAGATGCGGTGGGAGAGATGCAGCCGGACTCTGGCATGCTGTCTCTCTCCTCCCAGCCTCTCCGCTCTCTGTCAGGGAGGAAGAGCCGCCGCTGCGTCCTGACGTTTAGAGGCTCAATCATGAATATTCACGAGCTGTGTTTGGGCTAGCAGGGTAAAATAAACAGCACGACTACGAAGGCAGCTAATACTTCTACTTGGTTAGAGCAGCCTTCTCCATGTATTAGTTGGTGAACTGTGGAAATGCGATAACAGATTTGTGATCCATAATGAGGAGGTTAACAGTTTCCATCTCACCTCTGATGCCACGAGCAAGTGACAGCTTTAGTGCTTCACATCCATATAGGATTTAATAAGAACGTTATGCAACCGGCTATGCATACATGCATGGTCAACCTCATGGGTGTAATCATCATTTCACTAATCACATGCTCGGATGGAGCTTTAACTCCATCATATTAGAAGTAACAAACAAATCTTGCACTGAACAAATAGCCTATTTTTAATCTAACCCACTGGGAGAAGAGGTGGCATTCTTTTATATTTCCATCTGAACCACCTTCAGAACAGAAGTTCAACTTTTCAACAACAACAACAACAACAACAACAAAAAAGCACCTCACACTGCAGCCCACGCTAGTGACTAGTCTCTGTGAAGTGTAGCAGAAACCTCTCAGCTAAAGCAAATATATCTTTTTTATCTTTAAGGGCATGGACAGGACAGACCAGAGCCATGCAGTAATGATTCTAATCATCAGCAGCCACTTTCTCCTCACAAGTCAATATACTGTAGCCTCCCGGCTGCCATCAGGAGCTCCTCATCTCTGATTCCAAATGAATTATAGCTCAAGTAAATCATGTACAAAGAGATTTAGTCTCGCAGTGTACTTTTACTTGATTAGGCAAACCCAGACATGGCACAGGCTTCCCAAAGCACTTTGATCCCACTTCACACCCACCAGTGGATTCAGATTTATACTCTTCACTTTGTTTGCCGTTGCACTATAATCAGACAGCGGCTGCAACTGTAAAAAACCTTTATAGACTGCACAGTTCTTTGTCAGATGACGTCTTGTATGTACGTGATCTTGTAAGTATTCTCTTTAAATACCTTCATGGTATAAGCTACATCTTCAAGATGGAATCAATTCTGCTTTTCTGAGTGCAGGTTCAAGAGCTTTTTATTTTTTAATCCTCATGGAAATCACTTTTGGAGTTGGAGGGAAGTGGTGCACTGTGGTGTGGAGTGTGCTCTATACAAAGTGCATGACCTCATCATTTCTATCAAGACAGAAACTTGCCCAAGAGCAGTGAGGGCTCTTGTGGTCTATATATTCCTCAAATTCCCTGCAATCAGACTTGTGTTTGATTGCAGGTGGGTTCTTATCTATATTTGGATCATACAAAACAACACAGCAGTTCTCTGTGTTGTGATGATACATAGCATTTCCTACCATCAACCCTTTTTGGTTTTAATGAGTGTAGCCCATGGTGTTGGTATGACAATTAAGTTGAAATAACTGGCTTTGTATGCAGCGTTTAATTAGGATTCCTGCTGCACATGAGCCCCATTACAAAAGGTGCTGATTTAATTCAAGGTCTGCAGAAACAGTCAGACTGTGGGGAAATCACCATTACAGCCACCTCAGCCGCCATGCAGGCCTCACACGCACATCTGCTTATACAGCAGCTACAGTATCACGGCTCCCTACGCTCCTCTATAAGACTCTCTGAAGACTTCTGTTCTGTTTCCCGCGTTCAGCACCCTGCATGACTGCAGACACTGGCACTCAAGTGTTTTAACCGTATTAACCTGGGTCACTGCCAGCTGCACCTTAGTCATCCCACTCAGTGTTTCTACATAAGCCACTTGAACATATTCAGTGGGAGGACGCAGGCTGGATGGAACTGTGTGCATCCAGCTCTGCTGCAATATCTACAGCCATGTGTTCTGTGCTCACAGGAGACGTAAAGCAGTAGCTCCCACAGAGACTGCCCTGCAGAGAGTGGAAGTCACTGAAATGTGTGTATGAGTCAGTGTTTTAATAATGTTAACAGATGCCCCAAGTTTTGCTCATCATGATAACATACAGTATGAATGTCCAAAAAAGAAGTCTATCTCTTTATGGGATCACAAATGACATCAAAGTGATACTCAAATGTGTTTTTTGTTTTTATTGAAATGAAGAGGATAAAGGATATTGAAGGATAAAGGTCAGGGCATTTAGCATGTAAACAAACCCATATGTACAATGTAGGAAAGTTTTAAAGAAGCTAAATGTGCTCGCTGACAAGCTCATTTACAATCAAGCACGCAAAATTACCTTAGCATGTCAACTCTCCCACAGTGGATGTTTGCTAGCTTTGAACAGCAAGTGAGCCATGGTGGGAGAAAGCACATGGGCAGGGAGGAGGTCTTTTGTGTCATCATGTCCCAGGATGTTGTACCAAATAAGAGAAAATAAAGATCCCCCCTATTTATTGCTGAATTCTAGTCATTTTCTGAGCTACTGATCATGTTAGGAAACAGTTACAAATGTACACATAAAGCAGATATGGAGCAACATTAGCATTTATTTGTCAGTTGTTTTTGTATTTGTATCTAAGTGTTTATTACTAAATTGTTTTCAGAATTTGACACAAGCACATGGCAACCAATGCCGGAACATCAACAAATGCACATGCTGCCATGGATGGTTGGGATTTGGGGAGGGAGGCACATTGTAAGGTGAAGAAAAAAAAATATCCCATTCAGACTCCCACATGAAAGTCTGGGGTTTGCTGGATCAATCCACCATCTCTCCTGCCTGCCTGCCCGTCCTATAGGTGCCCTTGCACTCTTCATACAGCATAGTTACTGGCAGCCTTTAAACCTGACGCCGTTCTGTGGTGTATCATGCACACGCAACAGATTCTGTCTGGCCATGTTCTCAAGTGACGCCACCCGTTCACGTATCAGGCTGACGCACAAGGTACTGCGCGGCCGTCCAACATCTGGCTGTATATAATAACAACACGACAGGTTCTGTCCGGCCACGTTCTCAGCTGATGTCATCCTGGATCATATCATGCACACATGAAAGGTGACTTTTGACATCAGGATCACACTCTGAAAGCACTCTGAAAGCGGCAGTATTTGACAATTTCGGAATTAGAGTTGGCTGGGCTTTACACATAACCATTTCATCTGTTGTTAACAAAAAATATTGATTAGTTCAGCTTTAAAAATCAAATACCATATACTGTACGTGGACCTTGCAGTAAATACAGGTAGTTAGAAGCCCTGAGAAGTCTTGGCCCCAAAGAGAATATTAACTATTGTAAAAAGCCCAAGGTAGTAAATGCTTTGTTGGGGACCATTTAGTTTGCTTCACTCCAGTGATTTTAGTACACTGGGCATTTTTGTCATCTGAAGCTGCTCTTCACTGTTTGGTTCACAAGAGACCAACATGGCCAGGCAGAGTGAATGAGTTCAGACAAGAAGCTATTGAGCAAGGACAGCCTGAGGTCAACAGATCACACACATCCACTGCATTGCAGGAATAAATTTAACAACAGAGGTTTTCTTGTCTTTGATAGTGTTTATTTAACATTTCATCCGGGTTTCCATGCCCATTCTTGTGCCCTTGCCTTTATAATAGAATAGAAAATCTACTCTTGGATGTGTTAGAATTTAATGAAAGAAAGACCTTGTGGTGTCTTTAAAGGTAAAGTAGTTTGTATTCAGCATAATGTGAACTGAGAGTTACTATGAAAAATGCCATGAAAATGATGCAATATTTAAATATTAAATAGTAAAGCACATCAACCTCTGGACACAGAAACTTACATCAAGAATATGCAAGGTTGTGTTTTCCTCAGGGAGGGAATTGTACCCTGCATTTGTATTCACACTGCTTAATATGCATAATGTTTTGGCATAAACACAAACGATCTAATTCACAACAACCTACATCAAGGTCAATGTGACCATTGTGGAAAGAAAAAAATAAAAGCAACTGACACATTTGATGGAGCAGGAACAGCGGTTCTGATGTAGTTGAGTAAATAATCCATGTTTGTCCCTGATCAGCTGACACACAGACTTGCTGTGTCACTTTTAGAATAAAGCACCCACTCTAAGACACTCGTTGGTCACTAATGTAGTGCTGTCTGCTCGCCTGCCAGAGCTAAGTTCATACATTATCACTTTGACCCCCAGGCTAACAGCTAAGCCCCAGTTCTGTCTGCCTTAACTTAGCTCATTCACATTCCACCTCCAGCCACTTCTCCCAACTGTGCTGCTGCGGGAGCTGTTGATTTGCCTAATGCCTTAACTAAATTAGAATAATAACCCTGCGGACTGGAATATGTGGCGTTCAGCTCCGGGCGAAATTCTACATGTTTTGGTTTTTGTACAACACAGTGAATGAAACAACACTGGGGGGCCGGCTGCTGAATGTTTATCAGAGCCGAGGCCTCATTAAGACACAATGTGCTCCTTGACCTTGGCAGACAACTGTGGCTGTACCCGTAATGCATCACTCAGCGGCGTCCCAATCACAAATGCAAAGTGCCTTTTTTCTCAAGTGGGGACGAGGCAAATCGTGATGTTAATGAGACAAAGACAGAAGCAGCGTTGCTTCTGTAGAAACAAAACGGCGACAGGAATTATCAGTGTAAGAACTACCAGAACATTCAGCTGGAGACTGAACACATCAAATATGAAATGTCAAAATGAATGATTGGATTTATCAATATGAACATAAGCCTGGCTTCTCAATGTGTTTGTATTAATGGAGAAGGAGCTCTCCAGACGCCCCCAAATGTTTCTTGATTTATGGCAGAAGCAATTACATCTTGCCAGTGTACCGATGCTTGATGGGCGAATCGGTGCAGGTAATTAGAAAGAATAATGAAACAGGGAGTCAAGGGAATGAATCCCTGCATCAAAAAATCTAATCAAAGATAAATGGACTATCCATATTACCTAGTCATTATACCGGAAAGATTATTGTTTTAAATCCCTGCGTGCGCCAGCTATGGACTCTTTCTCAAACAAATGCCATTACTCTGCTGACACCTCCGACTTGTTTGCAGACTGATTGATATTCTGTGGCTGGTGAGCATTCCTCCAGTTTATGTTTTCAATTTCTGGGTGAGACAATGGAGGGACGTATTTTATACTGAGGGAAAAAAACAGCTATTGATGGATTTACAAAAGAATACAGAAATGTTATTAAAATGCACCCAAAAGCATACATTTGAGCGTAGACAGAGGCGCATACACACAGGCATAAACAAATACATGGAGCGCTATGCGTTGGCTGATTCAATTGGCGCATTAAAGTGCATTGATGGAACTGTTGTTAGGATTTCTATAGTGTCAACGCTAAACCCTTTAAAGCGGAATCAGCTGTAATTACAAGCAAATCCTCTGCTCAGTTCTGGTTGAATCTCAAGGTACTCCCATGCCATACTGCTGCTTCAGAGACACAAAAAAAAAACCTTAATCTTGTTGTATATAAATAAAAAAAAGAATGTAAATGCAATATTGCTTTCTTCGACTAGAATATATTTTTGCCAGCAGTGCTGAGGAGTCTAAAAGGACAGGAGAGCATGAAGACTGAACCAGCACACATGGTGTAATATAGGCTAGGATTAGCTACTGTTGCACATGATGCCCAAAAAGTAAAATGAAGACATCGTGGGGCATCCAGTCACTCACCTGGTAGAGCGAGTGCCCCATGTACAAGGCTATGTCCTCACAGCAGCAGCCGCAGGTTTGATTCCACTCTGTGCATGCCATCCCCTCTCTATCCCTCTTCCACTCTGGAGTTCTCCTCATAAATAAAGGCAGAAAAAAGCCAAAAATTACTCTAAAACGAATAAAATGTAGTTCCACAAATGAAGCTAAAGTTTATATTTAATGTTTTGGGAAATGAGCTCATTAATTGTCTTGCTAAAAGCTGGATGAAAAGATAAATACTATTTTAATATCTGTATTTAAAACATGAAGCTAATGCCAGGAGACAGTTAGTTTAGCTTTGCACACGTTTTTGGCTTCGTGCAACTTTTAAAGGACTGAACAACACTGTATCCAATTTTCTTTTATACATCCATAGTCCAAACATCGACTGTATATATAGATATGACAGTTCTCTAAAAATGAAGCAAAAAAATCTCAAATGCGCCTATGGTGACTGGCTGCAGTACAGGTTAAAAACCCTGCCCCCTCCATTTTAGCAGAAAGGACGAGCTAAACTGAAAGCTCAGAGTATATCTGCCCACAATACCTCTTAAGTTTATAAAATAACCCATTATATCTTATTTGTTTAAGTTGTACAGAAGAGAAGCTTAAGAGGTAATTGAAGATGTATTTTTTGACAGAGCCATGCTAGCTGTTTTCCCCTACTTCCAGTCTTATACTAAGTTAAGCTTAGTTAATTGCACACTGGCTCAAGCTTATACTCAGCATACAGACATAAGAGTGGTATCAATCAACTTATCTAACTCTCAGCAGTCCTTGCAGCCAAGGCCTAATGAGTGGTAATTTTGTCTTGATCCAAGCCTCCCAACTGGCCCCGCTCTCCCCCACTAATGTTTAAAGTGATGGTCTATACAGCATTTAAATGGTTTTATTTTCCTGTCCAATAACAGATTTATGTTCACATACACTGTTTTTTTGTGACAATAAATTCCCTAAAAAGAGTTCGACATCATGCTGAGAAAAAACACTGTGAAGAATAGCTTTCAAAGTTTCACAAAACCATGGTACGGTCTGATATGTGTTGAACTGATACCAGGTGGATATTAGGGGCCCATTTTCACAACATGACTCACACAATAGCACATTGTTACAGCTTTCATTTCTCATGCTTTATTTACACAACAAAGTGTTTGCTGGGTTGAGCTCAGGGTATCGGGGACAGAAAGCGGCTGGTCTTTCTAGGAGGTGGCGGACTTAAAGCCGCTGATTCAGTCCAGTTTGTTGTTCGTTTGTGGCCAAAAGGAACCAGCAGCCAACGTCTCAGCCAACGCTCTAATCACAGGCTCACAGCAGCAATCACACAGCAAGTCGCTAATCAGTCAGCACAAACACGCACACCAACAAGCCTGCATGCACACGCATACAAGCCAGTGTCTGCACAAATAATCCAGAATGTACTCACATAAAATGATGCGTGGCTCACTTAAGATTTTTATCCGTGTGTTTTTCAAAAGTGCAGGCTAATTGCTGTTTCACATGCAAACAGGAATTCATTCTCAAGGAAACACTGAATATTTTTGCATGAATGTGCTCAAATTTAAAGATACTGAATATTTTTGTTGAACGGCTGCTTTGATCTTAAAATATTGTCTGTATCAGTCTTTAAAAACCCATAATCTCACCATAATACGATTTTGTACATACAGTTTGCATGGCTTAACTGAAGACAAAAAACATACAGTACAAGCACACTGATGCCCACACACACATACAAATCCCTGATGCCAGTGTTCTCTCCAAAAAGAACAAAGTCGTCGTTGGCAGCAGGGATCAAAGCGTGCAGATGGCCAGACTGGATCGGAGCAGAAGAACACGCTGACCATTGTTAAACTAACGTCACCGCCTGAAAACAGCCCCGGATCCAAACATCCGCAAGCTGCTTTGGATAAAGATACCATGTTTTACGGCCCCACGCTGCCAGAGAGAATATTATGCTGTAAGGTCAGAATGGGGCTGACATGTAAGTATTGTGTTATTTGCCAGGAAAGAAACAGAGAAAAGTGGAGGGTGCAGACATCAAAGCAGCACATCTGGTCTCTCCTGTTGAAGCTGCTTTTGCTAAATTGTAATCAAAGATAGAGGCGCAAGCAAGCAGTATGTCTCCCACAGAAAATAATTATGTGGCTCTGCCAGTGAGGAGGGCATGTGGGTGGGTGTAGCGATGACGGGAGGGGATGGTGGTGAATAGATGTACGGCCGTGCAGTGGCTGAGGTGTGCGTGGTGGGAGGGGAGGCCACAGGGGATTGCAGTGGTTGAGGTCATAGCGGGTGCAGAGGACTGCGGGTCATCGCTTCTCTTTGCACTGCTCTCTATTCAAAATCCCTCAACACACACACACACACACTCACTCACTCCCTCATGGCTGATTAAAGGGCAGAAAAAGAGAAAAAGATAGAGAGAAAGAGATGCTGGGGGTTGGGTGTGTGTGGAAGGTCCTCCCCCCCAAGAGGCCAGTCAGAGTATAATGTTTGAGCAAGAGGTTGGATGAAATTATGGTCCACCAGTTGAAGCTGGATTTATTAGCACACACTGCAGCTGTGAATCAGAATTATAATTTTTTTTTTTTTTTTTTTGCGGCATCAGCGAGCAGGAATTTGTCTATTTGGCAGCAACATCAGCATCATGCTGAATCTCAACACACTCTGAAGCTAATTTCATGTGTTTGTGGTTTTTGATTTGTCATCTGATGTCTTTGCAGCATAACAAGATAGTGGTCCATGACAGCAGCCATAATGAGAATTCAGCCAGATAGTGATCCATGATGGTAACCAGTGAGCCAGTGGAGCAGGATGGTGATCCATCAGGCAGACATCCAGCCAGGATAAGTAGAGATTAATACATTGTATGTTGCATATCCTACCGAAAAAAAAAAATAAAATAAAAAGACACACACTAAGACAAAAATACATAGCACAACTAACAACTCTTGCCCACTACGAATTTGTTGTGATAATGCTGGTGTTCTTGTACAATGTAAGTAGCCTAATTACAGTACTGAATGCAATTTTTTGATGTGGGTCAAAAACATTCATATAGGCTCCTGTTATGCACGACTCTTCACATTAGTTTTACCTTTCAGGAAATTGCTGGGGGACAGATTTGTTGCTTTTGAACAGAACCACCATGCTAAGGTAAGGTAACTGGCTGCTGGCTGTACTATAGGTCTACATATATTGACTGGACAGATATAAGAGTGATATTGATCTTTTTATCAAACTTGCAGCGAGAAAGCAAAAAAGTATATTTCCCAAAAATGTCTAACTATTGCTTTAAATGCCTCCCTGGACACATAATAATGCCACTGTAGGCAGAAAAACAGGGACAGGAGTGACACAGATTTACAGGTGTGGTAATATTCTGACAGAATCAATAAGAAAATCATCACATGAACTCTGATAAAAATTGCTTTTAGTCACTTATGGCCCCATTAAAATAAATGCCATTGTGCAATTAAGCATTTTTATGTGGAAAGTCATACTTGCTTTTACCATAAAACCCTAATGAGTAAAATTCTTTTATACACAGCATCCAAAATGGGTCATTAAAGGAGGGCTTAAATAAAAGGAAAAGACAAATGAGGGTAATGAATCTTCAGAACATGCAAAATTCACAAATCATGTGCCTCGGTATTGAGTCATGTAATATGAGGTCCACTGTTACCGAGAACCCTTATGGAATGAAAGCACTATTTTGGTTTCAGATTGACTCTCAGTACTTTGAAACCCAAATGAAAGCTGAAGCTCCGCTGTTGTTACTGTTTTCATCCAGCGTGACAAACCATGTTTGAACTACAGATTGGTTGCTTACTCCATTTTTCAGCCGTGGCATCTATTTTATGCGGAAGGGTAAGAAAGTCAATTGAAAGTTAATTCCAATGTGTTTGATTAATGGGCACTGGAGGATGCACTCTAATCTGTGCGCTGTTCAGCTGTTCCATTTCGAGCCACGCGCAGGTAATTATTCCTCGCTTTCTCCTGGAGTAAATGTTTTTGTAGCCCCTTCCCCTCCTCTGACACCCATTGTCTTGTTCCCAGACATCTTCCAAAGGATGTAGGGTAGGTATGTGACGCTGATCTAGTGTGTTTTTAGTCCACCATAATTATAAAATGGGTGTAAACTTAGGACCGAAAGATTCAAATTTATTTTAGCTGTCAGCTAAGGCTGCAGGTGTTTCCGGACGCTTGCTTAATCTACAGGTGGTAAGACTGGAACTTTGCGGTAATGTGTGATAAATTACCGACAATTCCCTTTTTAAATCAATTAATGTGAGAATTCCAGAATCGGGTGGGCTTGTATGCTCAACAGGTATGCTACAATAGACATTAGGTGGTAGACATAGAACACGGGACACAGGCTGCCCATGTAAAAAAAGGCTAACAGACACTTTTATTTTCATTTATGATCATGTTGAAACTACCCCTGATGTTCTTCAGCTAGAGTAAGACAGTTTTGCATTCTGTATTTAATGCTTTAGGGGTCTCATGCAAGTTAAATCAAATGACAAATAACTGATCTCTCACTTCAGTGACCTGTTATACTTTCATACTTTTTGGTGTGATCGTTGCTACAAAACTTGGGGAGCAAATGTGACAGACTGTCATGCACCACAAGGAAAGATCAGGTGCATTTGTTTGGTTTAAGTATTGAAATTACTTAAGCTAGGATGTCACGCTGAGTAATTGTATTGATTGAAAATCAAGAGTCATGCCATTATGTTAAATAATACTGTTCAGTGGTGGTATGGTTAGGGCCTTTTTCAGTGGCATAATCTGGCAGGCGATAGGGTGTCGGCTGGCTTGCCAACCATTTGCTAATTCATAATGAAGATAAATTGAGTCAAAGTGGGAGTTGTTGTTATACTATGAATGTAAATAAGGTACCAGAGTGCATAAAAAACACCAAAATAGAGTCTGTTTATCAAAAAAAGTGGCAGGGGAGGATCTTCCCTCAGAGGTCCAGGCAAAGCCCTGAATGTCCTAAAATATAAAATTCAACCCTGCATCCACCTGAACTGTGCAGGGCTGCAATTTCTCTAATAAGTGACCCCTGGCCTCCTGTTATTATATTTTGCAAAGTGCCCCCCAGGCAAAGTAAAATGAGTATCCCTGGCCTATATCTTTTATCAAACTTTAAATTTAGAACCAGGATTAACCAAGTTTTCCTGCGGTCAGTACGTGTCAATCTTTAAATCCATCTGCTATCATGATGCAACTATGAAGCCTCTAGGGCAGGCATGTCAAACTGGTCCACAGGGGGGCCGGTGTGGCTGCAGGTTTTTGTGCCAACCAACCAAGAGCACACAGTTTGACCAATCAACTGTCTGAAGACGGAGATCAGTTGATTAAATGAGTCAAGTCTGGTGTGCTGCTACTTGGTTGGAAACAAAACCTGCAGCCACACCGGCCCCCCTGTGGACTGGTTTGACATGCCTGCTCTAGGGGCAGTGGCCAATATTCCAGGCTGATCCAGTGTACCCAGTGGATATCAAGGCTTCCTCTCCATGTGTCAATCATTTCAGCTTGTCTCTATCTGCATATAATTGAATATCCTTTTTTATTTTTTTAAAGCTAATATGAAGCCAAATTGGCAATAGCCAATGGGTTCCAAGATTGCATTTTGGCCAATGCCCTCTGCCTCTCCACATGGACTGGAAACCAAAACACCTGTGATACCAAAATCTTGGCCCATCACCTATAGATTCTGCATACATTTGCAGATATCTGTTTATAGAGATTGGAGTCTGCCACATTGAGTTTATGGTGCGCCTCTACTGAATGGTTCACTCATCCAGGCAGTTGCATTTGTTTGGAAAGGTAAGAACGGATCCATTTGAAGTCAGGTGTGCATGAAAAAATCACACAAAGACATGATACATTGTTGCTGTTTTGGGTAACACAAATGGTTTGCCACTTGTGCTTCATCAGCTTTCGGATGGTGTGCCACTGTTATTTTAATGTCATATGCTATTTTTTATTGATATGCCACTTTGACTAGCCGCAGGTTGCTGCTGTTGCACTTGGAATCGTCATGCCACATATTATACCCCTGTTACATCAGCCAACTCATGATGATGCTTAATGACATTTGATATGCTGCCTCTCTAACACACTTGTACCAAGCTGCATGTATAAGTGATATATCAATACAGTTAGTCCTCCAGAGCTAACATAACAACCACTGCCTTGACTCAGTTTATACAGTAATACCATCTATATGCCAAAAGGCATTATGTCAAACTGTAATTTTTTGAGAATTAAAAATGAGAAGTGATCTACCCCCTTTAACCCTAATCCTACATCACTAGAGAGGCAGCATATCATAAGCCATTAAGAATCATCATAAACTGGCTGATGTAACAGGAAAATAACAGGTATAACATGTGACATGACAATTCCATGTGCAACAGCAGAAACACACAGCTAGTCAAAGTGGAATATTGCCAAAAATCTGCATATAAGCAAAATAAGAGTGCCACACCATCCGTAAGGTGGTGGAGCATAAATGACAAACCGTTTATTTTGCCCAAAGCAGCTGCAATGCACCATAAGGCTCTCCTGAAAGAATTTGACCACAACTCAGCAGATTTAAAAGAAACTGCAGGCTTTGCTTCATGCTCACCTGACTTCAAAAGGAACCATTCTTACCTGTCCGAACAAATGCTACTGTCTGGAAGAGTGAATCATTCATGTTAGATACAAACATACTGTGTATCTTTGGTGTCTCTACATGAGCTGAATTACATGGTGCTGAAACACAGAAGGAACCCAACAAATATGAGTGAAAATAAGATATGTAAATGTGAGAGATTTTGAAACTGTCGAATCAAATCTGCGGATTTAGAGCAGTGCCTGCTGTGCAAATGTGCATCTTATGTTGTCTGGGATGGAGTTCAGTTCAGTTCACATCCTCCAGGGTGTCCTGGCTCAGCTCTCCAACAGAGCCATGTCTTTTTCACCAGTTTGCTAATCCTGTCTGCATCCCTACCCTTGATGTTTCCACCCCAGCACGCTATACTGCAAAGAACAGACGGCTGGCCAGCACTGATTGGTAGAGCAAGCTGAGCTAAGTGTTGATGAGCCTCCTGAAGAAGAGTTTATAAGGAGGACTGCACCAGCTTGATGGTCATAAGAGTGAGTGACCTGAAGTCTATCTTATTCAGTCATTTGGTTTGCAAAATGCTTTTTAAGATGATAATGAAACACATTATCACACATCACGGTTTTTTTTATCCATACAAAGTGATCTAATTGAGGTGCAGACAAATGAGTCTCTGGTATATGCACTTTGAAGTTCAAACAGCCCTCTGGAGGAAGGATCAGGTCAGACCCGCTCTGGCTTGACTCACCAAACATCCTTCCCAAAAACAGTTACACCACTTGTGCCTGGTTCACACCGCTAACCTTTTCTGGCTCTTTCCATTAAGCCCACAGCCCGTTTTTATTGCTCGCAGCTTGAGTGGCCAAACCAGGCTTTATTAGAGAGCATGAGTATAAATGATTCTATAAACCTGATAAAATGAGGTTATCATTTTACCACAGACATTATGGGGGTTCATTTACCATTTGACTAATATCATATAGTGCTATCAACACAGTTAGAATACATTTATAGCTTGCCACAAACTCAATTTCTTTGAGTTGTTACCCTCTAAATTCTGCTGCAGTGTGAGCTGATAACTGTAGTTTGTCACACCAGGACACAAAGGCATCAAAAAACACTGAATCACTGTGATGCACGCCTAAAACATGACATCCAGGGCATTCATTAGCAGTGTGGCTACATTCTATGCGCACACACACACGCTTTGTCCTGTTTTTATTACATTGTGCATATGCAGAAAAAACTGAAAAACCTCAAATGACCTTCAAGCATGAAGAATAGATCACTGCCAAGGCACTGCTACCTCTCTGTGGAAGAGTGCAGGATGTTTAGAGGGTAATTGTTTGCTGCCACCACCGTGAGCAAACAGAATACTTTAAAAGCAGAGCAGTAAATAATGTAGGCTTTCAAACCCAAAAGAAATGCCTCTTAATCTGGGATATATTTTTTCTCCTCCCTCTCGGAAATGTAGCATTTATCTCAGCATGAATAGTTTAGTTGGAATTAGATTACCTTAAAATGTTTCTCTAGAATTAAAACTTGATTACTTAGGGTGTGTAGCACTCTGGATAAGAGTTTCATGTATCATAGGGAGATAACCACCAAATAATTAGATCTGCTCTCAGAATGATTGCTCACATGAAAACAAGAACATTATGGATGAGCGGAGGCTGGAGGGGAGGTGCAGGCCCCACTTATAAACTGATTGGCTACCTCTAGTGGGTGGTGACTTAGGTATTTGTTTTGCATCACTGTCAGTATTGGTGTTTTATGTAGGAGTGGTGGGGAGCCTTTTACATGTCTGTGTCCATGGCGACGGACTACGTGGAGTTAGAATATTTAAATATGTCTATCTGGGATTCATTTATTACATCAAATCAATATTGTAACTGTTAGTAATGTACAATTTATTCTTTCCAAGAACAAGTGCCAGTGGCATATCTTCCCGTCTCGTTATAGCGGGCACCTAGGGCAAATTTGCTTCGCTTTTGCCCTTTTGGCAGTCAATATAATATATTAGAAAATAGTCATTATTTTCGTTTTTTTTTTTTTTTTTTCACATATGTAATTTATCCCCTTTTTTTTCTGGGGCACTGAATTTGCTAGGTCCGGCAACAGGGCTTTTAAAGGGAACGCCACCGAAATGAACAATTCCACTATTTTATTTCCACGGACGTTTGATCAATATTTGTCAACATGAGCTACTCTCTTTAAAAGCCACTGACCAGAGAAGTAAGTCCCAAACTTGTAATGTCATCAGGTATGAAGTCTGAAGTTGCTCCACAGACAATGAAAAGGAGCCATGAGCTTTATTCCACTGTAGAGTTCTCAGTTCTAAAATTGTTCCCATATACTCAGAACATTCCCCTGGCTGCTCTCAGTGTCATCTAGAACATCTTTCCCAATTCATTGTCTATGGAGCAGCTCCAGATTTTATACAATATGACATCACAAATTTGACATTTGTCAATTTGAATTTTCTGCTCTGAGATGCCTTGATCTTGATGGCACCTGCTCAAAAAAGGCACAATAACAGGCATGTCAGTGGAAATTAAGATGCAAACTATAGTGCAAATTTAAGGTTGTCAAGACTCCTAAAAATCTCCTCGAGCTTAAAAAATATCTATTAGGAAAACCACATTTTACATACTAACTCTATACAAAGAAATGTAAGTATGTGCATTGATGTTGATTATCTTTAATGTCAGGGGTGGTGGGTGTTCCCCTGCTGTGGACTGCAGCCAGTTGGCTCATCATTTACTGTCATTAAACCTTTTCTTCCGTTGGATAGTGCATGTTCTTGGACCAAAATAAGGTAACTAAATGTGTTATCTCCTTCCAAGCTAACTTAAGGCTCCGTATACTGTATTTGCTCAGGGTAATGCTGCACCTCCCACACAAGGACGCCAGTTTATTTTTTGGATGAGCTTTTATGGCAGATCTGCTCTACACTGTCTCCTCTGTAAGGAAATTGTCAGTACACTGTGATGCCAGGACATTCTGATAGGTATTGTATTTGCTGCTAATCCCATGCACCCACACTGTGCACAGCAGAGTTTTCCCAGCAAAATGAGTGGCCTACAAGCTGGCATTGACTGCTTGTTCTATACATGGAATAAGATTGTGACAGTGTAAATTTCCAGCAAGTAAACCCAGGACCAAAACGGGTCTGTTTTCCCCATACTTATAATACTTATAGCTTTTTTTTTATATGTTTAACACAAAAAGAAGTCTAATCCTAATGTTTAATATGTATCTTTTCATGAATGTATTAAGCAGTGCAAAACTGCAAACACACTTGGGACAAAAATAGTGGTGGATGTGGAACTAAAATGAATTCCCCTGAAGCTCTACCGTGTTGCAAAATCCAAATAAGCAATACAGAACTGACTATTGCTGAACCAACTGCTTTTAAATCCTTTGCAAATTCACATTTTTGTGGGTTTCCTATAAAATGGCAATATTACCATTCATGAATTAGAACTCAGGATTTATTTAATGGTCAAAATTTCCTGCTGTGTTAGATGGCATATGTGCTGTGACATGGACGGTCGGTCTGTTTTATCCACTTCAGTGATACTGCACGTACATATGTGAAACATCATCATAATTACTCACTGCCATTCATTTGATTGGACAATCTGTAAAGATAGACACATAAAGGTTGCTCAATTACAGAATCAAAATGTCCCCATTGGGAGCTGAGCAGTGTGCGCTGTGCTTCCCAAGGAGAAATCATTCAGTACACTGTGGCAGGTCTCCTACATACCACAGCTGGACAACAGCGCTCCGCCAGTCTGTAATGTCCCTGATAGACCCCCGAACGTCACCAAGGTAGCAATTGAAACAGCAGTTGGATGCCCTCTCAAGCTGATTGAGTAAAGCTCATTATCTTCAGGCGTCACAGTGAATCCATTTCATCAGTGCAACAGCTCTCTATATCAACTGTCACAACTCATCTCATCCAATTGAATTTCACCCAGGCTTTTGTATCGTGCACAACCTTGATGTCGCCGCAGCCTCTTTTAAGCAGATTAACGTAACATTCTCATAAAACCTGTTATGTCGCCCCTGCTGTGGCTAGTGTTGATTAACTGTATAGAGTAAATAAAGCCAACAACCTAAGGAATATGACCTTTGAGGGAAGAATTTATAATATTCAACGCATAAATAAAATGGAAGTAACATTGGTCAATCGGTAAAAAATGTATCTTGCACTCAGGTCATGTAATAAAGCTGCAACACATAAATGACTATACTCTGTGATACATTATATATGTTACATTATCATAGTAAGGGCATGTTTGCACTTGCGCCCGCCCATGGTTACCACCTAGAGCCCCTTTGCCACTGCATAAAAAAATCCTCTAACATCCGCTAACATCTGGCTTTTCAATGAATGTGAATGGTTATAATCTGCATTCACACCCAGGTCAAATGACTTTACAGTAGTCACGTGTATTTATCTTCACCGGCTCTGATCAGCTGTGATGGAAATGCAACATTCATTTTAGCCCCTTGCAATGCAATAACGGGCCGCTACAAACTGCTGTCTGTCTCCATCCACACAGCGCTCGAATACTGTTCCAAATTTAGTTTGCGCCAAGTTTGAAAGAGAGACAGAATAATTAACTGATATGAAAAAACATTTTGACCTGTTTTCTAGACTGTCTGTGACACTGAATGTGACACACCAAAAAACAAAACACACACACAAGCAATACTTATCTGCTGCAGAGCTGTGTACATGGCTTTGGTCTTCTGGCAATGGGAAAGTAGTCAATAGCCTATTTTTAGCAGGTTTTCCCATGTTTAAAAAATCCCATGTACACTTGGTAATTTTGATGGAAAAGGGGTATAGTTTTTTTTTTATTATTATTATTATTATCAAGGTATAGAAATGTACAATCAGTCATTCCAGTTCATTGGCAAAGAAGAAGTATTTTAGTTACAACAAGAAGGAATCTGTATAATTTCTTCATCAATCAAACATATATGATTAAATATTAGCTAGCTACTACTATTTCTTTTTTCTTACAAATTTAAGAGACTAGAAATAGTATTAAATTTCAAATATAAACAACTTAGAAGATCGTATTTGATGAAAAAAAGCTTTATGAAAGTAAAATTTCCGCAATAGAATAAAAAAAGAATTTAAAAAGTGAACTGTGTGCAGACGACCTGAATCAAAAACAGCTCTGAATGTTCCTTCAATGACAGGACATAACTTTCAGAAAAGCAGTACATTTTAGTTGCTTGTATCTCTGATGTCTCCTTATGGTCCCTCACCAAATGTTGTGACCATATGGTCAGAGTGGGACTGTACAGTAAAACGACGGTTTTGCTTCAAATTCCAGCTTCCTCATCACAACCATATGGCTCACCTGCAACACCTCACACCTACTGTACACTGACTGTTTCCATCTGCCTGCTTGCCTGTCACACACTAAATCTTACTCTCATTCCTCACCAAAAGAAATACTGAGATACTTCAACTGAACTCCAACAACTCGCAGCCAGTGCAATTCCTTAGGGGCAATTGTTATTATGGCCTCATATTTAAAGTGCTGACCCTCCTGCCAACAGCTTTACATTCGGCAGTAAACAACTCCACAAAGAGGCCACCAAAGTGCACACTCCACGATTGAAATCTTGCTCGCTAAAACATAACTGTGGCATGGTTTTGTAGAGGCTAAGAATATATCTGAGTCACCACGGAGAGTGCAGACACAGCTCGTAGAAACCAAACTTAGTCCCCATCACCATGGCCACAACTGAAATCCACACATACAGATCACAGTATAGGTACGTCAGAAAGTGTTACACTAAAGTTTGTCCATATAATCTCACAAAACAGTCAGGACTAGGGTCTTTGTAATTGAGTATATTTACTTAAGTACAGTAATTATGTACAAGTCAACTAGAGTATTTTAATTTTTTGTTGCGTTATACTTATACTTATACTATACTATACTAAATTTAGGAAGCCAATATCGTACTTTTTACTGTATTATTTCAACAACATTAGTGACTCGTTACTTTGCAGATTCAGATTATTGATATAGATATAATCAACAAATAATTGATGATATCTGGATAAAAAAAAATAGAATTGATCACTTGGTATCAGTATCAGTATAGGCCTTATAGGCTGTAAAAAATAGTCCCACCCTTTTCAGCTGCAAAGTTTGAGCAATGATCACATGAATTCATCAATAATTCAAAATGATAAGGGATTGTACTTTATTTATTAAAGTAGGGGGCTTGCTATGGGTGTGACTTTCAGTGATTTTTATATCATGATCCTCCCCGGAGCTAAAAATATTTTTCCTTGAGCCTCTCTGACTGACTGGGTAGAAATACATGACCATCCCTTCACCATAAATAACCACATTTCACAGTTTCTGGCTGCAATATATGGAAATTGTTTTTTAAAAAAAAACAAAAACAAAACATGCCTTTAAAACCAACAAGGGTTTTGGGGTTATGAGGGTGCTGAAAATAAAAACAACCATTTATGTTCATGTCCCTCCCCTACGCTAAAACTAAAAAAATAATAACAATAACATTTTTTAAAAAACCATTTCCCTCACCAGTGTGTAAAAAAATATCTGAAGTGCCTCCTGCAATTTTGACCATCCCCTCCCCTCTCATTAATATTGAACACTCCCTAATTTAACAATACAATAGACTATGAAATATTCTGAAAAAAAGCATTCTGCACCATGAATACTTTTACTTTTTGTTCTGATGCTTAGAAATTTAGACTTTTAAGTAAGTTGGATTTTGAATGCGCATTTTTTAGTAAAAGGTATTTCTACATGCTGTGTTGCTACTTCAAGAAGTAAAAGATCTGAATATTCCTTCCACCACCGCTGGTTAACAAATGAACTGATGACTTGCAGCTACACACCAGTGACCATAGTCACATATAAGCTATATATAGCTTTCTAAGCCTCTTTCTTTTTTCTCTGTATGATGCCATTTTCTCCCTTCTAGCTTGCCAGTTCTTAATGTGCAAGAAAGTACTGTCTAATTAGCTTGGTGGTAAACGGAACAATAAATTCAGACAGTTTATTCAGTTCATTTGGACCACAGAATTGTGTATAATGTCTGCAGAACATTCCTCTTTTGTGAAGCAGTTTGTACTCCAACTGAGTGGGGTTTTATCAAAGTAAATGGTGCAAAACAGCTAGCAGACTATGATAACTGCCTTTATTTAAACTCCCCAGTTTTTCAGTTCCCTTAAAGGTGAACAGTGTCAATCTGAGGCAAATTTGCATGTTGAAGTTCATCAAAGTTTAACTGGACTTGATGCCTGGACGCACATTCCCTGATCATAGCAATTCCACTGAGGTGGATTGATTTGCTGTGAAATATACATAATGGCATAACTAGCCCTTACGCTTTGTTTCAACTGTCTCTATGTTCATATACTGGTACCACATGCAGGTAAAGTAACAGGGCAAAAATCCGCATTTTTTGACCTTCTAATTAGATTTCTGTTGAGTTTAGACTTTAAGGGCACTCTCTCACCCTCCATTTCAAACATTATCTCAGAAGCACATGTGAGTTATGTAACAGTATGTATCTGTGTGTATCACAAATTCATATTCAAACATTATCTCAGAGGCAGACATGTAACGCTATGTAATGGTATGTGTGTGTGTGTGTGTTTGTATGTGTCACAGCTAATGTTATCTACCTCTATATGCTGGTCTAAATGCCTTGTTTCCACACCACCAGCCGTACAGGCGATGGAGACTTGGTGCTCCCTTATGGCTGGACCAGAACACAGGAGTCTGCCACACAGAAAGCAGCTGGTGGTGTTTAGAGCAGCATAGCGTTAGCTCTTCCTGCCTGCTGTTGTGTTTTAGTGGCTAACAATCATGTACAACTGCTGCAGCTATTCAAACTGACACAAATGCTAAACAAAATCTTTCACCAGCTCCGACCTGCAGTGTCTGTGACACATATGATGCCTAAACAGTGCGGCTTAGTTGGATTTAGTGTGAGCTACTGGTAGATTAGCTGTCAGCCTTAGCTACTGGTAAATAAGCAGTTAGCATGAGCTACTGGCAAATTAGCACTTAGCATGAGCTACTGGTAAATTAGCAGTTAGCGTTAGCTACTGGTAAATAAGCAGTTAGCATGAGCTACTGGCAATTAGCACTTAGCATGAGCTACTGGTAAATTAGCAATTAGCGTTAGCTACTGGTAAATAAGCAGTTAGCATGAGCTACTGGCAAATTAGCACTTAGCATGAGCTACTGGTAAATTAGCACTTAGCGTTAGCTACTGGTAAATAAGCAGTTAGCATGAGCTATTGGCAATTAGCACTTAGCATGAGCTACTGGTAAATTAGCGATTAGCGTTAGCTACTGGTAAATAAGCAGTTAGCATGAGCTACTGGCAAATTAGCACTTAGCATGAGCTACTGGTAAATTAGCAGTTAGCGTTAGCAACTGGAAAATTAGCAATTAGTGTTAGCTGGTAAATGCCAAAAGAAAAACACAGTACAGTGTTAATTACTTTTTAAAAAATTCTTACAGCTCCCGTATTGGCAGTTTCTCCTCAGATAGGCGTGGATCCAGGATAGTGATCCTCGGCGTGGATCTAGCTTTTAGAAACAATTTCTGAGCAAATCCTGACTCGTATTGTCCCAGGTTGGTGAAACAGAAAAATGCCATCAAAAATAATATTCAACCACTCAGCTCTTTTGTCCTCATCAACTGGTAGTCCATGTAGAGACTTGTGCTCATCTTTACAGTAAATAACAGAGCAATTGGCTTACTTACCTCTTACTTTGGACATTGCCTCTACCTAGTCAACTAAGATGCAAGGGAAAAAATGGCTGCCATCAGCACAGATCTCTGGAAACTCCGGGAGGCGGGCCTGTTAGGGTGGTGCAGGGCGTTAACCATGGATGTATTAGGAGTTGACCAGGATCCTGATGTGACGTCCCATCAAGAGCAATTTCTAAAAAGCTTGTTTTAGCACTACATAACACTACAGAACAGGCCAGCCCACAACTGAATGACTGGGTTGTCTTATTTCATCATTTGTGTGTTAGCAGGAACACCAGAGACACAAATATTCTTACACATGCACTAAAAAAGCAGGTTTTTCATAATAGGGCTCCTTTAATGAAGTATAGCAACCAAACATTCAGGAAACAGCACACATGTAATTTGATTTGTTTTAGTGACTATAACTGTTTAAATAGACTAACTGTGTCCTTGGCCACAGGATCCAATGAGTCGAAATGCTGCTTTCATAGCATCATAAACAAATAAATATTGATCCATGGACAAGAGTGCCACCAAAACCAAATACGGACAGTGTTGCCCTTGATCGATCCCCTGAGTATCCCAGCCAGCAGAGAGGTGGTTGTCTCTGCCTGTCACCTTGTCTCTTCTCACTGTGACATTGTCCTTACAGGAAGGTGCTGGGAACATGTGGGTGTCACCTGCTAAGACGTTTGTCAAACTCAATTCAAGATCCATTTACACTTTGATATAGACATTCCCCTGCAGTGCTCAGAGTGAGGCAGAGAGACAGCTTAGGTCTCTGTAAGGCTCATGCGTCATCATTATAGGCAGGAAGAAATATAACAGCATCACTTGTGTTGAATAGAAACGATATACATGGCTTGGGAGTTGAAAGAAAGCAAACTGATGGATGGCAATTATGTTATGAGTATTTCCACTGGTCTGTCATTGAAGTATCTCTCGCTAAAGCAGTGGTTCCCAATTTGTGGGTTGCAAACTAAAAGTGGGTTATGGGTCCATTCTACATGGACAGTAAGTTACTCTTGAACATGCCAAGCTTGTAAAAACAAATTAAACACTTTATTAATCAAGTGCAGTGAATTTCCAGAACAGAGGTTTTATTTTCAAATACAATTTCTGTTTACTCTTGCAATAGTTTAATCTGTTTCTGTTCTTAACCAATGTGTTGTTTACATTTATTAAATAAAATTCAATATGTGGTAATTTAATGACTGCGTGGACCTTGAACTAATGACTAAGGAGAAATATAGACTGCACAGCCGGACCAGTTAGGAACCTCACACAGCCTTATGGAAACTGAATAAATAAAAGGGATTGTTGAATTTTGAATTTTCTTTTTTTAAATGGTCCACAAACTCATTACAGAAGAGCAATTACAGAGCTCATGTTTGGGACATAATTTTACAACAATAAAGTACTAATTACATTTTAAAACAAACACAATGACATCATACAATAATTGTTAAAGTTTTATAATTGCTCAATTCTCACAATGTGCAATTTACAGCCCTGAATGATTTCTCTTGTCCAGAAAACAAAACGCAGATTTTAAATGTAGCAAACACTTAAAGCATGTTGCTTAAAGGCAGTGTCCTTTCTTCCTCCCATCTCTAGTTGTTAAATGCTCTGTATCCAACTAGATAGAGACTGGAAGCATTAGGAGAGAATACATAATGAAAAGCAGCCTTGGATTCCTTGATAGCTGTGGAACAAACGCCCCTGCTGGGCTTGCTAATGAGTTTAACTTGAGTGCTCAGCCATTTTCTTCCCCCATCCACATATTAATTTCATGCAAATGGGTATTCGCCACGGAGGCCCCTGTGAATAAGAACACAACATGGCTTTCTACAATTCCAATTTGCTGTTATCACATGGAAACACCCGCAGCGTGTTTACTGGCTGTCCATATGTCACTTGGCATGCAGTGCTGTGTACTCAGGATGCATAAGTTATAGATGGACAGCCAGTTGGTCTTAGTAGCTTCGCTGCAGGCTGACGATGTTCTGCTGAGGCCAAAACGTCACCTTGTGCCAATGACATATTTTGACAGACAGCAAAGTTTCAGTTCCTTTAGATTTAGGAAGGTCTCAAACTGGCAAGAACCACAATGCTAAACAGGCCCACATGACCCAGCATGGGCTAATAATCACCAGGTAATTTATGCCACTTAAGGAGGTAAATGAGTGTCATTTTTTACCAGTAGATGTGTCCCTATCTCTCTTGTAAAGCCTCTGAGCAATAGAGAGGCCTTGGCTTTGGAGGGCAAGATCAATAGCTGAGGAAAGCCATTGGATTTCTCTAAGCCTTAGTGTTGTGCTGGGCTTTTGATTGGTTTGTTTTATGGGTTTAGCTGGATGACGGGTTGTAAACTAAAAGCTCCAACCTGCTAAATATTACAGGAAAGGCAGAGATAAAGTCTTAACGCTTAGAAAGAGTGCAGATTCAGCTGTGGATGGCAGGTGTCCACTCAGCACACCGGGGGGTACACAGCAGCATGGGAGAAACGGACGCCATCAGCAACAATCCAGAGGAAATTATGTCCATGGAAACGCATGCTATTGATTGCCAAGGAATGTTTTACCACACACGCAGGTCTTTACAATGTCGCCTTCAGCAAAAAAAACACCTTGTGGAGGTCGTTTCATTCAGACGACATGCAGGAGATGATGACTGTGGTCGTTGGAAAATTGATCCATTTGCTGTAATGATGTGAGAAGACTTATTTATGTTATTGATCTCTTTCTTGAGCCCATATTCATATATATTCTATGTCCCTTATATATGACTGGTCTACAGTATGATTTACTTCAACTCTATACTGTATTTGCATTGTAGATAGATAACTGATCAAATGTAGAATGGAAATATTCTATATCTTGATTAAAAGTACCATTATGTTGAAAAAACTGTAAAACAGTGCATTGGAATTATTTTGTAATATATTTATTTTTAATGATCAGACTGTATTTACATATGAATGAGGCATTCATTCATTACTAGTTCATTAAATATTAGAACAGCTTTCTTTATTTTAACTGTCATAACTCAGCAGGAGAAAATATTGACATTGTGCATTCTTGCCAACCATGAGTAGAAGTTTCATTTGCACATTAGTGGCACAGTATATGGACTGGGTTTGTCATCAGGGATGGAAGGAATAAAAGAAATGGTGGATGTCATGTCACCTAGGCGAGATGCCTGCCAAGCTGCAAAGTACACATATGCACACTAACGTTCAAAGTCAACAAACAACAAAAGATGCTTTATAGGCATCGAATGTGGGTGTTTTATAGCTACCCGTTACTGTTTTTCCAGTCAGAATAGTACCATGAAAAATGGTTGTTTATAACTGAGACATCGTTGCATTTCCATTAAAGACAGTGTCATGATCAGCAGTTGTTTTTACAGTTTTACAGAGACAAAGCTGCATTTACAGCCTGAATAGTGCCACAAAATGTTATTTTTTTACCATGACATCTGTGTTTCCACTCAGGAAATCTCCACAAAAACTGAGTATTTTAGACTGAAACATGGTCTTTTTCAGACCATGACCAAGTGTTTTTTTTTGTGCCTAAATCTAACCACGTTAACCACTGAATTGTTAAAATGTTTATGAAATACATGCAAATGTGGATGGATCATAAATGGATCTGTGCTTTGTAGAACCAACATTGAGCTGGTTATGTCTTAATTCGCTGCCCTGCTCTCCAAAGGTCAGTTTGTCCTGAACTATTAGCAACCTTCTTGTGATGCTGCATCATTAACACTCCAGTGTGTTTTTAAAATGGATGATTTCATTTTAGAAGTAGCAGAATTTCCTAAACCCATAAAGAAACACAGTCATTCAAACAATTCTCAAATTTCAAACCACCACATCTGGAGAGAGACCTGACAGGTACGCAGAGATTCTCACAAGGATGATATGTTAACCGCTAGAAATAGGGACTAGCCAGTTGTCATTCTCACTGATATTATCATGTCTCTTTTTACAAAGACATGTCTTGACAAGTCCTCACCGCCATAATATGAGGTATTTTACCTTCAAGTAGTGACTGGGGACTGGAGCTGCAGTACAGAGTGTTCCACTCCCACTACAAAAAGAAGAGTGCTATTATTTATTCAACTTATCATGGCTGCTGCTATCACAGCCATTTCACAACTGGCAGCAATACATAGCTGAGTGCAGCACTCTGCTCTTAAAGACACATCGAGAGCTTCTCCTGTCAACCAGAGTTTAGCCTCTTTTGCCTCCAGGGTTACAGAAGAATATAAAGCAAGGCCTGAGTGATACATTCACATTCAATAATTTGTCAACCTAAGTCCATGACCTTTATAGAAAGACATATAGCCTACTGACTGTAAGGTTTCCCTCTGCAAGTGTTACAAAGAAAACATGCATTTTAATGTATGTGACTGGGAGGCTTAACAGTCCTATTCAAATAATTCATTTTGGAAGGCGTACTTATTCACTTTGATGCAACAAGTTAGATGAGAAGAATGATAATGTTACTGCTCTACAGTAAAGCTAGATCTTATAGGTTAGCTTAGCTTAGTATAAAGACTGAGAGCAGAAAGAAACAGTAAGCCGGGCTCTGTCTATATCCTCATTTCCACTGCACAAAAAAATCCACTGACACCCGCTTACATCTGGCAAGTAATAGATAAAGCCCAAGTAACAACTGTGAAACTTTCTATATTTACCTGTTTGCTGGCTATCTACTTGCAATTGGAAAGTCTATAGCCTAACCAGACCAGGGTTGAAAAACCCTAGTGCACCCAAAAATTTTAGTGGAAAAGGGGTATCATAGTTTAAAAAGTTCAATACATCTACTAGCACCTCAAAATCTCTCCAACTAACATATTACAACTTATAGTTTTGAACAGATAATGCACAATCTTTATATAAATCAGTTTGTATAAAGATTGTGCTTTTTAATTCTTCACTTTTTAATTCTAAACTTCTTACCCTTTCCTCCTTATTTCCAGTATGGTCTTGCCCTTTCATCCTCCTCATTATTTCAGCATTGCTACTCTTATGCTTACACAGCTCCATGCTCAAAGACAGACAGACAGACAGACAGACACACACACACACACACACACACACACACACACACACACACACACACACACACACACACACACACAAATATATACACTCTCTTATTCAACTATATAGCCCAGGAAGGTAGGGTAAACCTTATGTTCCGTATTTCCATATGTTCCTCTCTAGGTGTCCGATGCCCACCACTAACTAACAAATTCATAAAAGCTGCATTTCCTTCATGGATTTCTCTTGGTCTCAAAACACTGAGTGCACGCATATACATAAAGTACAAGAGAAATGTGACCTCAAAAACAAGTGGAGAAAATAAAGCAAAGAAAAACTGAGTGATGTAGGTGAGTCAAAAGATGAGCAAAATGCTGTCTTATGTAAATTAGATATCATTTGTAGGTTACTTAGGAGTCTGGTTCATCTCAGTGCATCTCAAGACTTTTTCCTGTATGTCTTTCATGTTATTTAAGAATGTCTACAATGATGTATAACATGCATTTAAAGATTTCTATGATCCCAAAAATGTGATTAAATATAGTTTCATTTGGCATCCCTCCACTGCAGCCCTGCAGATGATAGACAGCAGGCTATCCATATCCCTCTACAAATATACTCTCACAGGATAAATGGGCAGCCTTGGACCTGCTGGTGGACTTTGTTCAGTGGTGCGAGAATTCATTTTCACAGCTTAGCATCAGGACGTGTTGATCGATTTCAGATGCCAATGTTGTCAAGGGCCAAGCTGTGGAGCAGCTTGACAAATACAAATACCTGGACATGTTTATTGATGACAAATTGAGCTTTGACCACAAGACAGAAGATTTGCAGGAAGGGACATCACATATTGTTTATATTACATAAGCTCAGCCACTCTCCGGTCGATATCAGCTTTAGACTCATCTTTTGCACATATTTTATTGAACCCAGTTCTTCTCTGCAAGCTGTGAGTTGAAAACAAAAAGAGACTGAGATAGCGGCTCAAAATCGGCTGCAAAAGTAGTTGGACAGCAAATGCTTCACATAATCCAGTCGCTTTGTGCATCATCAGTGCAAGGCCAGCTCTCTGTAAACAGGCCTTCAATCCAAACTGTCAAATAAGGGTGACTGACAAAAAAACAACAACAAAAAACAGTGTGCATTTTTTTTCTTTAATTTTTGGGTGATGGTGAAAGAAAACAAATCATTTCAAGTGTAAAAGGGGTTTAATAGTCTTTTTTTTTAAATCATAAATTCACTTAACTTACTAAATGCAGTATGTCACAGAGCAACAGCCTGACAACAGCACCTATTGAATATTGTGTAAAGGAGCAGGTGGAGACATACAGTACATTACAAGCCATTTACCATATTTCAAAAGACCATATTAGTGTCATTTAGTGATTAAATACTTTTTAGCTGAAGTATTTAACAAGTTTAGTTTCTGATCCATCTATTTTTATAACTATAAGACTATGTGGGGGTGATAATGGTTGCACATTTTTTTGTCATTTACCTTGTGCCATTCATAAGATTCATTTTGAAAATTCATCACGTATCCTTTTTTGATGGACACATTTGCCTTATACAAAGCAATAACTCATCACCCAACATTTTAGTGTTTGTTTTCTGCAGAGAAACAGTTTTTTGTTCTTTTTTAGAAAATTTCAGCTGAACAAAATAAATTATTGGAACAGTCACTTGTCATTTGTTCACCTGTGGTTTAGTAAACATCATGTTTCATCATGTAAGAGCTGGGGGAGTGTGTGAATCTAAAAATACATGACACTGAATCTTTGTGAATTATGAATAAAGCTTAACAAGGTGTGGGCAGCAGGAGAACCTCAGAGAACATGAGGAGGTTGTTACTTACTGCCTGTCCTTGTGTCCTTGTCAAAAAAATGCATATTTGGGATTAAGGAAAATGGAAAAGGACAGCACTGATTTTAATCCAGTGGATTCCAGATGTTCTCCATGTGGTTAATTTTTTAAAGATACATTTTGAGTCTGACAACAACACAGCCCTTGCTGAACTGCTGATTTTAGCATGGTTGGTTGTCAAGATACTGTATAATTTCTATAAGAGCCTCTTGTGACTTCGACCAGTGAAAAGGTGAGCCAGAACAAACCAGTACGCGGTGAGGTGGGTATGTAAGTACCTGTCAGCTACTCTGCTGCGTTTGAGATGTTTCTGTTGAGGTGTTTTTGTTTATTTGTCTGTGTAAACTTTTGAAACCTGAGCAAAATTAATGGAATTCTTGCCTTTCAACACAAGGCAAAAATCAAACAAAAGCCCCCAGTAAATTTTAATTGTGCAATGGTGATTTTTCAGTGGCGTTCTTGTCATGGTGGAAAAGCCTCTGAAACAATATGTGAATAAATTGTGCAACTTACAGTCGTAAAGAATTACCCACTCCACCTTTTTCACTTATAAATAACTTTGCATTAATGTGTCAGTTCATGAACTGTAGATTGTATTAAGAATTCAAAAAAATTGGTTGTCATCCTCAACAAATTCTACTTTCTGCCTTTCAAACTAGTGAAAATCTCCCTCACTTTCACCTGTTCCCTGTCAGACTCTGTTTCTGTCCCTCGCTCTCTGTCTGTGTCTATGTGCAGAACAGTCTCTCACCCCTCTTGCAAGGTGTTCCAGTCACTCAGATAAAGTATACCGGCATGCTAAGAAATAATAACTCACCCTGGTAATCATAGAAAGTGATGAAATGGGGAAATCCAGGCACATCTAATCGATACCAACTCCAAAGCATGATTTTCTTGCTTTTGCTTTTGGGGGGAAACATATCATTCTGGGTCGTGGGATCTATTATGTGTGTGACATGAAAAATAGATATTATTTACCCCCTGTGGCCTCTGTGGGCGTATTATTAATGATGGTGCACAATTCAGTGTGTGCAGGAATGTGCATATACAGTAGACTGTGTGAAAGTAGAGGACCCAAAACTGTGAAGTTGGCCGCAAAGGTCCATTATCTATTCTTTTAATGTTTAACTCTGACAGAGCTCCTGCTGTGCATGAAACACAACATGATACTTACACAAGTGTGCAGTATAGTCAGTGCATCTGCTTTTATCCTACTGCATCATCGTCTTCTCCAAGCCGTATAAAGCTGAACTGAATAAGAATATTGAAATACAAAATTCATGTTTTTCAATCAGCCGGCTGCCAGATCTCCCCTTGTACTATCTGACAAATGAAATAAAAACAACGCTGCATTTTTCTGAACAGTTTCACTTGGCAGGGAGAAACAAAATGCAGCATTCAGCCCCTTCCAATTGCTGTAATAGTACAACTTCTACAATGACAGCTTTTTAATACAATTAGAATTTCGTCAGAGCTGTATTTTTCATGCTCCTGCAGTGACTGCTTTCTTTTTCTGATCGAAATTCTCACTGTAGAAAATGACACATTATTCTCTTAGGTTCTCCAGTAGGCAGGGAATGCTTTCAGCAGCTGCAGGCGCGAGAGTGGGGGTGTGAGTGGCCGTCCTGCAGGCTGCTATGTCAGGGAGACCGAGGAGTATGAAGGCTGGACGCAATTCTCTCAGACAGCATCTGGGATTGACAGGTCACTGCTCCGGGGAGCACATGTCTGTGCATGTGCAGGCACACATATATGGAAAATCAATAGCATAGGTAAACATATAAACCCACAGAAGCACACACATGCACACTCTCATACTGACACACGCAGGTGCACACACAGACCTGATGCTGGGGCCTCCAAATGAAAGACAACATGTCTGACAAGTGCAGACAGATGGTGACAAACAAAATGGACCCTTCGCGGCAGCCTGGAGGTGCGAGACAGGATGTTTGGCCACCGGGCTGCAGCTTGGCAAAGAGACGGGAACTGAAGTTGACATTTCAGCCAGCATTACTCTCACTGATTCCCTAATTCACCAGCTTTTCTAGCAATCGCATACATAAACGTCATAATATGCTTTTACCCCTTGTGTAATTTAAAGATTCCAGCAAGTTGTACATTGCTAGTCTTCCTTGTGCTGGTATAATTTTCTTTTAATTATTCAATTCTGTATTAAAACATATCATGATATCATTCATTTTTATCATCATGTAGCCGAATATTCTACCTAAAATATTTTATGTACTGCACATACTTTTTTGGTTTGTATGCAAAGATGACATTCTCAGTAGTGGTAGGAGTACTCACATCTTAGCTTAAAGCAAAGTCCTCTAATTTTTTCATATTTTCTTTATATATGTTTTTATTTATACTGTTGTCATATGCATAGACTATTTTGTAATTTTATTGTGTTGGTCCATTTTCTATACATACTATCTACTGCATGTCTTTCCATCCTGTGAGAGAGATCCCTCCTCAGTTGCTCCTGAGGTGTCTTCCATATTTCCACGTTATTTATTTATTTATTTTTTAATCTTAAGTGTGGGTCAAAGGACAGATGCTGTACAGACTGTAAATCCCCTTAAGGCAAGTTTGTGATTTGTTATATTGGTCTATATAAATAAATCTGATGTAATGTGACCTCATTCAAAATTCCACAGGAGTACAAATACAGAAATATCCTTTAAACATATCAATAGTAAAAGTACCTACTCATTATGCTAAATGGCCCCTCTCTGAGTTTAATAGTATTCTATATATTAGTAGCCTGGGAACCAGATGAATGTTTGAGCTCAAGGTAATTCACATTTGCAAATTGGTCTGGGGATGCCAGGCTAATATAAAGTGTTGGGGAAGCTACTTTAAATAGCTTTGCAGTAGCATAACTTTGTGAGCTACCAGTTAATTCACATTGGAAGAAACTTAACTAAAGCACAGCTGCAATAGAAAGGAATCTAGGTTAACTAAAATTAGACCAAATAACTGTAAAAATGATCCAATTGATGTTTTACATGGAATATGAAATTATAACAATTATTATTATTTCTTTTTCAAAAAGCCACCCGATTAGGTTTATTGCATAAACTAGCATTTAAATTGCAAAAAGTAATCCAACCATGCTGATTTGAATCATGTAAATAGGAATGTAATGGACTTACCAAAAAGCTACTGCAAAACTTTGGCCAGTTAAAATAGACTACTTCTTTAATTACATGTACATATACTACATGTTGCAGGAGTGGATTTTAGTTACTGATGGGTTGGTTAGAATGTATAATAAGCATTATATTAGTAGCCTATAGCACTTGGTGGTGGAGTTTATTTGAACTATTTTAGAAATTATGAGATTTGGTTTAGAGAGGCTGCAGCACACAGGTGCTGTCACTCAGACCTGTGTGGGCGTGCCTTGTTCAGGCGGGGCTTGACTCCAGATAACTTCGTGCTGATCTTGTTAAATATCAGGCACTTTTGTTGCGTCATGGCTAATTAGCTACTTATGCTAACTACTGCTGCCCCTCTGCTGTTGTGTCGTTGTGGCTTTCAGTAGTTTAATTAGAAAGCTCGAATGCCAACAGGACAACCATGTTGCTGGAGGACAGCTTTCTGGAGTGGATAATTTTTTAAATGACATTCATTTTTGGACATTATTGTCCCATTTCTGGGCGCGAGGGGCGCGCTTCGACACCGAAGCTAAAAGCTGTTAGCTACTGTGGGACATGACTTCATGACGTCGGAGTTTATTCTCCAGGTGCTTAGGCTGACTGCTTCACCTCACCAGGTAAGCCTCTGCTGCTCCCGCTTACACGCGAAATGATTAACTGGATGTTGTTTCTCTTTAGTTCGCATTTGTTTGCTTGCCTATCAGTAAGCTAAGGCTAGCTAAAAGGCTGTCATTCCGTTGACTGCGTTGTTGTTTGGGTGACATGTCTTAGCATTTATTGGCTACTGGCTCATTGCTGTTAAGAAACTGAGCAAGTTTTCTCGGCTTATGAAAACAAAAGAAAGAAACACCGCTATTTTCAGAGGTTTGAAATTATGTGTTTTGAGTCTGTGCTAGTGCAAAACATCTTATATTGGGAATGTAACGTTAAACATGGCTATTGTGTTGACATAAAATTGACTTATGGGAAAACTATAAAAAAAGATAGTTAACTTTAGTCCACGCGCCTCCTTTTCACGCACACATTAATTTTAGACAAGTTTGAGAGGGATAACTCATGTAAGAAATGCAGGGTCTGTGATAATGTATATCCCATTTGTTAGATGGACCTATCAAGACCAGATGTAGCCACTAATATTTAATTAGGTGCAGTCTGTTAATGTATAAACTGCATGTACGATCAGTCTGTAGACCATTTTAACTGCAGACATTTTTACATTTCATCATAAGACAAGCACAGGTGTTTTCAATAAATTCTTCTTGAAAGCTACATTCCACCTGGAGAAGGCTCTGGTATTGTTCACCCTTTCTCACTGGAGTAGCCTACTGGGAAACTAAATGGAACTAAGACAATGTTAATGTTATCAATTTCACCTGTAATTTTTCTACTGTACTTTGAAAGAGGTCCATTGTGTCTATATTTTTAGTCCAGGTCTACTCAATGTTGTTAATGAGAATAGCTGTAAATGCATTACGCCAGTTAATTTAAGTTCCTCAGAACAGCATGATAAAACAAGCACAAGGAAACTAAAGTTTTTGAGGAATCTCTTCCCCTTGTAAGTGGCTGTGACTTTATGTGGCAGATTTTACAAAGTAGATGAACCAGGGAATATTGGAGTTATTTATTTATTTATTTATTTATTTATTTATTTATTTTTTAAAAGAAAAGACAGACACAGAATTGTTAGTTGTGATTTCTGGATCATTAGGCTAAGTATTTGTACCAGCATTGTATTTGGTCAATGTGCAGGACAGAGATACAGGCTCTACTATATTTAGAACAGAGATTAAAGGCATTGTGACTTTGGGGGTAATCCTCTGTATGATCAAGTACTGCATATTGCATGTGTGTCAACCATAGTTTTTGGAATGGGTGCTTCTGGTTGTCAGCCATTTTTTGATCATTTGAGCTTGTTATTACACATGACTCCGAACTATTGGTGAAATCCTGTTACAGAATAATTATATTCATCATGGTGCCTTATGAGTAAATCTGGCTTACATTAGATCCAGTGCTACCACAGCTGCTGACCTCACAGTTGTGACATCCATGTCATAGTCGTACTTTCAGTCTGTAAAAGGTATCATTAACAAGGATAACTATAATTTTGCCAAACCAACCCATGGAAATGAACAAAGATTAGAAAAAAGAAGGCAAAACCCAGTTATAATATTGTGGGAGAAATTGTCTTCATTACTCTTACTCATTACATGATGTGAATTAATTATTGCCTGTGTGCAGTTTACAAATAGAGGCAGAGAATGTGGGGTTTATTTCACATTATATCACTTTTTGAATTCACTTAATTTGGATACAAAAGGACAAGATCATGAGAGTCCATACTAACCACCTGCTTTTTAGTGCACCAAAACAGTATTTATTTTTAGTATGCATGAAACCAGTAGTATATGAATTACATACTATTTCTAGTGAAATATTACAGCATGCCAACACCAGGCACTATACTGTCCTAACAATATCATACAACGCAATGCAGTAGACGACAGAGCTCATAATGGACAGCCACCAAAAAACAGCTTTGCATTGTCAATAGCACTTTGATTTATGTGTAAATATAAGATTTCGCTTTGCTTAAGGCATAATGTGTTTTTTTTTTAATTGAGTCGCACTATTTTACACAGCCCGTGCCATGAGAGCGTGAGCAGCGCCAATCATATTGTTTTTGTTTCGGCGCTCATGTATCAAGTTAGAGTGTGTACACGGCTCGCCTGCGCAGCCCCTGTCAGTTTTTTTATGCGTGATGCTTGCGTTTGTTGACTCTTTATGATTTTATACTGCAATTTAAAGTGTCTCTGTCACAGACTTGAGAAAATACAAATATGTTTGTTTTACCTCAACTTCCTTGCTTCCCTTTCAAAACAAAAGCTATCTGTCTGTGTCTCTTGTTGACAGAATGCCATCAGTTGCTGATACAATGCATTTTATTTTGAAACATTTACAGGACGGGGTTGTCAGCTGTGCGGGAGCTTATATAGCTTCATATATGAGTGGAATATGTGCTTATAAATATGAAAATACAGCACTCATATCAGCCAGCAGCAATATGCCTTAAGGCCCAGTTAAGGCTGGCCTATTTTGATGCAGAAAGAATGTACTAGTTTTAATTATTTCTGTGAGAAAAGTTATAGTGTTTTTCATATTGCACGAATTTTACTGTAAGATGTTCTATTGGACTGCTAGATTTGAGGTTTGTTACTTTAACAAAGAGTAACTGTTTTGTTACTCCTCCTGAAAGTGACTTGACTTTTACATTGTTTTATTTATTTTGCTGTGGGATTGCTAAATGTAGATTGCACTACATTCATTTTACTTGAATGGAACAAGCTCTTGCATTTAATTTAATTTGGAGACTTTATATCATACTGTAAAACACAGATTACCAGTTAAGACTGGGCTATTTTTTGTTAGGGAATAATGCCCTGCAGCTTTTTAAAAATGTTATTTTCGGTAAATTTGTTGTTATATTAATGTGTTTATAAAAAATAATAGTTAGATCAATAAAAAAAAATCAATAGATTAATCGATAAAAAAATAATCGTTAGGTGCAGCCCTAGTCTTAATTCTCCTGGTAACAGGGAGGAACTAGGAAAGGTAGCCAGGGACTTGGAGCAGTTTTTGGATAAAATAAGGAAGTGCTACTGCTGTGTGTCATATCCGAAAATGTTTTCCTTTTGCAGTGTGAGGGTCTAAGGACAGTGGAAAGTCGTATGCTCTAAAGCTCTCTGAGGCAAACTTTGTTTTGTAATAATGGGCTTTATAAATAAAATTGAATTGAATTGAATTGAATAATTTCCTGAAGTCCAACCTAATATTCTCAGATGCTCTGTTTCGTCTGCGCAACAGTCCCAGCCCCAACCATCTGTTTATAATGAAATGAAACGAGGGGTAGGAGAAAGAAGAGGAGAAAGAAGCTGGAATCAGAGAATAATTTGTATTTTTGCTTGAAATATGACTCCAGTGCTTAGTATACCGAAATAGTTGCAAATTATTTTTCAATGAAATAATTGAATAATTTACCATTTGCTTGAGCTCTATGAGAGGTTCCTCATGTTTGGTAAAGTACTGCAAAAAAATGTATGAATTTAAAGTTAGTGGAGAAAAAGCAGAAGAATACAACAATGTGCCTTTTTTGTGGCAGCAGCGATAATCTGTTGCTGCTCTTCATCCACATGGCAGCAGCCATCTCCTTGTCTCAGTGCGCCTCACTATCCCTTTCCACTAATAAAACTCCGTCATAGGCAGGGCAGGCAGCCAGTCCACATGGACCACCATGCTGCTGAATAAACCCCTGCTTATTGATGTGGTGGGGAAATCGTGTTTTTCTAGGCCTATTGGGGGGGTGACTGTGGAAGCCGCTGCTGGATTAGAGGTGGCAGAGGGTTGTGTGAGTGAGAAATGAATTCCAATTTCCTGCACTGTTTGGGGCTGACTATCAGTGATATTTCAAGCTAAGAGAAACAATCTATCTATCTGGTGTGTCTGAGGGAAGAAGCGCCACCCTGGATTCTTTTTCAAGATGAAAACGAGGTGTTCTCTCATGATTTCCTGCCTGTCAATGGTATAATTCAAGGTTTAAGCCGCACTGGCTGAGGGTTAAAGAATCAATTTGTGTAAGGGTTAAGATTCTATTTGATTTGGAATCTCAAGTGCATACTACAGGGCTTGTTCCATTCCCTGTGCATGCTACCCAGAGTGCATCGGCGCGTCATTATGCCTCACAAGGATAGGAAAGGGAAAAAACCCTAGAAAGAGACAAATAAAGAGGGGAAACAGAGATGGGAGAGGGATTGCAAGGTCTACAATAGGCTTCAGTAATGGTGCTGGGCTCGCAATTGTAAATCCATTCGCGTTGGAATTCAATCACCACAAAACTCTAAGCTCATAGAAGAGGATAAAAAGGGGAGAGAGGGAGAATAGTTTTCCATCTCCATCTCACTCTCACTCGACCATTAAAATAAAGCATCTGGCTTTCCTCCTGCCTCCTGCCTCCTGCCTCCTGCCGGCTCAACCTCAAGTGTCCAGACGTGAGGGGCTGTCAGGGTCAGAGTAAGGGGGGCAAAGAGAGAGATGGGTGGGAGGTACGTGGGTGGTGGGGTGGGGCACCCAGGGCAGGGGTGAAGGCATGGGCTGAGGAAAGGTTGGTTGGGTTGCAGAAAAATCCCGTTACACCTGACTGCCTCAACCTTCCCCACCTCGACTCCACCCTGTGCCCTTCATGGCCTCACGCATGGCTGAGCAGTGCACCATGGGAGGCCAGTATTGCTGCAGGTGGCAGGCTCAGACATCCTGGTTTTCAAGGACACACATCGCCTGTTTTTGAGGTGTCAGCAAGGGGGTGGGAGTTAGGGGGTGTTTTACACATGCATATAGCAGACATGAGTACATGCATTCACAGATATACATGTGTATTTATGGATACTGTCCAGTATCTACAAAAGGTCTATAGGGCAGTTTAAAGATCTGCAGTATAGCCTAATTGTCAGGGCTAAATTAATGTATATTATTGCCTAAATCCTGTTACAAAATGTCTTTTTCACCGTGTAATGGTTTTTCTGCTTCCCTTCCCCTTTTTAATTTTAATTATTGCATTAATACAATTTACTAATGAATACAATCCAATATTCAGCTGCAGTACAATATTCTTGATTAGTGCGACATCCTGCCTGATTTTCTAAATGTAATTGATAATTGGCCAAGCCCTGGCTACATTTGCTACGCCAGTGTAAGGTTCTATTCTAGCATGACACGTAGGATAACTGTGGCTGATTTACCACTCAAAACAATGGGTCTTTGATTTCACACAAAATATTTCTCATTTCATTTGCAGTTGAAGTTGTCCTGTCAGCAGTTTTACAGACGTCTCTTTTATAATATTTTCTATTGGGAAAATGCTTTTTGGACCGAAAGGGGATTTTTTTTGTTGCAAACTGGCCATAGGCACAAATTGGCTGCAAGGTTGAGTGGCAGCACCATATTGGGCTCTCATAATACATCCATGGGAAAAATCCAGAGCTTGACAGACCAGCAGTGCCTAGTTACAGTTGCTAAGCCATGATTGGACAATTACTCTTCAGGTGCAGGCTTTAAAAAATTGCACATTAGAAATGAATCTACAACAGATTTCCTTGTGCTTGTTTTATCATGCTGTTCAGTATCAAAACATTCTAAAAAAAAAAGGGAAAAAAAAGTAAAATAAGATTACTAAGCTTTGTTTTTACCGCTACCATGTCTCTCAATGTTCCGGATAGCATTAAACCTTACACATACTGAAAAGACACACACACACACACACACACACACACACACACCAGATAAAGCAGGAAGGTTGAAGTTTTGTTTAACTTAAATCTATACCCAGATAATGTGTGCATATATATATATATATATATATATATATATATATATATATATATATATATATATATATATATATATATATATATATATATATATATATATATATATATGTATATATGTATGTGTGTATGTATGTATTTATATATATATATATATATATATATATATATATATATATATATATATATATATATATATATATATATGTATATATGTATGTGTATATATATATATATATATATATATATATATATATATATGTAAGGTACTCAACATCTTCTGTGTTGATGGAACTCAGGTGCATGAAGTAAGACTTGCTCAGTTTTTAGTTACAAGGTTTGTACATTTTATCATATCTCAGTATGTGTGCAGTTGGAGTAATGTCTCTCAGTTGCATCAGTAGTCTTTGTAGTGAATGTGTGGCTCCCAAAGCCTGTGAAGATGATGAGGAATTTCTCAGATCAGCTAAGAATTCAGCACAGTAGTAATGATAACATTAAAATAATTGTTTTCTCAGAAAACATTTACACTAGAAGGTGCTTTGCACAGAGTGGAAAAAAATCCACAGCAAAGCAGTAAAACCAAAGAAAGACATAAAAACCAAGGCCAGAAACATAAAAGCAAAGCATCAAGGCAAGGTTAGAAAAGATAGTTACATGAAAGGAAGACTGCTAAAGGATGTGTACGTCTGTAGCTGCAAAGATGTGGCACACAAAAAATCCACTTAACTTGGCTAACACTTTTTTTTCATAAATGAGAAGTTTACCATCTTCTTCGCTGTGAAAACAAAACTGATTTGGTTCAAATTGCTAACCTGGCAGTGGGCATGTTTCCACATGTTAATGCAGCTAGCTGGCAGTCTGTGAACAAGCCAACAGAAAGTAAAGTAACAGTCAAGACATTTACATGACAAAACATTAAAATTTCACAACCTCTGAATGGATAGTGCTCAAAATATAGCACTAAAGCTCACTGAGGCAATGGAGTGCAGGACTTAAAGAAAAGGCAATTTTGTGTTTCATGTCTTTTTTTCCCCCCAAAATTTCAGTCAATCCTCAGTTGCTCTTCCTGAGGTTTCTATCAAGTAAAATTAACTGAAACTGACTCCCCTACACAAAAATTGAGAATGCCCTCAACATTTTTACTTTATTCATTGGTGAAAGAAGTATTCAGATCTTTTTACTCACTGTGAAAGTAAGTCACAGTGCCACAATCTAAAATACTTTGTTACAGGTGAAAGGCCTGCATTCAAAATCTTAAAGTTACAATTTTTAGCATCTCCGTTTTGTTTTTCTTTGGTGGCACTTTGGTGATGTTTTACTGGGAATGCCACAGACACCTAGTACATATTACTACGAATGCAAGGGCTTTCGTCAGTGGGCCAATGTCACCATAGTTACCGAATTTGTTGATAGTGACTTAATAGACATTTTTTTTTTTAAAGGAAGGTCATCAAGATTATTATTTTAATTAAAAGTACACAAGAATTGATATTAAAATGCCGAAAGCAAGAGTACTCGCAGAGACCCATTTCAAAATCATGAATATTGTACTGAATTCTAATTAGGACCACACGGCAAGCAAGAAGGTTTCTATTGAACACGACTGGCAACATATGGGAGGACTCTCACGACTGTCTCCAGTGAAGCTCACATTGCAGCAGTAGCTATAACCAGTCTGTTATGTGGAGTTGGCAGTTCAGTGTGCAAAGATTCTATCAAAACATTTGAAAGCATGGCTATACACTACATGCCACTCCATTCACATTATGGGTATTGAATGAAGTATTCCATTGGTATCTATATCACTTTAAGGGTACTGTTATTGGTGCTGGTGTCTTGTTTTTTTCAAACCGATACCCACCTCTAGTTATTATGGGCAAGCAGTAATGATAATTGAAAGTGGTTTGATATTTTTTAGTTATCCTTGAACGTCTGTGATACGGGCCTTCAGGGCCTTTCAGGGCCTTTCAGTATTTATTGAGTAAAAACTAACTGCTATTTTATTTTCTCTCACTGTTGATTTGCACAGCTGTTGGCACGAAACACCAGAATCTATTCTGTTTTATCCTGTAAAGAGAGGTTGGCATATTTGTTGCAGCTAAGCATTTTCTTTTGCACCTGAAGAGCAAATGACAACAATGAGCTGATGCCATTGTACTTGTATTTCACTTCTCTGCTGTCAAAATTGTCCATTGATGAATTCTTATACTTCCTGAACAGAATATAATCTGAAGTGTGCTCAAACTTGAAAATATTATAAAACTTTGACAGTTTCGTTATTGCCAAGGCTGCTCATCAGTGTGTTGAACGAGGAGCAAGGACTGAACTCCTCTTCTAATTAATACCTAGAGTAGCACTTGAGTTGATATAATGCCTCCTAATGTCACCACAGATCAATAATATGAAGGACCAGCATATACCATAGCATTAAGTCTCTCAAAAGATTAGCAGTATCTTCCTGTCCAATACTTCATGGACACTCATCTTAAATCTCAGCGTTTATTATGCTGTCACTGCTTATCTGCTCTGAAAATTACATGCCTGCAGTTCGACAGGGCCCCTCCCTTTCAGTAACCTAACAACAAACTGTGCCTCAGACCCTTTATTTCTCGAGTAAAGATGAACAAAGTACACTTTTGCAAAGGCAGATTTTTCCTCCTTACCTATGCATCAGTGTGTTTTACTCCAACTGATGCATAAGAGTACAAGTTTGACACGGCACCACAGCACAGCATCAGCACAGAGATAATCAAGATGTAAAGAAAATATTGGAGTGTTACTAACATATAGCACAAATAATAGAAAACATCAGCCGTGAAGAATGCATCTCTGTGTTCACAAGTAATTGCTTAATATTCCACTGGCTATAAACTGTCTGACTGCCATGCTTTGTCAAAGCGTAGTGAAGTTGTGCGATTTTATGATAGCCCTTAGTGGTTTTATTTGGCACTCTTGGTATCAAGAAATAATGCAGTGTAATCACATTTTTGTTACCCAGAAATCATGAAAACACACAAAAATGAATTTACAAAACACAAAGAGTATGATGAGAGTTGAAACAGTCACACTGGGAAAAATTCTGGAAACTGTCAACATTTTTTCCACAGTGTCTCTAAAATCAGACCAGGGACATATTGCAAACATGTTTCTGGACAACAAATCTAGTAGCCACTTGGAGAGGGCCATTGCTGTCTCCTAACAGCCCCAAATCGTGCCAGAACTACCTCATTTGCAACATCCAAAAGGTGGAGTGGGTTCCTATTTTCAGGTTTCCTCTACTCATCATATCCTCTCATGTCATGGCTGTATGGATTAAACAAAGCCTTGAGGCAAGGTAATGTTAACGTCAACAATAGCATTTAGCGTTAGTGAGGTTTGCACCCTTAGGAGGTAGAATCAAACTTGCCAACCCTCTCGATTTTCCTGGGAGACTCCAATTTTTCCCTATCCTCTCCTGGTGTCCTCCCGGCATCACGTTTCTCCTGTATTTCTCCTGAAATACAGAGCCCCTAAACCATACACATAATCTCCACGGGGGACTGGCGATCACATCTGGATGTCTGTACTTTTTTTTTTATACAGACTTCTATACAGTTGCACAAGAATAGCTTTTTCCTTAGAGGCTTCATCTTCCTTAACACTTCCCCCATCATATCTGTCACCCAGGCAACTCACCTCCGTTGCACTGTACACCCCTTTCATACACACTCACTGCATCATCACAGATTACTGTGGCCAGCAGCACTACTTAACTGCTGTTAGTCTCATACTGGTTGTTATCGCTGCTTTGGGCTTTCTCTGCACACTGCTGCTTTTATTTCCATATCACTGGTACAGTGAAGAGTCATTGCAGTGCAGTCCTGATGAAGAACGTACCTCTATAGTATGGATATGGCCCCTGGAACCTGCTCAGTGCACAAATAGATCTCTGGTTGTGTTTTATATGCTACTGGATGTTCACATGCAGCATTTCAGTACAGCACAGTTATGTAGTATTTGTTTCATATAATTGTATTTTTTTTCAACTATTGATACATTCCTTATTATGTTACTTTTGCTCCTTATCAGTGGCTAACTTCCGCTGGCCAAGAGGCTGACTTTTGGTTCAGCACGCCACTAACTTAGATGGGGCCAAAACCATTTAATCATGCTGTTCTTCTAGGCAATGTGCAATGCTATCAAACTGAATGGATCAAACGCAGATCGTAAAGTGTGCCATTTCACTGGGGGCTGTGACGCTCAAAAAAACCTCTGTCCTCTGATTTACGCCTCTTTCTCAATGTAGGTCTATGTCTTTTGGGTCCCCCCTGGCATCATGTGTTGGACCCAGTAGTTGTAATTCCATGTTTGGCCAATATGTTGAATGGGCTATGAAACACAGCACTGTTCCTGAGGGCTTCCTTCTTGTTCTGTTTTCTTTACTCATGCATTCTTAAACATATTGCTACAGATAATAAAGGAACGTTGAGTTTGTGTGTGTCAGTCTATAGTTGCATGGCCTCTGTCCTTACCTGAATCTTTAGTGCTCCTCTAGTGTTTCCTCTTACACTCCATCTGACATTCCTGGCAAGATGTTGACAGCTTTCTCTCTCTCTTTGGCCACTGCAAATTTGCTCAGAGGGCAGCCTGAAGGAATGAGACCCAGGGTCTATACTGCAGAAACTCACCTGGTAAGACTTTGTGTGTGATTGTGTGCACCACAGTAGGAGCCACAGGCTTTCTTTGGTCAGACGTCAACATCATCAACACATACCCTCTATCTGGAGACAGCAAGATAAAGAGAGAAAGAGAGAGATGTAGAGAGGAAAGTATGATTTGGCATTTGCCTCCCTCAGATCAGAGAGATTGTGATCCCCCTGGCACACACACACACACACACACACACACACACACACACACACACACACACACACACACACACACACAGAAACAAGTGCCTCACAACCTGACACATTACACACAAAAATATACATGACACAACACAACTTACACAGAAATGTATAAGTAACCTAGACAGGCAGCTACACGATCATCAGTTAGCAGTCACATATTGCAACAACAATTGTTACGCTACTTTTGCTATTTTCATGAACATACTGAAATTATCAATCTGACAGAAACATTGTGGTGCGTCATCCATTACTCATGACACAAGGTGGGTCAAGCCATTTTGGCTTCCTGGGTACTTTTTATTGATTATTGATTATCTTTTTATATTACTTGAACTTTTCCAATTTGGTCATTAAATAACCTTAGATTTTTTTTTGCAAGATTTAGTCTTAGTCTTGCTTCTGGGTGTGGCTCTTTTTATGGCAAGGCCTGTCTGTCTGTCTGTACGTACGTACGTAGGTATGTACGTACGTCTGTATGTGCATATGCGCATATGTATGTACGTATGTACCATGGTCATGTGACACTACCACAGGGAAACATAACTTTTTCACCACGGCAAGAAAACATATCTGTCCATTAAACCACTTTGGTCCAGGATGAAATATCTCAACAACTTTTAGTTGTACTGCCATGGAATTTTGTACAGACATTCATTGTCTACAGAAAATGCATCCTGATGACTTTGGTGAACCCCTGACTTTTCCTTTAGCAGCATGTTATTGACCTTTCTTGATTTTGAGTGAAATATCTCAACAGTTATTTATTGGATTGCCATTGAATTAAGTGTAGACGTTCATGTTCCTCTCAGGAATAGGGTATTGTTAAGATTTTAACGGTATTACTGCTCTTACCGATACTGCTAAATGATCCGGTAATTCAATGATACTCTTCTCAGTCCTTTTTGGGGGGTTTTCAGGGTAAAAAATTAAGAACATATAATAATATTGCTTTATTTTCAATGTACGTAAGGAGAGCATATAGATTAACATTCAGCAATGGCATTGTTTTGAACAAATCACTATTGTAGACTATAACATACCTGAGGTGGGTGGAGAAACGAGAGATGAACTACAAGCTAGGCAGTTGAAAATGGTGTATTTCTCCTCCTGATGCACTTTCGCTATAGATGTTTTAAAAGATGGCTAATGTTTTCACCCTTACATGGAAAAGAGTTGTTGCACTTGTGGTGATGACTTTGGAATTTTGAAGCATGTCACTGAGAGCAGGGCTTGTGCGTGTGTGCGCGTGCATGTGTGCATTTGTGTGTGTGAAGCAGAGTAGCAGATCTGAGCCCGCCCTGCCTCTCCCACATGCAGCAGGCTCCGACACACAGGACTCTTCTCTTGCAAATTAGCAATGGAATTGGTAAGATAAAAACTGTAAAAGATCATGTTTATGTAACCTAAATAAACAAAAATATTTTCTTCATTTTCCCAATACTGATAGCAGAACCGTTGATGTTGGAGCTTTCCATAACTCTGCTCTTTAATAATTCTGCCCCAGTGCCCGTTTAATACCAGTTTTAGGTACCCATCCCTGGTCAGGATTAGTTGTAATAACTTTGGTGAAATCTTGACTTTTCTTCTCATGCTATTGTCAGGTCACAATGTTTAAATACTTCGGTTTATAACAAAAACCTGCAAAAGTGACATTCCCATGAGACTCAGCTAACTGCCTGCGGCTGTGAGTTTTGTTCAATCTTTAACATTTCCTTTTTTATTTTTCTTATGTGAAAATTGAAAGCAGGCATAAAATGGTAAGACCAAACAAGTGAAACTATACACTTCCCATAGCATATTGTTAGGATTACTTTGAAATCATTATAAAGATCAGGCAAGATGTCCTCGGAACCAACTTTGTCCTCATAAAAGTAGTGGTCTGTCAAGAATCAGCCCTCACAGGTGTAGCAAAACCAGACATAAAATACACACACATCCTGTTTTATTCCCACCTGCCCTCCCCTCTCCTCCCCTCTCTCTTCCCTCTCCCCAAACCCATCAGCTCAATGTAAGCCCTTCTCCAGCATGGAGCCAAAGAGTTCAGTGATGCCAAGCTGAGCCCCTTAATAACCCCACAGCTCTCTTGCCTGTTCCCGGTGCCAACCCTGCTGTGAATGACAACTAATACGATGGTGGGCCCCGCCGAGAAACGCGGTCCATTTCCTGTATGACTGAAGGAGGTGAGACTGGTCAGATGTTGGCTATCATCTTACCTATGGTGAGGAAAGTCACATGGAAAAGACAAGGCCAGTATATCTGTGTGGATAGTATATTTATAGCCCTGTGGCACGAAATGACCATATTATCACTGTAAATTTGAAGCCATTCAAGAGCACAGAGGGAAGAGCTTTGAGTGAGCATCCAGAATCTGAATATATTCAGCAGTCAAGCCAAGAAAGCTAAAAGAAGAGCACTAAAAGTTTTGGGGTTTTTTTGCATTGTGAAAGTTATCTCTGCATTGGATGTTTCTGTCACATCTCTGCTATAATTAACTAGCTTATACATTATTTGTGTCAGCTGCACAGTGCACAGCATTAAGTTGGCCTACATTAAAATTACTAAAGCAATTCATACTGGTAGTGTTTGACAGCTGAATATTTCTGCAGCTGATAAATATAACCTGTATCACAGCTTTCCTTTCCTCCAGTATCTTGGATAGAAGCTAGTGTTCTATAAAATGACTAAAAGTTGAAATTCATGTTAGCAATCCTGACAGGCTGCATTTTTTATTGAACATCATCATGCAAAAGTTTTAGGTAGAAGTAATGTGCACTTTACTGCCTAGCAAAGGGTAACATAAAGTTAAGAATATAGCATTGGTCCTGTGGCTGGTGCTAAAAAGCCACGAGCCACTCATTAAGTTTTAGTGCAGTTAGCCCTTTTATTTATATATTCTGCTTGTGCACAGAAGAAAGGTCAGGGGCCACCAAAAACATCAGGATTCGGCTGTTCACTGAATATTTACAAAAAGTCTGGCAGGCTGTAGGGTTTGGAGTTACCTTTGACTGAAACATTTGTCATGGTTGGAGGTTTGATGCCCAGTTCCTCTTCATATTTTGAAGTTTCCTAAGTAAGACACTGAACCACAAATAACTTGCTGCAGTGTGTGTGTGTGTGTGTGTGTGTGTGTGTGTGTGTGTGTGTGTGTGTGTGTGTGTGTGTGTGTGTGTGTACAAATGGGTAAATAAGAAGGAAATTGCAAAGTGTTTTAGATAAAAGTGCTCCATAAAAGTAGCCTTATAAACATAAAGGGTCAAGCGTTCTCCAAAATTATTTGTAAATTATCCTCAAGTGGTCATTACAATTAATAAAATAAAATCAAATAACTAACAAAAAAAGTTTTCACCAGTGCAAAAAATCCCATAACGCACGCCATCAATCACTTAGCACTAAAGATGGCACCAAAATAGAAATGGCTATGAACTCAAGATTCATTGCTTTAGAAATCATATCGACTTGTCAGCATTGTGAACCTCTGATGTGAAAGAGGTTTCTTCTTCACTACAGTGAAAAAAACATGCTTTTATTTTACAGAGTATTGAGTGTGTGGCTGTAGTGTGGGAGTATTTTACTCATCAGCTCCAGGGTCAGGTTCAGTCTGTAAAACCTGAAATATCTCCTGCCAGAGACTTCAAACACATCTGAAAAAATGTTATTAGTGTGTGTGCCCATAGAGACACTTATTGTCTCCTGATTGTCAACATGTGAAGCCTGCATGTTCTGACAAGACATAGGACTATTGTTGGTAAATCTTGACAATGGCCAGCTACAGTACAATAGTTAAAAACACAAACCTTGGGCTCTGTATAGTAGGAGTGAGGTCGTGCCTCTGTCCTCCATGTCCTCCTCCTCTCTCCGCATCTTTCTGTAAAGCAGCAGGGCTGCGTGGTGATGGATAAGGCCAGAGTGCCTTACAAGCTCTGCGGGGGCTGATGAATTCACCTCTCCTCCTCTGAGTCTGATCTGACCCCAGGCGCAGTGTGAACTGCTACATCTCCACAGCCTAGAGTGCTACAGCCCTCCACACAGGAACACGTAGCCCCGTGGCCAGTACACATGCACCTCCCAAAGCATGCGAAAACACAGTTGCTTGAATGGAGCACTTTTTTAAAACTGTTGCTTAACCTTCAGGCAGTTGCTGTGAGATTAAAATTTCAACCCATGCAAAACTTGAGAATCATGCACAATTACTTTTTCCATTGTGTTAGGACAGTGGCAGATGAGCAGTGACAGTTGTTTTTTTAACTTTTCTGTTGCCTTTGATTGCTATCACTGAGATAAATGGCAGAGTACTACACCCCTGCAGCAGGTAATATCAAATCTAAGGTACTTCAGAAAACACAACTTCAATTACCTCACAGGCTGCTGTGAGTTCAAAAAAGTTCAATGTTTAGTTTCAGTGTTGCCAACATCATTTAATCAAAGTAGAGGAAAAAAGACCAGTCGGCATTTTGTTTACTTAAATCAAGAATCTACAAAAAGAGGAATGTACATACGTACATAGACATCTACTTGGTAAACAGTAATATCAAAGATATCTTGTAAATACTAAATGTAAATGTGATTTTTCCACATAAAGCAGTTATACACCAGTCATTTTAGTCCTGGGTATTTTGGTATTTTTTCCACCTTTGTGACATTGTTTCTTTGCAACAGCACATCCCCCAAGCCCCCCCCCCCCCAAGCTCGTAGCTGCATCTTTCTTTGGTGTCCACAGAGTAGTCTCACTGGTTTTATAGGTGTCT